>NC_134837.1:203060417-203434178 GCF_004210375.1 Tachypleus tridentatus
GGTGAAAAGACAAGATTGGTGTAGTGTAATAGAATGTGCAACAAAAACAATAAGAAGTGTAAGATGTTGGGTAGGTGAAAAGACAAGATTGGTGTAGTTTGAAAGAACGTGCAACAAAAACAATAAGAAATTTGTCAAAAAAGAAAACAGTGTAGTTTGAAAGAACGTACACAACAAAACAATAAGAAATGTAAGATGTTGGGTAGGTGAAAAGACAAGATTGATGTAGTGTAAAAGAATGTGCAACAAAAACAGTAAGAAGTGTAAGATGTTGGGTAGGTGAAAAGACAAGATTGGTGTAGTTTGAAAGAACTTACAACAAAAAAAAGTAAGAAATGTAAGATGTTGGGTAGGTCAAAAGAAAGACAACAGTGTAGTTTGAAAAAACATTACAACAAAACAGTAAGAAATGTAAGATGTTGGGTAGGTGAAAAGACAAGATTGGTGTAGTTTGAAAGAAGTACAACAAAACAGTAAAAATGTAAGATGTTGGTTGAAAGGTGAGAAAAGACAAGATTGGTGTAGTTTGAAAGAGAACGTACAACAAAAACAGTAAGAAATGTAAGATGTTGGGTAGGTGAAAAGACAAGATTGGTGTAGTTTGAAAAGAATGTACAACAAAACAGTAAGAAATGTAAGATGTTGGGTAGGTGAAAAGACAAGATTGGTGTACTTTTAAAAGAATTTACAACAAAAACAGTAAAATATGTAAGATGTTGTGTAAGTGAAAAGAACAAGATTGGTGTAGTTTGAAAGAACATTACAACAAAAAAGTAAGAAATGTAAGATGTTGGGTAGGTCAAAAGACAATACTGTAGTTTGAAAGAACATACAAAACAAACAGTAAGAAATGTAAGATGTTGAATAGGTGAAAAGACAAGATTGGTGTAGTTTGAAAGAACGTGCAACAAAACAATAAGAAATGTAAGATGTTGGGTAGGTGAAAAGACAAGATTGGTGTAGTTTGAAAGAACATACAACAAAACAGTAAGAAATGTAAGATGTTGGGTAGTCAAAAGACAACAATGTAGTTTGAAGAACGTAAAACACAAAACAGTAAGAAATGTAGGATGTTTGGAAGGTGAAAAGACAAGATTGGTGTAGTTTGAAAGAACGTGCAACAAAAACAGTAAGAAATGTAAGATGTTGGGTAGGTCAAAAGACAACAGTGTAGTTTGAAAGAACATTACAACAAAACAGTAAGAAATGTAAGATGTTGGGTAGGTAAAAAGACAAGATTGGTGTAGTTTGAAAGAACGTACAACAAAAACAGTAAGAAATGTAAGATGTTGGGTAGGTGAAAAGACAAGATTGGTGTAGTTTGAAAGAATGTACAACAAAAACAGTAAAAAATGTAAGATGTTGGGTAGGTGAAAAGACAAGATTGGTGTAGTTTGAAAGAAACTACAACAAAACAGTAAGAAATGTAGGATGTTGGGTAGGTGAAAAGACAACATTGGTGTAGTTTGAAAAAGAATGTACAACAAAACAGTAAAAATGTTAAATGTTGGGTAAGTGAAAAGACAAGATTGGTGTAGTTTGAAAGAATGTACAACAAAAACAGTAAGAAATGTAAGATGTTGGTTGGTCAAAAGACAACAGTGTAGTTTGAAAGAACGTACAAAACAAACAGTAAGAAATGTAAGATGTTGAATAGGTGAAAAGACAAGATTGGTGTAGTTTGAAAAATGTGCAACAAAACAGTAAGAAATGTAAGATGTTGGGTAGGTCAAAAAACAACAGTGTAGTTTGAAAGAACGTACAACAAAAACAGTAAGAAATGTAAGATGTTGGGTAGGTCAAAAGACAACAGTGTAGTTTGAAAGAACGTACAACAAAAACAGTAAGAAATGTAAAATGTTGGGTAGGTGAAAAGACAAGATTGGTGTAGTTTGAAAGAATGTGCAACAAAAACAGTAAGAAATGTAAGATGTTGGGTAGGTCAAAAGACAACAGTGTAGTTTGAAGAACGTACAACAAAAACAAGTAAGAAATGTAAGATGTTGGGTAGGTGAAAAGACAAGATTGGTGTAGTTTGAAAGAACGTACAACAAAACAGTAAAAATGTAAGATGTTGGGTAGGTGAAAAGACAAGATTTGTGTAGTTTGAAGAACGCAAACAACAAAACAAAGAAATGTAAGATGTTGGGTAGGTCAAAAGACAACAGTGTAGTTTGAAAGAACGTACAACAAAACAGTAAGAAATGTAAGATGTTGGGTAGGTGAAAAGACAAGATTGGTGTAGTTTGAAAGAACGTACAACAAAAACAGTAAGAAATGTAAGATGTTGGGTAGGTGAAAAGACAACAGTGTAGTTTAAAAGAACGTACAACAAAAACAGTAAGAAATGTAAGATGTTGGGTTGGTCAAAAAACAACAGTGTAGTTTAAAAGAACGTACAACAAAAACATTAAGAAATGTATCATGTTGGGCAAGTGAAAAAACAAGGGTGGTGTAGTTTGAGAGATCGTACAACAAAAACAGTAAGAAATGTAAGATGTTGGGTAGGTGAAAAGACAAGATTGGTGTAGTTTGAAAGAATGTACAACAAAACAGTAAGAAATGTAAGATGTTGGGTAGGTCAAAAGACAACAGTGTAGTTTGAAAGAACATACAACAAAAACAATAAGAAATGTAAGATGTTGGGTAGGTCAAAAGACAACAGTGTAGTTTGAAAGAACGTACAACAAAAACAGTAAGAAATGTAAGGTGATGGGTAGGTGAAAAGACAAGATTGGTGTAGTTTGAAAGAATGTTAAACAAAAATAGTAAGAAATGTAAAATGTTGGGTCGGTCAAAAGACAACAGTGTAGTTTAAAAGAACGTACCACAAAAACAGTAAGAAATGTAAGATGTTGGGTAGGTAAAAAGAAAACAGTGTAGTTTGAAAGAACGTACAACAAAAACAGTAAGAAATGTATCATGTTGGGTAGGTCAAAAGACAAGATTGGTGTAGTTTGAAAGAATGTGCAACAAAAACAGTAAGAAATTTAAGATGTTGGGTAGGTCAAAAGACAACAGTGTAGTTTGAAAGAACGTACAACAAAAACAATAAGAAATGTAAGATTTTAGGTAGGTCAAAAGACAACAGTGTACTTTGAAAGAACGTACAACAAAAACAGTAAGAAATGTATCGTGATGGGTTGGTGTAAACACAAGATTGGTGTAATTTGGAAGAATGTAATGACAACAAAACAGTAAGAAATGTAAGATGTTGGGTAGGTCAAAGACAACAGTGTAGTTTGAGAGAACGAACAACAAAAACAATTAGAAATGTAAGATGTTGGGTAGGTGGAAAGACAAGATTGGTGTAGTTTGAAAGAACGTGCAACAAAAACAGTAAGAAATGTAGGATTTTGGGCAGGTCAAAAGAAAACAGTGTAGCTTGAAAGAACGTAAAACACAAACGGTAAGAAATGAAGGATGTTTGAAAGGTGAAATGACAAGATTGGTGTAGTTTGAAAGAACGTGCAACAAAACAATAAATAAAAAATGTAAAATGTTGGGTAGGTCAAAGACAACAGTGTAGTTTGAAAGAACATACAACAAAACAATAAGAAATGTAAGATGTTGGGTAGGTGAAAAGACAAGATTGGTGTAGTTTGAAAGAAAATACAACAAAACAGTAAGAAATGTAAGATGTTGGTTAGAGTGAAAAGACAAGATTGGTGTAGTTTGAAAGAAAGTACAACAAAACAGTAAGAAATGTAAGATGTTGGGTAGGTGAAAAGAGAGAAAGATTGGTGTAGTTTGAAAGAATGTGCAACAAAAACAGTAGAAATGTAAGATGTTGGGTAGGTGAAAAAGACACAAGATTGGTGTAGTTTGAAAGAATTTACAACACAAACAGTAAAAATGTAAATGTGATGTGTAAGTGAAAAGACAAGATTGGTATAGTTCGAAAGAACGTACAACAAAAAGAGTAAGAAATGTAAGATATTGGGTAGGTCAAAAGACAATACTGTAGTTTGAAAGAACGTACAAAACAAACAGTAATAAATGTAAGATGTTGGGTAGGTGAAAAGACAAGATTGGTGTAGTTTGAAAAAACATTACAACAAAACAGTAAGAAATGTAAGATGTTGGGTAGGTGAAAAGACAAGATTGGTGTAGTTGGAAAGAACATACAACAAAAAAACAGTAAGAAATGTAAGATGTTGGGTAGGTCAAAAGACAGCAATGTAGCTTGAAAGAAGGTAAAACACAAACAGTAAGAAATGTAGGATGTTTGGAAGGTGAAAAGACAAGATTGGTGTAGTTTGAAAGAACGTGCAACAAAAACAGTAAGAAATGTAAAATGTTGGGTAGGTCAAAAGACAACAGTGTAGTTTGAAAGAACAGTACAACAGAAAAACAAGTAAGAAATGTAAGTTGTTGGGTAGGTGAAAAGACAAGATTGGTGTAGTTTGAAAGAACGTACAACAAAACAGTGAGAGAATGTAGAGATGTTGGGTAGGTGAAAAGACAAGATTGGTGTGGTTTCACATAATGTACAACATAAAGTAAGAAATGTAGGATGTTGGGTAAGTGAAAAGACAACAGTGTACTTTGAAAAAACGTACAAAAAAAACAGTAAGAAATGTGAGATGTTGGGTAGTTGAAAAGACAAGATTGGTGTAGTTTGAAGAAACGTACAACAAAAACAGTGAGAAATGTATGATTTTGGGTAGGTGTAAAGACAAGATTGGTGTAGTTTTAAAGAAAGTACAACAAAAACAGTGAGAAATGTAAGATGTTGGTTAGGTGAAAAGACAAGATTGGTGTAGTTTGAAAGAACGTACAACAAAAACAGTAAGAAATGTAAGATGTTGGGTAGGTGAAAAGACAAGATTGGTGTAGTTTGAAAGAATGTGCAACAAAAACAGTAAGAAATGTAAGATGTTGGGTAGGTCAAAAATACAACAGTGTAGTTTGAGAGAACGTACAACAAAAACAGTAAGAAATGTATCATGTTGGGTAGGTGAAAAGAAAAGATTGGTGTAGTTTGAGAGATCGTACAACAAAAACAGAAAAAAATGTAAGATGTTGGGTAGGTGAAAAGACAAGATTGGTGTAGTTTGAAAGAACGTGCAACAAAAACAGTAAGAAATGTAAAATGTTGGGTAGGTCAAAAGACAACAGTGTAGTTTGACAGAACGTACAACAAAAACAGCAAGGAATGTAAGTTGTTGGGCAGGTGAAAAGACAAGATTGGTGAAGTTTGAAAAAACGTACAACAAAAACAGTGAGAAATGTATGATGTTGGGTAGGTGTAAAGACAAGATTGGTGTAGTTTTAAAGAAAGTACAACAAAAACAGTAAGAAATGTAAGATGTTGGTTAGGTGAAAAGACAACATTGGTGTACTTTAAAAGAATGTACAACAAAAACAGTAAAATATGTTAAATGTTGCGTAAGTGAAGAGACAAGATTGGTGTAGTTCGAAAGAACGTACAACAAAAAAGTAAGAAATGTAAAGATATTGGTAGGTCAAAAGACAATACAGTGTAGTTTGAAAGAACATACAAAAAAACAGTAATAAATGTAAGATGTTGAATAGGTGAAAAGACAAGATTGGTGTTGTTTGAAAGAACGTGCAACAAAAACAATAAGAAATGTAGAATGTTGGGTAGGTGAAAAGACAAGATTGGTGTAGTTGGAAAGAACATACAACAAAAATAGTAAGAAATGTAAGATATTGGGTAGGCCAAAAGACAGCAATGTAGCTTGAAAGAAGGTAAAACACAAACAGTAAGAAATGTAGGATGTTTGGAAGGTGAAAAGACAAGATTGGTGTAGTTTGAAAGAACGTGCAACAAAAACAGTAAGAAATGTAAAATGTTGGGTAGGTCAAAAGACAACAGTGTAGTTTGACAGAACGTACAACAAAAACAGCAAGAAATGTAAGTTGTTGGGCAGGTGAAAAGACAAGATAGGTGTAGTTTGAAAGAACGTACAACAAAACAGTGAGATATGTAGAATATTGGGTAAGTAAAAATACAAGATTGGTGTGGTTTGAAATAATGTACAACATAAAGTAAGAAATGTAGGATGTTGGGTAAGTGAAAAGACAACAGTGTACTTTGAAAAAACGTACAAAAAAAACAGTAAGAAATGTGAGATGTTGGGTAGGTGAAAAGACAAGATTGGTGTAGTTTGAAGAAACGTACAACAAAAACAGTAAGAAATGTAAGATGTTGGGTAGGTGAAAAGACAAGATTGGTGTAGTTTTAAAGAAAGTACAACAAAAACAGTAAGAAATGTCAGATGTTGGGTAGGTGAAAAGACAAGACTGGTGTAGTTTGAAAGAATGTGCAACAAAAACAGTAAAAATGTAGGATGTTGGGTACGTGCAAAGACAAGATTGGTGTAGTTTGAAATGAAACTACAACAAAACTCAGTAAGAAATGTAAGATTTTGGGTAGTTGAAAAGACAACATTGGTGTAGTTTGAAAGAATGTACAACAAAAAACAGTAAGAAATGTAAGATGTTGGTAGGTCAAAAGACAACACTGTAGTTTGAAAAACGTACAAAACAAAACAGTAAGAAATGTAAGATGTTGGGTAGGTAAAAGACAAGATTGTTGTAGTTTGATCAAATTTGTGCAAAAAAAACAGTAAGAAATTTAAGATGTTGGGTCGGTCAAAAAAAACAACAGTGTAGTTTGAAAGAACGTACAACAAAACAGTAAGAAATGTAAGATGTTGGGTAGAGTCAAAAGACAACAGTGTAGTTTGAAAGAACATTACAACAAAAAAACAGTAAGAAATGTATCATGTTGGTTAGGTGAAAAGACAAGATTGGTGTAGTTTCAAAGAATGTGCAACAAAAACAGTAAGAAATTTAAGATATTGGGCAGGTCAAAAGAAAACAGTGTAGTTTGAAAGAACGTACAACAAAACAGGAAGAAATGTAAGATGTTGGGTTGGTAAAAAGACAAGATTGGTGTAATTTGAAAAATGTACAACAAAAACAGTAAGAAATGTAAGATGTTGGGTAGGTCAAAAGACAACAGTGTAGTTTGAAAGAACATTACAACAAAACAGTAAGAAATGTAAGATGTTGGGTAGGTGAAAAGACAAGATTGGTGTAGTTTGAAAGAATGTACAACAAAAACAGTAAAAAATGTAAGATGTTGGGTGATTGAAAAGACAAGATTTGTGTAGTTTGAAAGAACGTGCAACAAAAACAGTAAGAAATGTAGGATGTTGGGTAAGTGAAAAGACAACAGTGTAGTTTGAAAAAACGTACAAAAAAACAGTAGGAAATGTAAGATGTTGGGTAGGTGAAAAGACAAGATTGGTGTAGTTTGAAAAAACGTACAACAAAAACAGTGAGAAATGTATGATGTTGGGTAGGTGTAAAGACAAGTTTGGTGTAATTTTAAAGAAAGTACAACAAAAACAGTAAGAAATGTAAGATGTTGGTCAGGTGAAAAGACAAGATTGGTGTAGTTTGAAAGAATGTGCAACAAAAACAGTAAAAAATGTAGGATGTTGGGTACGTGCAAAGACAAGATTGGTGTAGTTTCAATGAAACTACAACAAAACCAGTAAGAAATGTTGGATGTTGGGTAGATGCTAAGACAACATTGGTGTACTTTAAAAGAATGTACAACAAAAACAGTAAAATATGATAAATGTTGCGTAAGTGAAGAGACAAGATTGGTGTAGTTCGAAAGAACGTACAACAAAAAGAGTAAGAAATGTAAGATATTGGTAGGTCAAAAGACAATACTGTAGTTTGAAAGAACGTACAAAACAAACAGTAATAAATGTAAGATGTTGAATAGGTGAAAAGACAAGATTGTTGTTGTTTGAAAAATTTATTACAACAAAAACAGTAAGAAATTTAAGATGTTTGGTCGGTCAAAAAACAACAGTGTAGTTTGAAAGAACGTACAACAAAAGCAGTAAGAAATGTAAGATGTTGGGTAGGTGAAAAGACAAGATTGATGTAGTGTAATAGAATGTGCAACAAAAACAGTAAGAAATGTAAGATGTTGGGTAGGTGAAAAGACAAGATTGGTGTAGTTTAAAGAATGTACAACAAAAACAGTAAGAAATGTAAGATGTTGGGTAGGTGAAAAGACAAGATTGGTGTAGTTTGAAAGAACGTGCAACAAAAACAATAAGAAATTTGTCAAAAGAAAACAGTGTAGTTTGAAAGAACGTACAACAAAAACAATAAGAAATGTAAGATGTTGGGTAGGTGAAAAGACAAGATTGATGTAGTGTAAAAGAATGTGCAACAAAAACAGTAAGAAGTGTAAGATGTTGGGTAGGTGACAAGACAAGATTGGTGTAGTTCGAAAGAACTTACAACAAAAAGAGTAAGAAATGCAAGATATTGGGTAGGTCAAAAGACAACAGTGTAGTTTGAAAAAACGTACAACAAAAACAATAAGAAATGTAAGATGTTGGGTAGGTGTAAAGACAAGATTGGTGTAGTTTCAAAGAAAGTACAACAAAAACATTGAGAAATGTAAGATGTTGGTTGAGTGAAAAGACAAGATTGGTGTATTTTGAAAGAAAGTACAACAAAAACAGTAAGAAATGTAAGATGTTGGGTATGTGAAAAGAGAAGATTGGTGTAGTTTGAAAGAATGTGCAACAAAAACAGTAAGAAATGTCAGATGTTGGGTACGTGAAAAGACAAGATTGGTGTACTTTAAAAGAATTTCCAACACAAACAGTAAAATATGTAAATTGATGTGTAAGTGAAGAGACAAGATTGGTATAGTTCGAAAGAACGTACAACAAAAAGAGTAAGAAATGTAAGATATTGGGTAGGTCAAAAGACAATACTGTAGTTTGAAAGAACGTACAAAACAAACAGTAATAAATGTAAGATGTTGAATAGGTGAAAAGACAAGATTGGTGTTGTTTGAAAGAACGTGCAACAAAAACAATAAGAAATGTAGGATGTTGGGTAGGTGAAAAGACAAGATTGGTGTAGTTGGAAAGAACATACAACAAAAAGAGTAAGAAATGTAAGATATTGGGTAGGCCAAAAGACAGCAATGTAGCTTGAAAGAAGGTAAAACACAAACAGTAAGAAATGTAGGATGTTTGGAAGGTGAAAAGACAAGATTGGTGTAGTTTGAAAGAACGTGCAACAAAAACAGAAAGAAATGTAGGATGTTGGGTTGGTCAAAAGACAACAGTGTAGTTTGAGAGAACGTACAACAAAAACAGTAAGAAATTTATCATGTTGGGTTGGTAAAAAGACAAGATTGGTGTAGTTTGAAAGAACATTACAACAAAAAACAGTAAAAATGTAAGATGTTGGGTAGGTGAAAAGACAAGATTGGTGTAGTTTGAAAGAACGTGCAACAAAAACAATAAAAAATGTAAAATGTTGGGTAGGTCAAAAGACAACAGTGTAGTTTGAAAGAACGTACAACAAAAACAGTAAGAAATGTTAGATGATGGGTAAGTGAAAAGACAAGATTGGTGTAGTTTGAAAGAATGTGCAACAAAAACAGTAAGAAGTGTAAGATGTTGGGTAGGTGACAAGAAGAGATTGGTGTAGTTCAAAAGAACATATAACAAAAAGAGTAAGAAATGTAAGATATTGGGTAGGTCAAAAGACAGAAGTGTAGCTTGAAACAACGTAAAACACAAACAGTAAGAAATGTAGGATGTTTGGAAGTTGAAAAGACAAGATTGGTGTAGTTCAAAAAAACATACAACAAAATGAGTAAGAAATGTAAGATATTGGGTAGGTCAAAAGACAGCAGTGTAGCTTGAAAGAACGTAAAACACAAACAGTAAGAAATGTAGGATGTTTGGAAGTTGAAAAGACAAGATTGGTGTAGTTTGAAAGAACGTATAACAAAAACAATAAAAAATGTAACATGTTGGGTAGGTGAAAAGAATATATTGGTGTAGTTTGAAAGAACGTGCAACAAAAACAGTAAGAAATTTAAGATGTTGGGTAGGTCAAAAAAGAAGATTGGTGTAGTTTGAAAGAACGTACAACAAAACAGTGAGATATGTAGAATATTGGGTAAGTGAAAATACAAGATTGGTGTGGTTTGAAATAATGTAAAACATAAAGTAAGAAATGTAGGATGTTGGGTAAGTGAAAAGACAACAGTGTACTTTGAAAGAAAAATAACGTACAAAAAAACCAGTAAGAAATGTAAGATGTTGGGTAGGTAAAAGACAAGATTGGTGTAGTTTGAAAAACATTACAACAAAACAGTAAGAAATGTATGATGTTGGGTAGGTGTAAAGACAAGATTGGTGTAGTTTTAAAGAAAGTACAACAAAAACAGTAAGAAATGTAAGATGTTGGTTAGGTGAAAAGACAAGATTGGTGTAGTTTGAAAGAACGTACAACAAAACAGTAAGAAATGTAAGATGTTGGGTAGGTGAAAAGAGAAGTTTGGTGTAGTTTGAAAGAATGTACAACAAAAACAGTAAGAAATGTAAGATGTTGGGTAGGTGAAAAGACAAGATTGGTGTAGTTTGAAAGAATATACAACAAAAACAGTAAAAATGTAAAATGTTGGGTAGGTGCAAAGAGAAAGATTGGTGTAGTTTGAAAGAACTACAACAACAAAACAGTAAGAAATGTAGGATGTTGGGTAGGTTAAAAGACAACATTGGTGTAGTTTAAAGAATGTACAACAAAACAGTAAAAATGTAAATGTTGGGTGGTGAAAAGACAAGATTGGTGTAGTTCGAAAGAACGTACAACAAAAAGAGTAAGAAATGTAAGATATTGGTAGGTCAAAAGACAATACTGTAGTTTGAAAGAACGTACAAAACAAACAGTAATAAATGTAAGATGTTGAATAGGTGAAAAGACAAGATTGTTGTTGTTTGATCAAATTTGTGCAACAAAAACAGTAAGAAATTTAAGATGTTGGGTCGGTCAAAAGACAACAGTGTAGTTTGAAAGAACGTTCAACAAAAACAGTAAGAAATGTAAGATGTTGGGTAAGTCAAAAGACAACAGTGTAGTTTGAAAGAACGCACAACAATATCAGTAAGAAATGTATCATGTTGGGTAGGTGAAAAGACAAGATTGGTGTAGTTTGAAAGAATGTGCAACAAAAACAGTAAGAAATGTAAGATGTTGGGTAGGTCAAAAGAAAACAGTGTAGTTTGAAAGAACGTACAACAAAAACAATAAAAAATGTAAGATGTTTGGTAGGTGAAAAGACAAGATTGGTGTAGTTTGAAAGAACGTACAACAAAAACAATAAAAAATGTAAGATGTTTGGTAGGTGAAAAGACAAGATTGGTGTAGTTTGAGAGATCGTACAACAAAAACAGTAAAAAATGTAAGATATTGGGCAGGTCAAAAGAAAACATTTTAGTTTGAAAGAACGTACAACAAAAACAGTAAGAAATGTAAGATGTTGGGTTGGTGAAAAGACAAGATTAGTGTAATTTGAAAGAATGTGCAACAAAAACAGTAAAAAATGTAAGATGTTGGTTAGGTCAAAAGACAACAGTGTAGTTTGAAAGAACATTACAACAAAACAGTAAGAAATGTATCATGTTCGGTAGGTGAAAAGACAAAATTGCTGTAGTTTGAGAGATCGTACAACAAAAACAGTAAAAAATGTAAGATGTTGGGTAGGTGAAAAGACAAGATTGGTGTAGTTTGAAAGAACGTGCAACAAAAACAATAAAAAATGTAAAATGTTGGGTAGGTCAAAAGACAACAGTGTAGTTTGAAAGAACGTACAACAAAAACAGTAAGAAATGTTAGATGATGGGTAAGTGAAAAGACAAGATTGGTGTAGTTTGAAAGAATGTGCAACAAAAACAGTAAGAAGTGTAAGATGTTGGGTAGGTGACAAGAAGAGATTGGTGTAGTTCAAAAGAACATATAACAAAAAGAGTAAGAAATGTAAGATATTGGGTAGGTCAAAAGACAGAAGTGTAGCTTGAAAGAACGTAAAACACAAACAGTAAGAAATGTAGGATGTTTGGAAGGTGAAAAGACAAGATTGGTGTAGTTCAAAAAAACATACAACAAAATGAGTAAGAAATGTAAGATGTTGGGTAGGTCAAAGACAAGCAGTGTAGCTTGAAAGAACGTAAAACACAAACAGTAAGAAATGTAGGATGTTTGGAAGGTGAAAAGACAAGATTGGTGTAGTTTGAAAGAACGTATAACAAAAACAGTAAAAAATGTAAGATGTTGGGTAGGTGAAAAGAATATATTGGTGTAGTTTGAAAGAACGTGCAACAAAAACAGTAAGAAATTTAAGATGTTGGGTAGGTCAAAAAAGAAGATTGGTGTAGTTTGAAAGAACGTACAACAAAACAGTGAGATATGTAGAATATTGGGTAAGTGAAAATACAAGATTGGTGTGGTTTGAAATAATGTAAAACATAAAGTAAGAAATGTAGGATGTTGGGTAAGTGAAAAGACAACAGTGTACTTTGAAAAAACGTACAAAAAAAACAGTAAGAAATGTAAGATGTTGGGTAGGTGAAAAGACAAGATTGGTGTAGTTTGAAAAAACGTACAACAAAAACAGTGAGAAATGTATGATGTTGGGTAGGTGTAAAGACAAGATTGGTGTAGTTTTAAAGAAAGTACAACAAAAACAGTAAGAAATGTAAGATGTTGGTTAGGTGAAAAGACAAGATTGGTGTAGTTTGAAAGAACGTACAACAAAAACAGTAAGAAATGTAAGATGTTGGGTAGGTGAAAAGACAAGATTGGTGTAGTTTGAAAGAATGTGCAACAAAAACAGTAAGAAATGTAAGATGTTGGGTAGGTGAAAAGACAAGATTGATGTAGTTTGAAAGAATATACAACAAAAACAGTAAAAATGTAAAATGTTGGGTAGGTGCAAAAAGACAAGATTGGTGTAGTTTGAAAGAAACTACAACAAAACAGTAAGAAATGTAAGATGTTGGGTAGGTGCAAAGACAACATTGGTGTAGTTTAAAAAGAATGTACAACAAAAAACAGTAAAATATGTAAATGTTGGGTGAGTGAAGAGACAAGATTGGTGTAGTTTGAAAGAACGTACAACAAAAAAAAAGTAAGAAATGTAAGATATTGGTAGGTCAAAAGACAATACTGTAGTTTGAAAGAACGTACAAAACAAACAGTAATAAATGTAAGATGTTGAATAGGTGAAAAGACAAGATTGTTGTTGTTTGATCAAATTTGTGCAACAAAAACAGTAAGAAATTTAAGATGTTGGGTCGGTCAAAAGACAACAGTGTAGTTTGAAAGAACGTTCAACAAAAGCAGTAAGAAATGTAAGATGTTGGGTAGGTCAAAAGACAACAGTGTAGTTTGAAAGAACGCACAACAAAAACAGTAAGAAATGTATCATGTTGGGTAGGTGAAAAGACAAGATTGGTGTAGTTTGAAAGAATGTGCAACAAAAACAGTAAGAAATTTAAGATATTGGGTAGGTCAAAAGAAAACAGTGTAGTTTGAAAGAACGTACAACAAAAACAATAAAAAATGTAAGATGTTGGGTAGGTGAAAAGACAAGATTGGTGTAGTTTGAAAGAACGTACAACAAAAACAGTAAAAAATGTAAGATATTGGGCAGGTCAAAAGAAAACATTTTAGTTTGAAAGAACGTACAACAAAAACAGTAAGAAATGTAAGATGTTGGGTTGGTGAAAAGACAAGATTAGTGTAATTTGAAAGAATGTGCAACAAAAACAGTAAAAAATGTAAGATGTTGGTTTGGTCAAAAGACAACAGTGTAGTTTGAGAGAACGTACAACAAAAACAGTAAGAAATGTATCATGTTCGGTAGGTGAAAAGACAAAATTGGTGTAGTTTGAGAGAACGTATTACAACAAAACAGTAAAAAATGTAAGATGTTGGGTAGGTGAAAAGACAAGATTGGTGTAGTTTGAAAGAACGTGCAACAAAAACAGTAAGAAATATAGGATGTAGGGTAGGTCAAAAGACAAGACTGGTGTAGTTTGAAAGAACGTACAACAAAACAGTGAGATATGTAGAATATTGGGTAAGTGAAAATACAAGATTGGTGTGGTTTGAAATAATGTACAACATAAAGTAACAAATGTAGTATATTGGGTAAGTGAAAAGACAATGTTGTAGTTTGACGAAACGTACAAAAAAACAGTAAGAAATGTAAGATGTTGAGGAGGTGAAAAGACAAAATTGGTGTAGTTTCAAAAAACGTACAACAAAAACAGTGAGAAATGTAGGATGTTTGGTACGTGCAAAGACAAGATTGGTGTAGTTTCAATGAAACTACAACAAAACCAGTAAGAAATGTAGAATGTTGGGTAGTTGCAAAGACAACATTGGTGTACTTTAAAAGAATGTTCAACAAAAAGAGTAAGAAATGTAAGATATTAGTAGGTCAAAAGACAATACTGTAGTTTAAAAGAACGTACAAAACAAACAGTAATAAATACAAGAAGTTGAATAGGTGAAAAGACAAGATTGATGTTGTTTGATCAAATTTGTGCAGCAAAAACAGTAAGAAATTTAAGATGTTGGGTCGGTCAAAAGACAACAGTGTAGTTTGAAAGAACGTACAACAAAAGCAGAAAGAAATGTAAGATGTTGGGTAAGTCAAAAGACAACAGTGTAGTTTGAAAGAACGCACAACAACAACAGTAAGAAATGTATCATGTTGGGTAGGTGAAAAGACAAGATTGGTGTAGTTTGAAAGAATGTGCAACAAAAACAATAAGAAATTTAAGATATTGGGTAGGTCAAAAGAAAACAGTGTAGTTTGAAAGAACGTACAACAAAAACAATAAGAAATGTAAGATGTTGGGTAGGTGAAAAAACAAGATTGATGTAGTGTGAAAGAATGTGCAACAAAAACAGTAAGAAGTGTAAGATGTTGGGTAGGTGACAAGACAAGATTGGTGTAGTTCGAAAGAACATACAACAAAAAGAGTAAGAAATGTAAGATATTGGGTAGGTCAAAAGACAGCAATGTAGCTTGAAAGAACGTAAAACACAAACAGTAAGAAATGTAGGATGTTGGGTAGGTCAAAAGACAACAGTATAGTTTGAAAGAACGTACAACAAAAACAAAAAGAATCTTATTATGTTGGGTAGGTGAAAAGACAAGATTGGTGTAGTTGGAGAGATCGTACAACAAAAACAGTAAAAATTGTAAGATGTTCGGTAGGCAAAAGACAAGATTGGTGTAGTTTGAAAGTACGTACAACAAAAACAATAAGAAATGTAAGATGTTGGGTAGGTGTAAAGACAAGATTGGTGTAGTTTCAAAGAAAGTACAACAAAAACAGTGAGAAATGTAAGTTTTGGTTAAGTGAAAAGGCAAGATTGGTGTATTTTGAAAGAACGTACAACAAAAACAGTAAGAATTGTAAGATGTTGGGTTTGTGAAAAGAGAAGATTGGTGTAGTTTGAAAGAATGTGGAACAAAAACAGTAAGAAATGTCAGATGTTGGGTAGGTGAAAAGACAAGATTGATGTAGTTTGAAAAGATGTGCACCAAAAACAATAAAAAATGTAGGATGTTTGGTACGTGGAAAGACAAGATTGGTGTAGTTTTAATGAAACTACAACAAAACCAGTATGAAATGTAGGATGTTGGGTAGTTGCAAAGACAACATTGGTGTACTTTAAAAGAATGTACAACAAAAAGAGTAAGAAGTGTAAGATGTTGGGTAGGTGACAAGACAAGATTGGTGTAGTTCGAAAGAACATACAACAAAAAGAGTAAGAAATATAAGATATTGGGTAGGTCAAAAGACAGCAATGTAGCTTGAAAGAACGTAAAACACAATGAGTAAGAAATGTAGGATGTTTGGAAGGTGAAAAGACAATATTGGTGTAGTTTGAAAGAACGTGCAACAAAAACAGTAAGAAATGTAGGATGATGGGTAGGTCAAAAGACAACAGTATAGTTTGAGAGAACGTACAACAAAAACAAAAAGAAATATATCATGTTGTGTAGGTGAAAACACAAGATTGGTGTAGTTTGAGAGATCGTACAACAAAAACAGTAAAAAATGTAAGATGTTGGGTAGGTGAAAAGACAAGATTGGTGTAGTTTGAAAGAACGTGCAACAAAAACAATAAAAAATGTAAAATGTTGGGTAGGTCAAAAGACAACAGTGTAGTTTGAAAAAACGTACAACAAAAACAATAAGAAATGTAAGATGTTGGGTAGGTGAAAAGACAAGATTGGTGTAGTTTGAAAGAACGTACAACAAAAACAATAAGAAATGTAAGATGTTGGGTAGGTGTAAAGACAAGATTGGTGTATTTTGAAAGAACGTACAACAAAAACAGTAAGAAATGTAAGATGTTGGGTATGTGAAAAGTGAAGATTGGTGTAGTTTGAAAGAATGTGGAACAAAAACAGTAAGAAATGTCAGATGTTGGGTACGTGCAAAGACAAGATTGGTGTACTTTAAAAGAATTTCCAACAAAAACAGTAAAAGATGTAAAATGATGTGTAAGTGAAGAGACAAGATTGGTGTAGTTCGAAAGAACGTACAACAAAAAGAGTAAGAAATGTAAGATATTGGGTAGGTCAAAAGACAACACTGTAGTTTGAAAGAACGTACAAAACAAACAGTAATAAATGTAAGATGTTGAATAGGTGAAAAGACAAGATTGGTGTTGTTTGAAAGAACGTGCAACAAAAACAGTAAGAAATGTAGGATGTTGGGTAGGTGAAAAGACAAGATTGGTGTAGTTGGAAAGAACGTATAACAAAAACAGTAAGAAATGTAAGATGTTGGGTAGGAAAAAGACAATATTGGTGTAGTTTGAAAGAACGTGCAACAAAAACAGTAAGAAATATAGGATGTTGGGTAGGTGAAAAGACAACAGTGTATTTGAAAGAACGTACAACAAAAACAGTAAGAAGTGTAAGATGTTGGGTAGGTGACAAGACAAGATTGGTGTAGTTCAAAAGAACATACAACAAAAAGAGTACGAAATGTAAGATATTGGGTAGGTCAAAAGACAGCAGTGTAGCTTGGAAGAACGTAAAACACAAACAGTAAGAAATGTAGGATGTTTGGAAGTTAAAAAGACAAGATTGGTGTAGTTTGAAAGAACGTATAACAAAAACAGTAAAAAATGTAAGATGTTGGGTAGGTGAAAAGAATATATTGGTGTAGTTTGAAAGAACGTGCAACAAAAACAGTAAGAAATGTAAGATGTTGGGTATATGAAAAGAGAAGTTTGGTGTGGTTTGAAAGAATGTGCAACAAAAACAGTAAGAAATGTCAGATGTTGGGTAGGTGAAAAGACAAGATTGATGTAGTTTGAAAGAATATACAACAAAAACAGTAAAAAATGTAGGATGTTGGGTACGTGCAAAGACAAGATTGGTGTAGTTTCAATGAAACTACAACAAAACCAGTAAGAAATGTAGGATGTTGGGTAGTTGCAAAGACAACATTGGTGTACTTTAAAAGAATGTACAACAAAAACAGTAAAATATGTTAAATGTTGCGTAAGTGAAGAGACAAGATTGGTGTAGTTCGAAAGAACGTACAACAAAAAGAGTAAGAAATGTAAGATATTGGTAGGTCAAAAGACAATACTGTAGTTTGAAAGAACGTACAAAACAAACAGTAATAAATGTAAGATGATGAATAGGTGAAAAGACAAGATTGTTGTTTTTCATCAAATTTGTACAACAAAAACAGTAAGACATTTAAGATGTTGGGTCGGTCAAAAGACAACAGTGTAGTTTGAAAGAACGTACAACAAAAGCAGTAAGAAATGTAAGATGTTGGGTAAGTCAAAAGACAACAGTATAGTTTGAAAGAACGCACAACAAAAACAGTAAGAAATGTATCATGTTGGGTAAGTGAAAATACAAGATTGGTGTGGTTTGAAATAATGTACAACATAAAGTAACAAATGTAGGATGTTGGGTAAGTGAAAAAACAATGTTGTAGTTTGAAAAAACGTACAAAAAAACAGTAAGAAATGTAAGATGTTGGGTAGGTGAAAAGACAAGATTGGTGTAGTTTGAAAAAACGTACAACAAAAACAGTGAGAAATGTATGATGTTGGGTAGGTGTAAAGACAAGATTGGTGTAGTTTTAAAGAAAGTACAACAAAAACAGTAAGAAATGTAAGATGTTGGTTAGGTGAAAAGACAAGATTGGTGTAATTTGAAAGAACGTACAATAAAAACAGTAAGAAATGTAAGATGTTGGGTAGTTGAAAAGACAAGATTGATGTAGTTTGAAAGAATGTGCAACAAAAACAGTAAGAAATGTCAGATGTTGGGTAGGTGAAAAGACAAGATTGATGTAGTTTGAAAGAATGTGCAACAAAAACAGTAAAAAATGTAAAATGTATGGTACGTGCAAAGACAAGATTGGTGTAATTTCAATGAAACTACAACAAAACCAGTAAGAAATGTAGGATGTTGGGTAGTTGCAAAGACAACATTGGTGTCCTTTAAAAGAATGTACAACAAAAAGAGTAAGAAATGTAAGATATTGGTCGGTCAAAAGACAATACTGAAGTTTGAAAGAACGTACAAAACAAACAGTAATAAATGTAAGATGTTGAATAGGTGAAAAGACAAGATTGTTGTTGTTTGATCAAATTTGTGCAACAAAAACAGTAAGAAATTTAAGATGTTGGGTCGGTCAAAAGACAACAGTGTAGTTTGAAAGAACGTACAACAAAAGCAGTAAGAAATGTAAGATGTTGGGTAAGTCAAAAGACAACAGTGTAGTTTGAAAGAACGCACAACAAAAACAGTAAGAAATGTATCATGTTGTGTAGGTGAAAAGACAAGATTGGTGTAGTTTTAAAGAATGTGCAACAAAAACAATAAGAAATTTAAGATATTGGGTAGGTAAAAAAAAAACAGTGTAGTTTGAAAGAACGTACAACAAAAACAATAAGAAATGTAAAATGTTGGGTAGGTCAAAAGACAACAGTGTAGTTTGAAAGAACGTACAACAAAAACAGTAAGAAATGTAAGATGATGGGTAGGTGAAAAGACAAGATTGGTGTAGTTGGAAAAAATGTGCAACAAAAATAATAAGATATGTAAGATGTTGGGTAGGTCAAAAGACAACAGTGTAGTTTGAAAAAAACGTACAACAAAAACAATAAGAAATGTAAGATGTTGGGTAGGTGTAAAGACAAGATTGGTGTACTTTAAAAGAATTTCCAACAAAAACAGTAAAATATGTAAAATGATGTGTAAGTGAAGAGACAAGATTGGTGTAGTTCGAAAGAACGTACAAGAAAAAGAGTAAGAAATGTAAGATATTGGGTAGGTCAAAAGACAATACTGTAGTTTGAAAGTACGTACAAAACAAACAGTAATAAATGTAGGATGTTTGGAAGTTAAAAAGACAAGATTGGTGTAGTTTGAAAGAACGTGCAACAAAAACAGTAAGAAATGTAGGATGTTGGGTAGGTGAAAAGACAAGATTGGTGTAGTTGGAAAGAACGTATAACAAAAACAGTAAGAAATGTAAGATGTTGGGTAGGAAAAAGACAATATTGGTGTAGTTTGAAAGAACGTGGAACAAAACAGTAAGAAATATAGGATGTTGGGTAGGTGAAAAGACAACAGTGTAGTTTGAAAGAACGTACAACAAAAAGAGTAAGAAATGTAAGATATTGGGTAGGTCAAAAGACAGCAGTGTAGCTTGAAAGAACTTAAAACACAAACAGTAAGAAATGTAGGATGTTTGGAAGTTAAAAAGACAAGATTGGTGTAGTTTGAAAGAACTATAACAAAAACAGTAAAAAATGTAAGATGTTGGTTAGGTGAAAAGAATATATTGGTGTAGTTTGAAAGAACGTGCAACAAAAACAGTAAGAAATTTAAGATGTTGTGTAGGTCAAAAGACAACAGTGTAGTTTGAAAGAACGTACAACAAAAACAATAAGAAATGTAAGAAGTTGGGTAGATGAAAAGACAAGATTGGTGTAGTTTGAAAGAATGTGCAACAAAAACAGTAAGAAGTGTAAGATGTTGGGTTGGTGACAAGACAAGATTGGTGTTGTTCAAAAGAACATACAACAAAAAGAGTAAGAAATGTAAGATGTTGGGAAGGTCAAAAGACAACAGTGTAGGTTGAAAGAACGTACAACAAAAACAATAAGAAATGTAAGATGATGGGTAGGTGAAAAAACAAGATTGGTGTAATTTGAAAGAATGTGCAACAAAAACAGTAAGAAATGTAAGATGTTGGGTAGGTCAAAAGAATATATTGGTGTAGTTTGAAAGAACATGCAACAAAAACAATAAGAAATTTAAGATGTTGGGTAGGTCAAAAGACAACAGTGTAGTTTGAAAGAACGTACAACAAAAACAATAAGAAATGTAAGATGTTGGGAAAGTGAAAAGACAAGATTGGTGTAGTTTGAAAGAATGTGCAAGAAAAACAGTAAGAAATGTAAGATGTTGGGAAGGTGAAAAGACAAGATTGGTGTAATTTGAAAGAATGTGCAACAAAAACAGTAAGAAATGTAAAATGTTGGGTTGGTCAAAAGACAAAATTGTAGTTTGAGAGAACGTACAACAAAAACAGTAAGAAATGAATCATGTTGGGTATGTGAAAAGACACGATTGGTGTAGTTTGAAAAAAAATGCAACAAAAAAAGTAAGAAATGTAAGATGTTGGGAAGGTCAAAAGACAACAGTGTAGTTTGAAAGAACGTACAACAAAAACAGTAAGAAATGTAAGATGATGGGTAAATGAAAAGACAAGATTGGTGTAGTTTGAAAGAATGTGAAACAAAAATAGTAAGAAATGTAAAATGTTGGGTCGGTCAAAAGACAACAGTGTAGTTTAAAAGAACGTACAACAAAAACAGTAAGAAATGTAAGATGTTGGGTTGGTCAAAAGAGAACAGTGTAGTTTGAAAGAACGTACAACAAAAACAGTAAGAAATGTATCATGTTGGTTACGTGAAAAGACAAGATTGGTGTAGTTTGAAAGAATGTGCAACAAAAACAGTAAGAAATTTAAGATGTTGGGTAGGTCAAAAGACAACAGTGTAGTTTGAAAGAACGTACAACAAAAACAATAAGAAATGTAAGATGTTGGGTAGGTCAAAAGACAACAATGTACTTTGAAAGAACGTACAACAAAAACAGTAAGAAATGTATCATGTTGGGTAGGTGAAAAGACAAGATTGGTGTATTTTGAAAGAACGTACAACAAAAACAGTAAAAAATGTCAGATGTTGGGTACGTGCAAAAACAAGATTGGTGTACTTTAAAAGAATTTCCAACAAAAACAGTAAAATATGTAAAATGATGTGTAAGTGAAGAGACAAGATTGGTGTAGTTCGAAAGAACGTACAACAAAAACAATAAGAAATATAGGATGTTGGGTAGGTGAAAAGACAACAGTGTAGTTTGAAAGAACGTACAACAAAAACAGTAAGAAATGTAAGATGTTTGGTAGGTGAAAAGACAAGATTGATGTAATTTGAAAGAATGTGCAACAAAAACAGTAAGAAATGTAAGATGTTGGGTAGGTCAAAAGACAATACTGTAGTTTGAAAGAACGTGCAACAAAAACAGTAAGAAATGTAGGATGTTGGGTAGGTGAAAAGACAATATTGGTGTAGTTTGAAAGAACGTGCAACAAAAACAATAAGAAATATAGGATGTTGGGTAGGTGAAAAGACAACAGTGTAGTTTGAAAGAACGTACAACAAAAACAGTAAGAAATGTATCATGTTGGGTAGGTGAAAAGACAAGATTGGTGTAGTTTGAGAGATCGTACAACAAAAACAGTAAAAAATGTAAGATGTTGGGTAGGTGAAAAGACAAGATTGGTGTAGTTTTAAAGAACGTGCAACAAAAGCAGTTAGAAATGTAGGATGTTGGGTAGATCAAAAGACAACAGTGTAGTTTGACAGAACGTACAACAAAAACAGTAAGAAATGTAAGTTGTTGCGAAGGTGAAAAAACAAGATTGGTGTAAGTTGAAAGAATGTGCAACAAAAACAGTAAGAAATGTAAGATGTTGGGTACGTCAAAAGAATATATTGGTGTAGTTTGAAAGAACATGCAACAAAAACAGTAAGAAATTTAAGATGTTGGGTAGGTCAAAAGACAACAGTGTAGTTTGAAAGAACGTACAACTAAAAACAATAAGAAATGTAAGATGTTGGGAAGGTGAAAAGACAAGATTGGTGTAGTTTGAAAGAATGTGCAACAAAAACAGTAAGAAATGTAAGATGTTGGGTTGGTCAAAAGACAACAGTGTTGTTTGAAAGAACGTACAACAAAAATAGTAAGAAATGTATCATGTTGGTTAGGTGAAAAGACAAGATTGGTGTAGTTTGAAAGAACGTACAACAAAAACAGTAAGAAATTTAGGATGTTGGGTAGGTCAAAAGACAATACTGTAGTTTGAAAGAACGTACAAAACAAACAGTAATAAATGTAAGATGTTGAATAGGTGAAAAGACAAGATTGGTGTTGATTGAACAAATTTGTGCAACAAAAACAGTAAGAAATTTAAAATGTTGTGTATGTCAAAATACAAGATTAGTATAGCTTGAATGAACGTACAACAAAAACAGTAAGAAATGTATCATGTTGGGTAGGTGAAGAGACATGATTGGTGTAGTTCAAAAGAACGTACAACAAAACAATAAGAAATGTAAGATGTTTAGTATGTGAAAATACAAGATAAGTGTAGTTTGAAAGAACGTACAACAAAAACAGTAAGAAATGTAGGATGTTAGGTAGGTGAAAAGAGAAGATTGGTGTAGTTTAAAAGAATGTACAACAAAAACAGTAAAATATGTAAAATGTTGTGTAAGCGAGAAGACAAGACTGGTGTAGTTTGAAAGAACGTACAACAAAACAGTAAGAAGTGTAAGATATTGGGTAGGTGAAAAGACAAGATTGGTGTAGTTTCAAAGAACGTGCAACAAACACAGTAAGAAATGTAGGATGTTGGGTAGGTGCAAAGACAAGATTGGTGTGCTTTAAACGAATGTGCAACAAAAACAGTAAGAAATGTAAGATGTTGGGTAGGTCAAAAGACAATACTGTTGTTTGAAAGAACGTACAAAACAAACAGTAAGAAATGTAAGATGTTGAATAAGTGAAAAAGACAAGATTGGTGTACTTTAAACGAATGTGCAACAAAAACAGTAAGAAATGTAAGATGTTGGGTAGATCAAAAGACAACAGTGTAGTTTGAAAGAACGTACAACAAAAACAGTAAGAAATATAAGATTTTGGGTAGGTCAAAAGACAACAATATAGTTTGAAAGAACGTACAACACAAATAGTAAGAAATGTAAGATAATGGGTAAGTAAAAAGACAAGATTGGTGTAGTTTGAAAGAATGTACAATAAACACAGTAAAATATGTAGGATGTTGTGTAAGTGAAACGACAACACTGGTGTAGTTTGAAAGAATGTACAACAAAAACAGTAAGAAATGTAGGATGTTGGGTAAGTGAAGAGACAAGACTGGTGTAGTTTGAAAGAACGTACAGCAAAAACAGTAAAATGTGTAAGATGTTGGTTAGGTGAAAAGACAAGATTGGTGTAGTTTGAAAGAATGTACAACAAAAACAGTAAGAACTGTAGGATGTTGGATGGGTGGAAATACAAGATTGGTATAGTTTTAATGAATGTATTTCTCTATTTAATACTGACAAAGATTGAAATTTTCCAGATTAAGAATTTGAAATATTTCTCAAAATAACAGGAAGGCTGCCAGATTCTGCATTGTGAAGTAGATGCCTAAATTTCTTTTGCTTTAGATTGATTCTGACTAATCAGAAAGAGACTAGATACAGACTTACACAAAATTAGGTGTAAGAGTGCCCTTCACTAGAAGAAGGAGATCATGTATTATATCTTACTTTATTTTGTGGCCTTTATTTCTATATTCATTTAGTTTCTCTGCAACATAATCTCTATGATGATATTAATCTGAACTGAAATTTCTAAATACCTTAATAGGCTCTAATTTGTATATTCTTATTGTAAGTGGGAAAACCTGGTTTTGTATGCACAATAAAACAAAGGCCAGGCTGCTCAGGCCATGCACATAATTCGCAATAGTGTATATGACTTGATTGAGTGTCAGTGGACAAAAGTAAAGACCATTGTCAGTTTAGATACAACATGCCTAAAATTATAGCTGTCATCCTGTTATAGAATTTGAGTATCACCCTAGTAAAGAAATCTGGTTCTGTATGTATGAGAAGAACTTTGTTGGTGCTTTGTTTGACTTTCTAGATTTATTGAGAGTTAAACATACTGTATGAGCACAGAAGCTTTGAATAATTTTACATATTAAGTACACGGGTATGAAACAAATGGTATTCTTGCATATCATAATCTTTAAAATGCAAAAAAGTTAGGTTCGAGAAAAATTTGTTGGTCATAAAAGTACTGAACACGTGCCTTAAAGGAAAGAAATCAAAATTAACAGTTAAACATGTATACCATTGATAACAATTTCAAAAAAGCTATTCTTTCACGAACTTACATAGTTTACATAGCAAAAACGAATTATCCCATGTGAAGTTAATACACTCTGAGGAAAAGTAAGGTCACTATCAGGCTAACTATCTTTCATCATGTTGGGTTTATAGTCAATATTACTTGCCTTTCTGGAGTTTACTGATATGACAGCAAGGGTGCTGGTGCGGTCGTTACCACTGCCGTTGCGCAAGTATATCTTGAGAAGCTTCAGACATGAGAAACTTCTCTCACAGGCAGCTGAAGTGGCAGGCAGGGTCACAGCAATGCATACAAGTTTGTGGAGATCCATGAAGGCATCCTTGTATGGCTCTAGCATGGTTCCAAGCTCTAATGGTGTGGATACTTCCTGCCTCTTGTCTTTCTTCCTGGGAATTAGCCAGTTCAACTGGTGGACTTCCACTGCGATGTCATCCTCTGCCATATCATAGTTTGCTGCCATTCCTAAGAGTGCTTGCTTGTCCAGAAGTGTGGAGTGTTTGGGGTTCAATGCAGTTGCACCCATCAGAACACTGCAGGCATCAGAGGAGAATCTTCTATTCAGCTCGTTGAGCATCCTGTCTGTGATGGCATAAAAGGTGTGTCTCCTGGCATCCAGAACATATCCGTAAAATACTCTTAGAGAAAGTGTTTTTATCTTTAACCACATAGCACAAGTACTTAATTAGAGGGTTGTGATAATGTAAAATTACAGGGTTAATTAGGGAACACAAACACAGATCTGATAGGGCATGTTGTAAAACTGTGGGCAGCTAATGGGAGTGAGCAGCGGGGGTAGCGTGCGACTGACATCTGGATCTCGATCGGGCTAAACCGATCGTTAACCGTACGCAGAGCGTAAATCATGTTCAGCGGCTCGGTGATCACACGCGTAAGGCGTTCGAGGCGGGAATCGCGCGCTCGAACAAAGCAGACCCACCACCTGGATATTGAATGGTCATAGTAGCACCAAAACAAAATGTCTAAATTGCAGTGGACCTTCACAGAAAGGCTAGTTTCTTCATAAGTTCACATTATTCATACAGGCCAAACTGTGATTGTGATATTGTTCTTATTATCATAAGTGTGACAAGCACCTGTTACAATAATGTGACTACTACATTACATTAAATTAGGAACTTCTAAATAGCCCAATGAGAATTTCAAAATTCATTCTATAATTGTTTAGAAATATTATTTGGTTAGTTAACATCTAAGGTTATTATCTAATCATAAGTATAACATTAATTGGATTGTAAGTCACAATTTTAAGTGTATGTCACAATCATCAGTGCAATTTTGGATGGCTGATACAAAATGATCTCGCAGAGAACACAACACCTGCTAAATGCTTCATAGTTTTGACCTATACACAATACACTTATACATGCATGCTATGTTTTACTTTTCAATAAAAGATAAATGAAAATAATGGGTAAATACCTGTGAAACCTTTGGTTTATCAAGTAAAATCCCTGATGATCTGTTGTAACTTGAAATCAACGTGGTTGTCTAATCTTCGTCAAAGCTCAAGATAGAATGGAATTACACATGGAGCGGCAATACAGCGCATGAGATTTAGTGCATTCAGTACGTTGCTATGGGACGCATGACACATACTTCCGTCTTGATGAAGACGTTGAGTTCTACAGATCTATGTCTCTTTGATGTTAATTGTTAAGCAGCAACGACGATTGTGTTTTACATATTTTATAAATATATGTAGGTAACAATATTGGGGGGCTTGGCTCATTTTGGGGGCTCAAGACCCCCCCCTCCCCCAGGGCGCTGCCACTGATAACTTTATAGCAACGTCACGGAATCTAGATTAACAGTTTCTGGTCATCACTCATATGCCCTCGGTACAGTTGTATCAAGCATCGTTACTTACATTATCTGCTTAAGCTAAAACCATGTGACGTTAAACGCTCATTAATTAGGAGACTTCTGCAGTACTTAGCAACGAATATTAACTGTCCACTTCTGTGATTCTTTTGGAAACTTGAGCTAGAACCTACTGATTCAATTTGCTTGGCCTGACAAATACTTACGTATCTACATGTGCTTTCACATTGTAATTTTTCTGTTATAAATCATTTGTCTTTAATACGAATGACAAAAGTGTAAAAAAAGGTCCACTTTTAATTTTAGGTGAAGCTGTACTGAAACTTTTTGAGGGACAGCTCTTGTGAATTTTTGTTGACTAACTTTACGTATGTGACTTATATTTAGACGAAACTTAACATCTATTTTTAGGTTTAAAGGATCTATTAGTATATTAGATTTGAAGAAAAAACTCATAAAAATTAAGTATGTTTTTATATTAAATAATATTTCCATATTTCAGTACAAAAAACAAAAAAGGAAGAAATTTAATCGAAATTGATAATTTTATATATTGTGCGTTTCTTAATGGATTGTCTTGAAATTTGGTATGTGAAGTAAGGGTTCAGTAGAAAAACACTCACTGGAAATGTGTGAAAGTTTGAATTACTATATTTCGTGCTACAGACAGTCAAAAATTGATAAACTACCATTCCTGTTAACAATAGATACACAGCGTGTACTACAGGTTGTTTTGATGTGTTTGTTAAAATTTAGATAGAATTTGATTATATTTGTTGCAATATTAATTTTATTTTATGCTCAGGTCATAATAAAATAAATGTACATCTAATGTTGATTATGAGATGTACTGTTTCACGAAATAGTTAGATAATACACTCACAATAACGAAACAAGCGTATGTGTCCAGTGGTGCGTGTCGAGCTGATAAGAAAAGTGGGATGGATTTATTAAATAGCTTATGTAGGCTTTGTACATTCCTCTTAATAGTTAGATAATACACTCACAATAACGAAACAAGGGTATGTGTCCAGTGGTGCGTGTCGAGCTGATAAGAAAAGTGGGATGGCTTTATTAAATAGCTTATGTAGGCTTTGTACATTCCTCTTGCAAGTCAAGCTACGACTCCTAACATAAACAGAAAATAGTGCAGCACTTACATTTAAACGAATTCAAAATCAAGTTTAAACCACTCTAAAAATAAAATTTATCCAAAAAGTATAAATTAAAAAAATATATATTTTTACTGGGGTGAGTCAGTTACAAAAATAACAGCGTTAACAAAGACGGGTTTACACACAAAATTGCATCTTGCAGCCATGATCTGTGTACAGCGAATGTCAAGCTTTTAGTAAAGATGCATTTATTTTTATCTGATTTGTTGACATTTAAAACGGATTTATATGTATGGATGTCACATGTTATTTTTACTGTAAGAAAGTAATCTAACTACCAATTAGTGAACTTTTATTTTGTATGTTCTCAAAGCAAGGAAAAGTTGAAATGTTTACTTAAGCAAATCTCCAAGTTCAAAGTAGGAATTCGGAAAAATGATAATTCTGAAAATTTTCACGTTTTAATTAAATGGGTAATGGACACATAAAGTACTGTTCTATGCTACAGTTATTATTTCTGTCAACCCAAAACACTGTATTGCTCAATAAATCATGACCACAGGGATAAAAGTGTGAAAACTATCCTCTCCATCATTCAAGCGTTATCCTCTCCATCCTCCATGCATATTGGGGAAGTGCATAAAATTATCATTCTTGGAACTTTAAATGTTTATTTGCTTTTGTGCTCATATACCTAGTAAATTAATGTGGTTATTATAAAAATACTGCAATATGATAAAGAAATCAACAAAATAAGCACTATTACTACTGATTATATAACTTAAAATCATAAACACATAAATGTTACTTTACAATTTGTAAAATATTTTTAAGTGAAAAAAGGATGCTTATTCGGTTTGGGTGAACTAGCTCTACGTTTTGTTAATACATTCTGTTTCATCCAGAAACATATTGTTGTAATATGTTTTATCCTTCAGAAGGTTCTACTGATTATTTGGTTTTAAAAAAAGAAAAGCCTAGTCTAGTCCACAGACAGATAATGAATTCTTATTTTTTCAATAATATTTGCTGAAATACAAATTATGTTCATTTGTTATTTTTTCTTAATTCTAACTTTTGTTTCAAATTAAACAAAGCTACATCATGATCTGTTGAAGCGCTGCTTGCTACGGGAATCGAAATCCAGTTTCTAGCAGTGTGAGTATAGAGACAGAAATTTCGAAACTAACGGAATGTTCGTCTAATTTATTTATCAAATTGCTTCAAAATTTACTTACTAAATGACAGACTATAACTCTTGAACAGACTCTCTAATTATCACTGTCTAACTGACACTGATATGAATATCTCTTTGATTATTTAATAATTAAGTCAGTCTGGTATTTATACTCTACGCTCATTTTAATAAAATATGTGGATTTTCTAGATTTTAACTTTAAAAACAAATCCTAGATACTGCACCATCGTAATATAACAGTGGCGGCGCCAATGGGGCCTTCGGGATTGAGTCCCCCTCAGCTCCCCAATATTGTTACTTACATATATTCATAAAATATGGAAAACACAATCGTTGTTGTTGCTTAACAATTAACATCAAAGAGACATAGATCTGTAGAACTCAACGTCTTCATTGAGACGGAAGTATGTATCATGCGTCCCATAGCAACGTACTGAATGCACTAAAACTCATGATTTCCAGGTATGATGAAATCATGAAGAAGAAGCTGAATGGTCCTGGCAATGCCAAGTACATGCACCATGATATCCAAAACGAACTGCTTGACATCATAGCTGGAATGATCAGGAAGGATATCAGCAAAGAGGTCATGAAAGCTGAGCATTTTGCTCTAATGGTGGATGAAACAAATGATGTGAGCAAACAAGAACAGCTGTCCATTGTGGTAAAGTACTTCCACCAACAGAGCTTTCACGAAGAGTTCCTAGACTTCACAGCTGCTGAGGGTCTGGATGCAGATTCATTGCTCAAGAGAATCATGGAGACTGGCTACATGTGGTATTGACCAGGCGCGTATATTCCGGGTGTGCTAGTTGTGCGCTGCACAGCCAACAAAATTAAATACGTAGCGAAAGAGTACATCAAAAGGTAAGTATACTTTCTTGAAATTTTTTAGAAAATCAAGTATAACATTACAGTCTTATGTTTTATTATAGCCCTCATATCGCACTTTCTCTTGTAAATAAAGATTACTCTGCTAATTTTGAGAAAAAAATATACATCGCAAGTAAGTCGTGCTGTAGGAACGCTGAACACCTTGATGGGCGGAGTCTTGCAGCTGCGCTGTGCCTCTCCCCGTAGCCGACTACAAAGAATGAAGGGAGATGATTGGTCGAAAAACGGATCAGAGTGTGCTACTCGTCGAGCGCACCGCGTACCGTCTGTCGTTCTCTGTCCTATTTCTTGGATTCTCTTCAGCCTTCGTCCTTTATTCTCGCTGTCTCGCTGATAACGGAAAGAAGTCTAGAAGGAAGGTTCCTTCCTTTTTTCTGCCTATTGTGGAACGGTATAAACTTTTTATAAATTAGCCGTTATCAATATGGAAAATGATATTAATGAGTTGTTACGTTCTCCTTTTTCCACAAAAAATTATGCGGACAAATTAAGAATTGTTCAAGGCAAGCCTAGGCCGTCTCTTCCAAGTCTGGTATCTACGCACAAAGATAAGAAAAATGAATATGTTCGACACTTTTCAGAGTCTCACTATGATGCCATTGAATGGCTAACAGGATGTAAAATTCGATTCAAGCTCTTTTGTTGGCCGTGTTTGTTATTTTCAACGGAGAAGCGGGTGGGGAATCAGCAGGGTTATACCGACTTAAATCATTTACCTGCAGCACTTCAGAAACATGAAAAGTCTCGTGCACATGTCCAGTCTTCCTTGTCGCTTAAAATGTTTGGCAAGCAACGCATAGAGACATTAGTTGACACTCAGCGGAAGGCTGAGATATCTCGTCACAATGAGCAAGTGAAAAAGAATAGGGAAATATTGAAAAGATTAATTGATGCAGTGTGCTATCTTGCCAAACAAGAGCTTCCTTTTCGAGGTCATGATGAATCGAATACTTCAGATGATAAGGGAAACTATAAGGAGTTTCTCAATACCCTTAGAGATTATGACACGTGCTTGGACAGTCATTTGAATACTGCTACAGTTTTTCAAAGAACATCGCCAACTGTTCAAAATGACTTAATTCAGGCTTTGTCTAATGTTTTAAAAAAGCATATCAAAAAGGAAATTGACAGCGCAAGATTTGTTGCAATCATTCTCGATGAGACTTCAGATGTGATGTCCAAGTCACAATTATCAACAGTGTTGCGGTTTGTTTGTAATGGAAAAGTTTTCGAAAGGTTCATTGGTTTCTCTGATGTCAGCGCGGATAGAACTGCTGACGGTCTTTTTAGTCATGTTGTTGATATCGCCAAGGAATTTGAGATAGAAAATAAATTGGTCGGGCAGATGTATGATGGCGCGAGTGTAATGAGTGGTCCACATGAATGGATTGCAGAAAAAAGTGTTGGATAAGTATCCCTTGGCGATTTTTACTCATTGCTATGCGCATGTTTTGAACCTGGTCTTGCAGCAAGGTCTTTTCAGCATTAAGGAATGCAGAATTTTTTTCCAAACCTTGAGTGGATTATCGGCATTTTTTTCCAAGTCTTCTAAAAGATTACAGGCTCTGCATGAATATGTAGGCAGAAAATTGCCTTCTGTTGCACCCACGAGATGGAACTTTACCTCTCGTTTGACAAATACTGTACAACAAAATAGAGTTCATTTAACTGAATTCTTTACAAACATTATTGAAAATCCTGAAAATTGGGATACTGATGCTACTCTCAAATCGCGCGGGTTTCTGAATTTTTTGGAAGAATTTCAAACAAAGCTGCTTCTTGAGATATTTTCCAACATGTTTTCTTACACTGATATTCTCTACAACATTCTGCAGAGCAAGTTCTATGACGTAATGTATTGTTGCGGTAAAGTCCAAGAGGTCTCAAGGCAAATACAGTATGACAGAAATAACAAATTTGATGATTTTTGGAAGGCAGCTTCGTCTAATGAAACCAGAAGCACGGAACCTGCATGCAAAAGATGAAAGGATGCATGTCTGAGAAAGATTATTATCTTCAGCAATACCACAAAATTGCTGATAACACTGTATCGCAAATAGAGTCAAGATTTTCTTCCCTTTCGAAGTTTGACTTTCTTAACCTTCTTTAGCACAAAAACTACGAACAATATAAAATCGTATTCCCAGATAACTTGCTTGAGGCATTACAGCGCCGGTATGAGTTAATGTTTGATTACGTCCGCCTCAAAAATGAGCTCGCCGTTCTATACTCCAGCCCTGAGTTCTCAAAGCTGCAAATTTTTGAATTGGTTGAATTCATTGTCCAAAATGATCTTGCAAATCCCTTCAAAGAGGTTTTCAAAATGGCAGAGCTGGTGTTAACTATACCAAGCAACACGGCTTCAACTGAACGTTCTTTCTCTTCTTTGAAAAGAATCCACACTTGCTATCGCGCCACACAGGGCCAGGAAAGGATGTCAAGCCTAAGTTTGTTGTCAATCGAAAAAAATCTCTTGGCAGAATTGAGACAAGAGAGAAGCTTCTACGATGATGTCATTGATCAATTTGTTTCACAGACAAGAAGAATTGAGCTGATTTATAAATGAATTAAAGTTTTCTTTCCTTTTATGCTTTGCATTACCTTAGTGCATTGTGAGGTTTATAATGGCACTGGGTTTTTTTTGCTACACTTTTCCAAATGTCTATAGAATTTAGTTAATTTTAAATGAGCTAGAAAAAATTTACGTTTTTTACTTATATTTGTATGGATGCATATTTTCATGTTCAATGTGAAACTTTTGCTTACTACAATGTACCTTAGGTAGCAGCCCACCCAACTACAAAACTCACGGTACGCCACTGGTATTGACCATAAAGCCTGCATTGGCCAGTGCTATGATGGAGCTGCAGTCATGTCAGGGCACATCAGTGGCATACAGGAGAGGTTCAGGAGAGAGGTGTCTCAGGCTGTGTATGTCCACTGCTATGCACACAGGCTCAACCTTGTGCTAGTTGATTGTGTGCACAACGTCCAGGCTGCAGCAGAATTCTTTGTGACAATTCAGAAGCTGTACAAATTCTTCTCTACATCGGTTGTGCATGAAGAAATTCTGAAGGTACAGAAGGAGCTTGAACCCGTGGACCAGCACATAGAGTTGAAGTGACTGTCAGACACAAGATGGGCCTGCCAACATGCTGCTTGTCTGGCTGTGAAAAGAATCCTCCCTGCCATTGTGACAACCCTAAAGTGTCTTATGGAGGGGGAAAATGTCCACAGAGTCACTGAATCAAAGGGCCCGTGCATCCTCCTAGATCAGCAGTTCGTAACCAGTCTAGTGACCTTGGAAAACCTACTGCTGATGACAAAAAGAACTATCAGATCACCTCCAGTCACCTGACCTGCAGCTGGCCTCTGCAGAGGACCTTGTACAATTTGTCATATTTGGTCTCTCAGAAATGAGAACTGAAGCAGCATGGAAAGACTTGGAAGAGCCTGCTGAGGATATATGTAAGAAAGTGGGAATATGCACTGAGACGGTGCATCAAGGTGGATAGCAATCTACCCCCAGACACCTGGACGAATTCATAATCACATCTAGTACTGGCCAATGAGATGAACTAACACCAGATGCCAGGAGACACACCTTCTATGCCATCACAGACAGGATGCTCAACGAGCTGAATAGAAGATTCTTCTCCGATGCCTGCAGTGTTCTGATGGGTGCAACTGCATTGAACCCCAAACACTCCACACTTCTGGACAAGCAAGCACTCTTAGGAATGGCAGCAAACTATGATATGGCAGAGGATGACCTCGCAGTGGAAGTCCACCAGTTGAACTGGCTAATTGCCAGGAAGAAAGACAAGGGGCAGGAAGTATCCACACCATTAGAGCTTGCAACCATGCTGGAGCCATACAAGGATGCCTTCATGGATCTCCACAAACTTGTATGCATTGCTGTGACCCTGCCTGCCACTTCAGCTGCCTGTGAGAGAAGTTTCTCATGTCTGAAGCTTCTCAAGACATACTTGCGCAACAGCAGTGGTAACAACCGCACCAGCACTCTTGCTGTCATATCAGTAAACTCCAGAAAGGCAAAACAACTCGATATTGAAACTTTTATAGACACATTTGCTCCCAATCATCAGAACAGGCGCATTGTTTTGAAGTAATATTGACTATAAACACAACATGATTTAAGATAGTTAGCCTGATAGTGATCTTACTTTTCCTCAGAGTGTATTAACTTTACATGGGATAATTCGTTTCTTCTATGTAAACTATGTTTTTATGTTATATTTCTTTTGATTTGTAGCTTTACTCTTATTGGTATATTAAATGTTCAATCTAATCTAACCTTGATTTTCATTATTATTATGTATTGCTTTGGGTGAACTTTAGGTGAGCTTCCTCTTTTACATATACGTATATTTTCATAAACAGATTATTTCTAATTTGTAATAATGAATTATTAATCAGAGTATGAGTTTCCAATGAAAACTGCATTGAAAACGCAGTTCAAAATAGCACATTTTTCTGAAATGTACCTTGGTATTTACATTATTATAATTTACCATCTATATTTCATATTGATGGCATTTTGGAAAGCCCCTCTACAGTTTACCTCAGCCCCCCAACAAAATTATCCTGACGCCACCACTGTGATATAATAATACACCCTCATTAGCAAACACCTAAAATGAAATATTAAAAATATAGGTTACAACAGTATGGTAACACAGTAATAAAAGAACTCAAAGAGGTCATCCAAAATAAGATAGTGAATGGAAAATCTGCAATGCATAAACACTACATGGCCAAAAGTATCTGGACACCTGAACATTGATCAAAAGTATGTGGACACCTGAACATTGACCAAAAGTATGTGGACACCTGAACATTAGCCAAAAGTACGTGGACACCTGAACATCACACCCATATGTGCTTGTTGAACATCTCATTCCAAAACCATGTGCATTACTATGGAGTTGGTCCACCGTTTGCTGCTATAACATCCTCAACTTTTCTGGGAATGCTTTTCAATAGATTTTGGAATATGACTGTGGGGATTCGCTCCTATTTAGCCATAAGAGTATTAGTGAGGTCGAGCGAGAAGGCCTGGCTCACAGTCAGCGTTCCAGTTCATCCCGAAGGTGTTTGTTAGGGTTGAGGTCAGGGCTCTGTGCAGACCAGTCAAGTTCTTCTTTACCAGCTTTAGCAAGCCATGTCCTTATGGATCTCGCTTTGTGCATGGGGACATTGTCATGCTGAAACAAAAAGGGCCCTTTCCAAAACTTTTGCCACAAAGTTAGAAGCTACAATTCTCTAGAATGTCATTGTATACTGTATTATTAAGATTTCCCTTCACTGAAACTAAAGAGCTTAGCCAAAACCATGAAAAATAATCCCAGTCCATTGTTCCTCCTCCACAAAACTTTACAGTTGGCACTATGCATTCAGGTAGGTAGCATTCCCCTGGCATCTGCCAAACCCAGATAGTGAAGTATGATTCATTACTCCAGAGAATGCGTTTCAACTGCTCCAGAGTCCAATGGCAGAGTGCTTTACAACACTCCAGCCGACGCTTGGCATTGTGCATGGTGATATTTAGCTTGTGTGCGGCTGCTTGGCCATGGAAACCCATTTCATGAAACTCCCGACGAACAGTTCTTGTGCTGACGTTGCTTCCGGAGACAATTTGGGACTTGGTGGTGAATGTTGTAACTGTGGATAGACGATTTTTACGCGCTACGCGCTTCAGCTCTCGGCGGTCCCGTTCTGTGAGCTTGTGTGGCCTACCACTTCGTGGCTCAGCTGTTGTTGCTCCTAAACGTTTTCACTTCACATTAATAGCACTTAAAGTTGACTGGGGTAGCCCCAGCAGGTCAGAAATTTGACTAATTGACTTGTTAAAAAATGGAATCCTATGACAGTGCCACGTTGAAAGTCACTGAGCTCTTCAGTAGGACCCATTCTACTACCAATGTTTGTCTGTGAAGATTGTATGCCTGTATACTTATTTTATGCACCTGTTAGCAATGGGTATGGATGAAACAGCCAAACCCACTAATTAGAAGGTGTGTCCACATACTTTTGGCTATGTAGTGTATGTTATCAATTTGCTCGAAAGATCTGGAAAATATAAACTGACAACACGTATCATCATTTTGTCAAGGAGTTTTAGTAGAAAAGACTGTATATTTAAAGAAGGGTCAACATAGAAATATGATAATAAAGCTGTATGAGTAGCAGCTAAAAATAATCACAAGTTAAACAAGCAGATATTTAATCGCAACTTCAATAAAGCATATAGATAACACTTCATTCTTGGCCTTCTACGTTTTAGACTACGTGTTTATTAAATATATTATTGTTTGGCGTGTTAAAATAATTAATAAATATTGTAGTTAGTGCGTTTCTGTTCAATAGTAATAAATAACTTTTCAAAACTAAAAATTTAGAAAATTATATTACAGCATAGCAAAAAGTTCTTATAAATAAATATTTGTATCCAATACGAAATATTTTAGGTATTAGTTTGATTTTGTGTTAATAATTATCACTAAATGGTGATTAATTCAAATTTACAAATAGTCGATTCCTCATCAAACGAATAATTATTATACTTAGAGGGCGTGCTGATTGGGTGTCACTACGGGATTGTATCTTTAATACCTTTATTGGAATCGTTGTAGGGTGGGATAAGAGCCGTTTATTATTATTTTTTAATCGATTATTTGAGTTATCTGTTTCAAAGTAGTTATGATACAACCCATAAAACACAATACATTTTTAGTGGTTGGTGTGAATCTTAAGCAAAAAGATGTTTGGTTCCAACAAGGAGACTAACTAGGACAGTATATTTCGCACAACGTACCGGCTGTTCTGTTGAGATTTGGGAAGTGTAGGTAGTAACCTATGTTCTATCCTCCCACGACGGTCTCCATAATCCTGTTTTCACGAGCCCCAGTAAGCACAACAGTCTTCGTAATTATAATCAATTACAAGTGTATTAATCTCAAAATGTCTGGTACAAATTAAATCAACTAAACTTTAAGTTTAACATATTAATAAATATTCAAAATTGTAGAATAATTTTCAGAAGTCAATGATAGACCAGAAGTGCACTGAGCTTGAAGTACAAATACAAGGTACACAAGTGGAGTGATATTTTTGGGAACTTTCTCATGATAAATGAAACTGTTAAACAGAAGAAGCAAAGCCACTTATGTACTTTACTTAGGAATTAAAACAGTGCATCTTAAAATGTAAAGAACAGTGTTGATCACAGTGTTATCATTATGAATTTAATTATTTATTATGCTAAAAAATAATCTACTTTAGTATTTAATAAAATTATGTCAGCTAAAAAGAACAAAACAGATTTAACTTGTATTCGAGATGGGAAGTTGTCAAGGCAAGCTAGATCATTCAAAGAAGATTTTTTTGGTAAAATTGTTCCTAAAAAGAACCTTTTATCCCCAAAGAAAAATTCCAAATTAAAAGGCAAAAGAATAGAAAGAAATTCAGAAAAGAAAATTATCAAAAGTAGAATAGAAAATGAAATAGAAGACCTATATTCTGATGCACAGCATCTCAAGAATGCATTGCGATATGTTCAGGAAGTTGTTGAAAAAAAAAAATTGGTAGAAGTTTTACCAGGTTCTACAAATGTGGTGCTAGAAACAGTTTTAAATATTCAGTTAAAATTGTCAAGATTGTTTGATAACGACCAATGTCGAGCAGCAGCAGCAGCATTTAAAGAAGTCTATAAAACCCTAGCAGATCTGATTAAGTGGTCTGATAACGCTCTGTACATTAGTGATAGTTACATTCTTACCACAGATAATGCTGATGAAATTATTTACAAATTGCAAGATGCTGTTGATGGTTTGGTCAAGCTTTCTGCTGGTATTTTATCAAATATAGATAATAATGTAAATCAGGGTTTTGCAGATTCACTTACAAACTCAAATATTCCAGATAACTTTCAAGGAGAGTCATTGTCAGACATTCCGTCAACTCCAAGAGAGAATATGAAAGTTCCAGACTTGTCTCAGTGTTCACCTAGTTTAAAAACCAACTCTTCTAATGTCTCAGTTTTTCCTGATGATGTATTGCATTCTAGTATTTTCCAAATGAAGGAAGACGTTGAACCTCCAAAGTATCCTATTTCACTGGGGGTGAGCTCAAATTTACAAAACCATATACTTCAGCCACAGCTGAGAGACCTAGTATCCTTGCTTCCTCGAGAACAGTGCAGTGCAGATGTTACTGTTAGTTCTGAGCCACATTCTAAACGTCTAGTACAAGAACACAACTTTTATAGTTACTCCACTAGCAGTTCTTCAACTGTTGGTAGGACTGAAACCACATCAGTAAGTTTTCCAAACTGGCATAGCCCACATGATTTCTTTCCCTTATCACCTGTTGATAAAATTGTGAATAGCAGTGTTGACATCAACCATCAGAGCTCAACAAATGATTCAGTAACATTGAGCAGTTCAAAGAGTTTTATGTTTTCTCAAAAAACCAAAGATGTAAGTATTCATTGTTCAGAAATTTCTCATACCAAAAGCTATAAGTATCTTTCAACAAGTTTGAAAACCCCAACTTCAAAAGATTTGGGAGTAATGATGGAACAGCATGTGAGCTGTATCTCAAGAGAAAGTAAGCAAACAAATCATATGATCTCTTCTGGACTGGGATTAGAGAACAATGATCTGGAGTACCCTCTTATCCTTTCAGACAAACAAGGTACAGAAAACAGTTTTGTAAAACAGTCCAACTATGACAACAAAACATCATGTAATTTTTTGTTTGTAGGAAAAAGTGGTTTTGGCACAGTTAGCAATTCTGTGTTGTCTGAAGCTCATTCATCACAGTTGGTTAAAGACCATAAGAATTGGGTGGATGCAAGTCAGAACCATTCATGTTCTTTTCATAAAATTAAATGTGCATCTAAAACTGGCAAATCATCACCACTGCCAGTGAAGAAGAAAAACATAGTGGCATATATGCAAATGTTGGGTTCTTACCAACCAGATGAGAAAGAGTTTTTTTACCATTCTAATTATACCTTTCATGCAGTAGAGACACACTGGCAAAAACAGAATGCAGTATTGACCCATCCACAGTCTTTCACAACTCCACAAGTGTCCAGTTCAGATGATTCTGTACTTTCAGATGGACACAGCAGTCTAAGCAGCTTTGGTGAGGAAACTGAAACATCATCACCAGCAATGCCTCCAAAAAGAATCAATTTTTTACAACCTTCAATTTTTGAATTTGGAAAAACTAGTTCAGAAGTGGGAGGTAAAGCTACATCTTCTTTGGAAATTGAAAAGCAAAACTTACCAATTTCAAGTATGGGTGAAACAGAATCCAACATACTAGATCATCAAGATGTTAGCTCATTTATTGTGTGGAAGAAACCAGATGAAGAAGGTCCAGAAATTCGGGGTGGTCCTGTAGATGCACTTATTGTCCAAGCTGCAAAAGCAGGAAAGAAGGGTTTTCTATATCAAGAAGCATTTCTTACAACGTATCGCACAATTATCTCTCCTGTCGAACTGATTGATAAACTTATTTACAGATTCAATAAATTTATTCATATGACTGATACTAAGGAGCGAGCTACTCGAAATGCATTTTCTTTAATGGTACGCATTGCTGATGATTTGTGTGTGAGCGATATTGAAGATGGTGTTCTGCAAAAAATATTAAATTTTGTTCTCCAGTTAATTAGTAGCGGAGAGTTAACATTCGCTAGAATTTTAAGGAAGAAGGTTGTTGAGAAATGCGAGTCTTACCGTTTTTCACAGCAGATTCTCCTCACTTCACTGAATGTGAGCACTTGTTCAGCATCTCTACTAGATTTTAAGTCAGATGTTTTAGCAGAACAAATGACCTTGCTGGATGCTGAACTCTTTCAGAAAATTGAGCTTCCAGAAGTGCTATTGTGGGTCAAGGAACAAAAGGAAGATTTGAACCCTAATTTGACCTCTTTTACTGAACATTTCAATAAAATGTCTTACTGGGTGAGATCAAGGATTTTAGAACAGAATGATGCTAGAGATAGAGAAAAATATGTTGGCCGTTTCATTCGAATTCTAAAACACTTGAGAAAGCTAAAGAACTTTAATTCTTATCTGGCTGTTCTTTCAGCACTAGACTCGGCTCCTATACGTCGTTTGGAGTGGCAGAAGAACATTATCGAGGCCTTAGGAGAGTACTGTGCTCTGATTGACAGCTCATCCTCCTTTCGGACATACAGACAAACTCTAGCAAACACGGAGCCTCCTTGTATCCCTTACATTGGTCTCATCCTTCAGGACTTAACCTTTGTTCATGTTGGAAATGGTGATTTTCTTCCTGATGGAAATGTGAACTTTTCCAAACGGTGGCAACAGTTCAACATCCTTGAAAAAATGAGACGATTCAAAAAACCATCCTATCCTTTCAAGCGTAACGAACAAGTTATCAGTTTCTTCAGTGGATTTAACGACTACTTGTGTGAAGAAGCAATGTGGCAAATATCGGAGACGATAAAGCCAAGAGGAGGTCCAAAATGAAGGTTTGGTTTTAAAATTATCTTATGTGTGTAATTGTATCTCCTAGTATTTTCAAAATGATTTCTATCTTATAATATTTGCCAGTAATTCTTTAGAATAGTATGATGGATATCAGCGTGATGTATTACAAAACTACAAAATCTTATAACCAAAGTGCAAACAGTTTGCTTCTAATGAAGAAATGCCCACTTTTCAAAAGGTTATAGGATCTTGTATTTAGATTAATACTTTGAACCAGTGTTTTTCTAACATCATGAAAGTGTTATGTATTACAATCGTAAGATGTCAGTGTGACGTAGGATATATTCATCCTTAATTTGTCTTTGAACAAAATATTGCAATACTGGAGTGGATTGTTGCCAAAGTTAGAGATGCCTAAAAAGTAACAATTATAAATATTTCTATGACAGTAAATATTATATACAATTAACCTGAAACAGGATTGTACTTTAATGCAAATGAGTTTAGTGATCTGATGAAAACTGTTCAGTAACCAAAGTTTTTAGCACTCAGCTGTTTTTCAAACTGATGTTGTATTGAAAGTTTAAAGTATTACCAAAACATCTGCTTTTAAATGAGTTTGTCCTAAGTGTGTGTGTACAACATATAGTTTCCTGATCTGATATTTCTAATTTCAATATGTGATATTCATTTAACATATACAAAAGTTTGGTTTACAGACGTTTCATTTGTAAAGCTGTTTCCTTTTTATTACCACTCTCTGATGTTATATATCAGTTTGTGTGTTTTGTTCACTAAACATAGATATCTATGATCTGTTTTCAACATGCCATCACACACATTGTTTTCTGATATATTTATTCTTCTGAAGTAACTTGGACATCTTAGCAGTAGGAACATGAATTTAACCATCAATTAGTAGCTTCTTGCTCATACACGAATGTATTTATTATAATATCTTTACTAACAGAAGCTAAATACCTTACCTAAGCAGTTTTTTATTGTGTACAATTTATAAAGTTATATAAAGAACATTATTGCATTTATTAATTAGTTTCACTGTATCAACTTAATTTTTAATCTGAACAAAAGATAGAAACATAGTGTGCATTGACCCAATACATTCATGTGTTAACCTAAGATGTTTAATAATTATTCTTAATAAAGTAAGGACACAATTTTAGAAAATAAGATGTGAAAACTTTTATAAATAAAGGTTATAAATATAGAAGAGTAATTAAAGTAAAATGAGATTCACTAGTAAGGAGAGGGGGTAACAGTCCTAAAGTAACATTTTCATGAAATCATAAAGATAACATGTTATATAAACATTTCTTTAAATACTTGAAGAATGGAGTTGAGGAATATTTTTGTAGCACTTATAATAAGCTTTTGTAATTTGAACTCTTCAGTAATAAAGGCATAATTTATTAAATATTACATACTCAGAACATTAAAATCTTTTCTTCACCAGGATATTTTAATGTATGGTATAAAAATGCACATATGTCCCTTCTTTCACTGAAGAGTATTTGTGTAATTCATATAGAATCCTAACCTAAAGGCAGTTCTACATCACATGCATTGTACAAATGTCACTGTTGTTTCCCCTACAGTATGAACATTGAGCAATACTTATCACTTACTCCCTCCCTTCTCCTGAAAGTATGGTATAAAAATGCACATATGTCCCTTCTTTCACTGAAGAGTATTTGTGTAATTCATATAGAATCCTAACCTAAAGGCAGTTCTACATCACATGCATTGTACAAATGTCACTGTTGTATGAACATTGAGCAATACTTATCACTTACTCCCTCCCTTCTCCTGAAAGATTTCTGTAAAATTAAGTTCCTTTAAAAATTTATGGCCATAAAGTGTGAATACATCTGTTGGATAGAATAACATTTTTCAGGCCTTGTACTTAATGTCTGTGTTTTTGGAGTGTAGAACCAAACTAGTGTATCATTTTGTATATTTCCTACCATAACAAGATAATTAAACTTGTGTTGGTTCAGAGTTTACTTGTATTTTACAAATGCTAATGTAAGAAAAACTGTTGAAATGAGGCAGCTTTATATTTTCAGGAGTCATTACATGAAGTAAAATTAGGTGATACTACATGGGATGAACAGTTTCTATAGAATTTCAAAAAACATGAATATTTTTATTTTTCCTGATACTTTTGACTTCTTGATTTTAACTGTCCTGTTTAATATAATAATACTGCATTTAGCCAATAATTTAAATATTCTTCTACAATTAGAATACTTAGTTATTTTGTGAATAGTAACAATTATGAATTAAAGATATTTTTATATAATATTTTTTATAGAATTATATTTTGATATAATTGTAAAATAAATATACCTCCTGTGAATATAATTTTGTTAAAATATACCAGAATATCTTAATCTGTTCAAGCTTGTATCTTGTGGAAGTAAAGTTTGAAAAATTCTAAGATTAACTTTCATTATAACTTTGTTTTTACTAATACCTTGTGTATGATATAGTCACTATTAATTCAGAGAATTTTTTATTATAATTAAAAATAAATAAACTTCTGTTTGTTTAGGTGGTGCTAACAGTCTAAATTTCAAAGTGACATATGTTAGTTAATAGTAATTTGTTTAGGAACAATCTATGAAGAAACGAATCCAACAAATTGTGTAGCTTCAATATTGTAATATGTATGTATGTATTCCATATTTGAGAAATAAAGATCCATTTTATAATATACACAAACATGTCTAATTCTTTAGTTTTTAAATATATGAAACGTGTTGAAAATAATGTTAAAAGATTATCTAACTTTCCTGGCAGACAGTGTACACATATTGTGTGGGAACATTCTGTTTATAACAAATCTAACTTTCCTGGCAGACAGTATACACATATTGTGTATAAACATTCTGTTTGCAACAAATCTAACTTTCCTGGCAGACAGGATACACATATTGTGTGGGAACATTCTGTTTATAACAAATCTAACTTTCCTGGCAGACAGTATACACATATTGTGTGGGAACATTCTGTTTATAACAAATCTAACTTTCCTGGCAGACAGTATACACATTGTGTGGGAACATTCTGTTTACAACAAATCTAACTTTCCTGGCAGACAGGATACACATATTGTGTGGGAACATTCTGTTTATAACAAATCTAACTTTCCTGGCAGACAGTATACACATATTGTGTGGGAACATTCTGTTTATAACAAATCTAACTTTCCTGGCAGACAGTATACACACAGTGTATAAACATTCTGTTTGCAACAAATCTAACTTTCCTGGCAGACAGTATACACATTGTGTGGGAACATTCTGTTTACAACAAATCTAACTTTCCTGGCAGACAGTATACACATATTGTGTATAAACATTCTGTTTGCAACAAATCTAACTTTCCTGGCAGACGGTACACACATTGTGTGGGAACATTCTGTTTACAACAAATCTAACTTTCCTGGCAGATATTACACGTGGAATGTACGTGTGAATATTCTGTAACAGTGTATTGATTTGTCAGTCTTTAGTAGAACTGTTGACTTTCTCTGTTGGTAACTATAATTTATGTGGCAACAACACTGGTATGTACAGAAACTAACAGTGTGTTGATTTGTCAATCTTTAGTAGAACTGTTGACTTTCTCTGTTGGTAATTGTATACTTTGTGTGGCAACAATACTGGTGTGTACAGAAACTGTGACAGTGTGTTGATTTGTCAGTCTTTAGTAGAACTGTTGACTTTCTCTGTTGGTAATTGTATACTTTGTGTGGCAACAATACTGGTGTGTACAGAAACTGTGACAGTGTGTTGATTTGTCAGTCTTTAGTAGAACTGTTGACTTTCTCTGTTGGTAATTGTATAATTTGTATAGCAACAATACTGGTGTGTACAGAAACTAACTGTACATGACTTTAGTAGGAATATTGAATTTGTCATGTAATTGTTGTATAACTAGTGTGGCAACCATATTATGTAGATGTAATATCCTTAATACAACAGAGTATATTTAAGCGAATCAAATTGTTACATGAAGAGAATTGTGGAGATCAGTTATTATCATAAAGTAATACTCATATTACAACAAATATAGAAAAACAATTATGTACAAAGCACACTATACCTATCTATAAATGTTACATTACAGCTATTTTTGGTATTTCTTATTACTAAAATGTAATTTGTTTTTTCCCAATCAACAAATCTATTCTGTAAAATATAAATTGTTTTTCGAATCAACAAATCTATTTTGTAAGATATTTATTTTATGGTGGACCTGCTCAACACACAAGGAAGTGTGGGTCAAGTTCATATGACAATTTTATGTCAGTCCCTGGAAGACGGACTCTTAGGTTTGATAAGAACCGGTTCAACAGTACAGCAATTGTAAGTGGACACACATATAGATTGTAGCCATTTAAGAATATTTTTATTACTGGCATAACGTATTTTGAACGGTCATAAATTATCCCACAAGAAAGTATGGTAACAGGGTGTCAGTAAATTGTGCTTTGAAGGTTTAGCAATAGATGGCGGGACCTACCTTCTAAAAGTGACTATCAAATTTCGTGTCTCAAAAGAATAAAAAAGGTTTTTCTATGTTCAGTAGCACTTTATGCAATATATATGACTTCTATACTTTACGTTAAGAAACGTACTGGTACGTGGGAGTTTGTTTTTTGATGCGTCATTCATGAGGAAAATGTAGCCCAAGTAAAAATTAGTATTTTTCTCGTTTAAAAAGCAATCAATTCTTTGGGCCAGGCGTGCTCAGTTTATTAGCTTCCATAGTTCGCTTCCCGATGTCGCACACAAAAACACGGTCATAGGAATTTGGAGCTGTGGGTGCGTTATAAATGTGATACTCAAGGTTCATGGCTCGTCTAAAATAACCCAGGACTTGGCTGTGTATTATGTTAACTAGCTGTATTCCCTGTCGTCTTTGTACTAATAACTGAAACATAACAAACGTTTGTGGAGACATTTTTATTTAAAACATGCAACGTATATCAAAGTAGTGGTAGATCAGTTTACCTAATAGTACCTGTGAAAGATTCGAACCAGTTAAAAAACACATTCTCAGATATTAGTTGATTTTTTAGTTAAGAGAGTTTACACTGTTACACCTTTAATCAGTGATGTCGAGAAAACCCACTTGTAGAGAAATATATATGTAAAAACGGCTCGTTTGGGTTGAGAACATTTTTTACGTAGAGGAGCGAACAACGTTTCGACCTTCTTCGGGCACGTGCCGTTTTTACATAAATACTGTTACACCTGTCTTAATTTTCCACCTAGCAGTGTGAAAAAAAAAAACCTCATTCTAACGACAAAACAATTCTGTTTAGTTTCAACGTTGACTTGGAATTATATAGTTGCCAATATTTAAAACCTCATAAGAGTCGACAGCCTTGCTGATGCCCCGAAATTCATTTACTGGAATGTTTGGTTAAAGTACCAAACACGTTTAATTGTTCATTCAATATTTATTTGACGTTGAAATTATTGTCAAGATAACAATTATCACATAACGAGAAATGAATATTTTGTTGCCATAGTTTCAGTAACTAACTTGCTGAACTTGTAAGATATCAAAGCTCTTACTGATAATTCAGCAGGAAAAGATAAATTATCATGAAACGGCATGACTTTGTTCAAATGTTCTTATTTGTATTAATATTCTGAAACGCATCCAGTGTAAAAAATAAAAGGCTAGTGTTTATAATTCTTAAAATATTCCAATCATTAGGAAGTCCAGTATCTGAATTATTAATTCTTTCTGGTATTTGAAAAACATTAAAACGAGTTTGTATCCAAATCCAAAGTATAAGTTTCACCTCGGACTCCACTGACGTAACACAAGAAACCTCTTGTTCACTGGCCTCAGTTTCAGGATTCTACGAACTGAGAGCCACGTGCTTAACTCAAGGTAAACACCAAGTTCTTTAAACTTGGGAATCAACCCTATAGAGTAGTCGAACTTACCAATATTTGATGGGCCGTGACGTCACGCGGCAACCTCTTGAACAAGTGCCTGAAAACACTTAGTCCATGAATGCACACAGAGCGTTCTCAGTGTTGATGAAGATTTGCTGAGTCATGATGGAAGCACATTTTTTCTAGTTTCGTGGAAGATTGGGTGAGGAACACTTAGTGTAAGAACCATAACAGGAAGTGTTACGAAAGTAAACTTTACAGAGTTATTGACACAGCAGCCACTTGAAAAACTGAGTAAGCTAGTATTTTAAAATTGAAAAAAAAAATGAATGCTTATAATGTATATGTACATACACATACATGTAACAGTTACCATTTTGTGTCCACAGATGGTATAGATGTAGATATGTTAGTCACTCTTTTCTATATACACAGAAACTATAGATGTATACATATTAGTAATTATTTGCTATATACACAGATAGTATAGATGTATACATGTTAGTAACTATTTTCTATATGCACAGATAGTATAGATGTATACCTGTTAGTCACTATTTTCTATGTGCACAGATAGTTTAGATGTATACATGTTAGTCACTGTTCTCTTTATATACAGATAGTATAGATGTATGTATGCTAGTCACCATTTTCTATGTACACAGATAGTATAGATGTATGTATGTTAGTCACCATTTTCTATGTACACAGTATAGATGTATGTATGTTAGTCACCATTTTCTATGTACACAGATAGTATAGATGTATGTATGCTAGTCACCATTTTCTATGTACACAGATAGTATAGATGTATGTATGTTAGTCACCATTTTCTATGTACACAGATAGTATAGATGTATGTATGCTAGTCACCATTTTCTATGTACACAGATAGTATAGATGTATACATGTTAGTCACTGTTCTCTTTATATACAGATAGTATAGATGTATGTATGTTAGTCACCATTTTCTATGTACACAGATAGTATAGATTATGTATGTTAGTCACCATTTTCTATGTACACAGATAGTATAGATGTATGTATGTTAGTCACCATTTTCTATGTACACATAGAAAACAGTGACTAACATATATACATCTATACTATGTACACAGATAGTGTAGATGTATGTATGTTAGTCACTATTTTGTATATACAAAGGTGGTATATATGTATATATTACTTTATACATACTGGGTTACTTACATGAAACCTACAGAATGGTGGACAAGTAACAACATATATATTACTGTGTATGTATTGGGCTACTTACATGAAACTTGGTGTGTTGGACTAGTAACATGTATATTACTTTATATGTACTGGGCTACTTACATGAAACTTATTGTGTTGGACTGGTAACAACATGTATATTACTTTATATGTACTGGGCTACTTACATGAAACTTACAGAATGGTGGACAAGTAACAACATGTATATTACTTTATATGTACTGGGCTACTTACATGAAACTTAGTGTGTTGGACTAGTAACAACATGTATATTACTTTACATGTACTGGGCTACTTACATGAAACTTAGTGTGTTGGACTGGTAACAACATGTATATTACTTTATATGTACTGGGCTACTTACATGAAACTTAAGTGTGTTGGACCAGTAACAACATGTATATTACTTTATATGTACTGGGCTACTTACATGAAACTTAGTTGTTGGACTAGTAACAACATGTATATTACCTTATATGTATTGGGCTACTTACATGAAACTTAGTGTGTTGGACTAGTAACAACATGTATATTACTTTATATGTACTGGGCTACTTACATGAAACTTAGTGTGTTGGACTAGTAACAACATGTATATTACTTTATATGTACTGGGCTTCTTACATGAAACTTAGTTGTTAGACTGGTAACAACATGTATATTACTTTATATGTACTGGGCTACTTACATGAAACTTACTGTGTTGGACTGGTAACAACATGTATATTATTTTACATGTACTGGGCTACTTACCTGAAACTTAGTGTGTTGGACCAGTAACAACATGTATATTACCTTATATGTATTGGGCTACTTACATGAAACTTAGTGTGTTGGACTAGTAACAACATGTATATTACTTTATATGTACTGGGCTACTTACATGAAACTTAGTGTGTTGGACTAGTAACAACATGTATATTACTTTATATGTACTGGGCTACTTACATGAAACTTACTGTGTTGGACTGGTAACAACATGTATATTACTTTATATGTACTGGGCTACTTACATGAAACTTACTGTGTTGGACTGGTAACAACATGTATATTACTTTACATGTACTGGGCTACTTACATGAAACTTAGTGTGTTGGACTGGTAACAACATGTATATTACTTTATATGTACTGGGCTACTTACATGAAACTTACTGTGTTGGACTGGTAACAACATGTATATTACTTTACATGTACTGGGCTACTTACATGAAACTTAGTGTGTTGGACTGGTAACAACATGTATATTACTTTATATGTACTGGGCTACTTACATGAAACTTAGTTGTTGGACTGGTAACAACATGTATATTACTTTACATGTACTGGGCTACTTACATGAAACTTAGTGTGTTGGACTAGTAACAACATGTATATTACTTTACATGTACTGGGCTACTTACATGAAACTTAGTGTGTTGGACTGGTAACAACATGTATATTACTTTATATGTACTGGGCTACTTACATGAAACTTAAGTGTGTTGGACCAGTAACATGTATATTACTTTATATGTACTGGGCTACTTACATGAAACTTAGTTGTTGGACTAGTAACAACATGTATATTACCTTATATGTATTGGGCTACTTACATGAAACTTAGTGTGTTGGACTAGTAACAACATGTATATTACTTTATATGTACTGGGCTACTTACATGAAACTTAGTGTGTTGGACTGGTAACAACATGTATATTACTTTATATGTACTGGGCTACTTACATGAAACTTAAGTGTGTTGGACCAGTAACATGTATATTACTTTATATGTACTGGGCTACTTACATGAAACTTAGTTGTTGGACTAGTAACAACATGTATATTACCTTATATGTATTGGGCTACTTACATGAAACTTAGTGTGTTGGACTAGTAACAACATGTATATTACTTTATATGTACTGGGCTACTTACATGAAACTTAGTGTGTTGGACTAGTAACAACATGTATATTACTTTATATGTACTGGGCTACTTACATGAAACTTAGTTGTTGGACCAGTAACAACATGTATATTACTTTATATGTACTGGGCTACTTACATGAAACTTACTGTGTTGGACTGGTAACAACATGTATATTACCTTATATGTATTGGGCTACTTACATGAAACTTAGTGTGTTGGACTAGTAACAACATGTATATTACTTTATATGTACTGGGCTACTTACATGAAACTTAGTGTGTTGGACTAGTAACAACATGTATATTACTTTATATGTACTGGGCTACTTACATGAAACTTACTGTGTTGGACTGGTAACAACATGTATATTACTTTATATGTACTGGGCTACTTACATGAAACTTAGTGTGTTGGACTGGTAACAACATGTATATTACTTTATATGTACTGGGCTACTTACATGAAACTTAGTTGTTGGACTGGTAACAACATGTATATTACTTTATATGTACTGGGCTACTTACATGAAACTTAGTGTGTTGGACTAGTAACAACATGTATATTATTTTACATGTACTGGGCTACTTACATGAAACTTAGTGTGTTGGACTGGTAACAACATGTATATTATTTTATATGTACTGGGCTACTTACATGAAACTTAGTTGTTGGACTGGTAACAACATGTATATTACTTTATATGTACTGGGCTACTTACATGAAACTTAGTGTGTTGGACTGGTAACAACATGTATATTACTTTATATGTACTGGGCTACTTACATGAAACTTTGTGTGTTGGACTAGTAACATGTATATTACTTTATATGTACTGGGCTACTTACATGAAACTTATTGTGTTGGACTAGTAACATGTATATTACTTTATATGTACTGAGCCACTTACATGAAACTTATTGTGTTGGACTAGTAACAACATGTATATTACTTTATATGTACTGGGCTACTTACATGAAACTTTGTGTGTTGGACTAGTAACATGTATATTACTTTATATGTACTGAGCCACTTACATGACACTTATTGTGTTGGACTAGTAACATGTATATTACTTTATATGTACTGAGCCACTTACATGAAACTTATTGTGTTGGACTAGTAACAACATGTATATTACTTTATATGTACTGGGCTACTTACATGAAACTTAAGAGTCGTAGGATTGTTATAAAATGATAGCGGAACTATTGTATTGAAACCGTGTTCATTGGTCCTTATTAACGTGTGTTGTATTGAAACTATGTACATTGGTTCTTATTAACGTGTATTGTATTGAAACTATGTACAATGGTTCTTATTAACGTGTACTGAATTTAAACTATGTACATTGGTTATTATTGTATACTGAATTTAAACTATGTACATTGGTTATTATTGTATACTGAATTTAAACTATGTACATTGGATCTTTTTAATGTGTAAAACGTCTTCTCCAAACTTAATGCTATTGAAGGGTGCTACCAAACGTTTTTACTGACGACAAACCTATACTTCCTTAAGTTAGGCTTACATATAATGTATATTTATGCATCGTTCTATTGCTTTAGTCTCTTCCAAAAATCACTTATTTTACATAGTAGTTGTAATTGCGAACGATAATCAAACACACTATTTCATAGTAAGGTAAATAAAATTTCACATCGAACTAATTATATGGTGATTAATATTTTAATACGTTTTGTTAGTACAACATTTCATAGAATTCTTGGTTAAATACAATACTTATCCGAATATCTGTCTTAAAAAAGAACAAATATCTCACAATTTTAGCTTTTATAATATAAAAAGCACTAATGATTTTTATGTCAGCAATACAAAAAATTACTGAAACGTGGGTAGGTGACCATAACATATGAATTTGTATGTAATTATGAAAGGCGAACAAAATTCGTATTAAATCAAAACAATAATAAAAGAAAGAAACGGGTCTCCTTTTCTGTTTAAAGCAAACCAAATCCTGCTCACATATGGTCGTGAAAGTCGATCTGGACGAACTTGGCAATTTCAAAGTCCACGCTTTCTCGAGGAACTCCAACATTAGTAAGAAGGGACCGCAAAACACCAAGTTCTTTGGTTAACAGTTGTACCCGATTCCGTAAGGAGTTGTTTTCACGGCTTAGTTCAGATACCTTGTGCTCTGTTTCGCGGCTACGGAACTTAGCCCTCTCTCGAGACTTCCTCACAGCAATATTGTTGCGTTCGCGTCGACGTCGATACTCGTCGCTGTTCTTGTTGACAGTTTTTTTGCTTTTTTTCTTTCCTTGGTAATTACTGGAACAGCCGTCAAGACTGTGATGCATACCTTCAACCAATCTTTGCCCGAGAACGGTCTCGCTGGAGCTATTTAATACAGTAGTGGCCACAGAGCTGGACTGCGTAGAGGATCCACTCACAGTCCTAGTTCCAGTACCTACGGAATACTGATTAGAACAAGCACCTAGGCTGAGATACTGGCCACTATTATCCAAATCACCAGGCTCTTGTTTCACGTCAATGGTAGACTCAATCTCATTATGTTCGATCGCGAAAGAGAGCTGCCGTGGCATTCCCTTGAGGGGAGACAGCTCCACTGGTCGGTGGACCTGGTTGAAAGCGGTGGTCGGAGTGGATTTGGCACTGTCAGTGAGCTCAGTAAACGAGTTTTGTGAAATATTCGCTGTTATAAAGTCTTGCAAATTAAAAGAAAATTCGGGAGAACTTAGTTCAGCCAGTAAAAAATCTTTTTTCGCAGGGTTCACTGTACTACCAATATTCCTGTTACATTTAAAGTCCTCAACTTCAAGGAGCGGTCGGTCATACATGTGTGGTGATTCCATTCCCAGAGAAGTAATGAATCATGATGAAATATCTCCCGTTAACCAGTCCACAGTCTAATATCAAACTGTCTTAGTGAGAAGGCTTCTTGTGAGTCACTTAATGGTGAAATGATTGCACAATAGACTGAAATTATATCTTAATTACAGACAGCAACATTACTAATACTGTGTTAAGAACAAGCAAATACATAAACATTTACCATAAAAATAAAATATTCACCATTCCTAAAGTTATCTTTATACATACATACATATATATATATATCTTATTATTTCTGGGATATCACATAATTACGCCTATGCACACGACAAAAAGTACTGGATCTTGTTTGTGATTGGTGACATCAAACTCGCCTTTCTATGACATCACAAAGGTAGAGCCTGTTAGCTGACGAATCAATGACGTAGACATCTTGTGAGAATTAAGTGTAGGCTTCTGCTGTATTATATTGGTTTGAAAAACAACACCGGTAGTAGAAAATCCTGATATTAGATGGTAAAAAATACGTAACTTTGTATGAAGTAATACTTAGGCTACACAGTGCTTTATCTTTCATAAATTCAGTTTTAAACTTTTTGGTTATAAATTAATATATACTGGTATTAAGTTCCACTGTATATTTATCTCATGCAACAAAGTTGACTCTTGTTATCATGAACTGTAACAGACGTATTTCCTTTGTTTACTCTGTCGAGAAGTACAGGGTGTTCGAAAAGTCACTGTGCACTTATATAGTTATTAACAGACATGTTTCAATATAGAATACAGGAGGTAAATATGAATGACAATTATAAACAATGTTGAAAGTAACCCTCGTTGGCATCAATACAGGCGTGGATCCTTCTTATTTTGTTTCTAAACACCGCTATCAGTTGCTGGCTTGAAATTGAATGAATGCTGTTATCGCTGCTTTCAAAACTGCACAGTGACTTTCCGAACACCCTGTATTTCACGCCCCTTTCTTTCTAATACTCAACAGTATGCATTGTCACTTAGCAACATAACTATCATCCGAACAACTATGGTGTTTATGTTGAACGCTCAATATTCATGTCGATTTGTTATTTTTTTTTTTGCATTCTTTTTTTCTTATAAATTCGGTGATGTAACAGTAAAATAATTTAATTCAGACGTTTTATTATATTGTATCGTAGTCAAAAGCAAAATAAAATTTACCAAATAGTGTTTCAGCTACGCTTTACCTTACACTTATGTATTAGGTCTACTGCTTAAATTGGGCTACAAATAGGCCTACTATTACTAATGGGATAGAGTGAGTGTTTAAAAAAAAGTTTGAAATGTTAATTAATAAGTATATTTTTAGCATCTTGCACACATTATCAACTTGGCCTTAACACAAAAACAAAGGTACGACCAAATACTTTTTATATCCTTTGTACAGTCGAAGGTGTTGAAAATCTGTCGTTATGTCTGCACTGTTTTCTACTTTCTGAATTAGAATGCAATTAAAATACCCAAAAAGTGATATTTAAGTCTTTCAGAATGCACATGTACTTTTCTTTAGAATAACATTTTTCTTTGTAGTTTTTATTTAAAATGTGGTGATCAAAGAATTACTTTGAGACTGATGGAATAATCAGAGTGGGTGCATTTTGGCGGTACAAAAAATTCATTTTTGTCATATTCTATAATTTTCTCTTAATCATTAAACAATGTTTTCCCATCAATTTTTAGTGGCTTTTATGCTAGTCTACTGATGGTTACACTACTTAATTTCTATGGAACAATTATTCACTTCCACTGTACATTTATCTCATGCAACAAAACTGACATGTGGGTATATAGAACATACAGTATAGACCTTATGCTGTGCTGATGGTCTTTGAATAAGTAAAACAACAGTTTACAGGAGGATATAAAAGTCAGTGATAGCATTAGATCTCTATATAGATTCTTCACCTGCAATACATGTATATTATTTCTGACTCTATCATCTGCTGATATATAAACTGCTTAATTACTATATAGGTAAGGTGTTTTTATTCATTTCTTATACTAAACATACAGTTTGAACAAGCCATGATATAATGAAGATTTAATAGCACATTTACAAAAAAGTAATGCAGATATATACAAAACTGTCTATTGTTCATACTGCTGGACTTCACATATACATACATATATTTATTAAAACAAGATATAAAGTAATACAAATATATATAATACTGTCTACTGTTCATATTTCTAGACTTCACATATACATATATATATACTTATTAAAACAAGATATAAAGTAATACAGACATATAAACTGCTCAAAAAATTAAAGGAACAAGTATGTTTTCTTGTATAATTTATCTCAATGTTTCAAATGTGATAATATTTTTATTTTTTTACGTAATTTGCCTCATTTCAGTTCCATCTGTATCCATTTTTTAATGTGTAACGAACGGTAAAACATGGAGAAATAAAATTTTTAAAAATGACTACTATCACCAAAACTGATATCCCATATGAAACAATACTTTAAAGAGTTTACATGCATTTATTCAAGAAAGGTTTGAAACATTCAATATCTAGAGTAACCTCCACAGGCTGTGACACCGATTTGACACACTTCGAATCAGCCTATCGATGTTATCTTGGGGTATGGTAGCCCACTTGTCTACCAGGGCTTGTCAGAGTTCCTGTACATTCTGAGAATGGTGCTGGCATTCACCAACATGCCTCGACAACATATCTCAACAATGTTCAATGGGATTTATATATTTTTATTTTTTCAACAGTTAAGGTAATATGTGTTAACTCGCCAATGGCTCAATTTCTATTATATTACTGGTAGGATCTACAGTTTCTTATTTTTGATCCTTAAAGCAATAAAGATAAAACAACCTTTCAAATGTTATATTGGTTGTCACATGCATTCATTTCAGGAAGTGTGAACAATATGAAGATTGACATACCAAGTTATCTTTAAAATAAATGAGTAAGAATGTAGTAGAAATACTTTCATTCTATAATGTTAATAAACATTTTAAAGCATCTTATAAACTTATGTACTAAAAATCTGAAACCTGATAATCCATTAAGTTTATTTATCACATCATAAAGCAATATTCTGCACCAACAAAGTTAGACACAAGAGACTGGAATAATAAATATAAGGACACTGTAACACAATGTTTGTTCTCAACAGAAGGTTAATTTTATTGTATAAACATGACAACCATCACATGTAACATCAGAAAATTATACACATAGTCAAATTAAGAGTTTAACAATTTCCCCAATTGCATAATGGAGAAATATCTAGTCCTACTGAACTACAAACAGAGAAGTTACAATTTTCCTATACTGAAAATGTATTTCTGATAAGTATTTCCCTCCTCTCACAAGAGATTAACTACACTTGTTCGTTGCTGCCCTCTATAAGCAAACGTTTTCTTTATGATGCCACAAACCTTCTGCTCCCCCTATTGAAATCAAGTGATTCTAACGTGTCTCTCATATAAATCATAATGTGCCACCTTTTCACCACTAGGAGCATAGTATACTCATGTGATGCATGTGACCCCCTCCATGCACCTTTACTGAACTATCACTTTGAAGTTTGGCAGAAGATGGAAGCACTGGAAAAGAGTAGGGAGGAAAGTTATAACTTCCTATAAGGTAGTTCCATCCTCTTGCAGCTAGAATCCCACATTGATCAGGGTGGAAAAGGAAAGGAGAACATCTGAGTGGGAAATAATGTGGTATGAATGTGATCTTAATCAGATAAAGATATTGTAACTCAATCCCACAACGAGAAAAGTGGGACTTTTGGGACTGCTAGGGTGTGGCAGACAGCACTCAGTGAATCAACTATATCCAAAATCTCCTTGTGGGATACTGATGTATGTGTGAGGGTAAGATAAGGATCATACCATTTTTACCTCAAACCCAAGAATTGGAGAACTGAGCACTATAAATATCCATGAGGATTATCTCTGAACAACTTATCCAGGAACTGGACATTTGGTATCAAAAGAATATCTATCACATGCAATCAACTCCTCAAAACATGAAGCAGGCCAAGACCATCCAAATGGCAATAACTTCCTCATAAGAAGAGCAAACAAGGAATATCCAGAAATAGAACTGGAACATTTCCATGTACTGCCACTGTGACTGACAACACAGATGGAGGAAATCAAGAGAGGAAGAAAGACAACCCAAAATTTGTGTGAGGATTTATGTTGATTGGTTCACTCTAAATCTAAAACAGGGTACTGACATTCACACAAGGACAGAGTGATGGCTCCCAAATGAAGGGGTGAGCCGCATTCTGAAGTCTCATTCCATGGTACTGATTATTGCAAATTGGGTGATATTATGTTATCTACACTTGCAGAACAACAGTGCTCTATGCTCCACTAAATGGTTATAGCCATCTTTGTGTGGAATCCATTCAGGATGCCTCCACTGTCAACTACCCAAGCGAATTTGAAATGGTAAGTAGAAAGACTTCCATAGTCCACTATAAGAAAATGGCAGTGAAAATGTGTTGGAGTATCTGGAGGAACATCACCACCTGAGACAATGCAATAAGTGATCTTGGAACCCTATTTATTCACTTGAGAGATGGTAGAGATTGGAATATATCCCATTCTGCTTTAACTATGAAGTATATGGGTGATACAGTTTGGAACAGGTCATAATTATGAAGCAAAATATCATGAGGATATTCACATACAAGTGATCATGTGAAATATCCCATCTCAACAGTGAGCATTGTGAAGCCATGGAAGATAAAGTGCACTGTAACATAGCTGGTTACAGTGTAGATTTAGAATTAAATAACATCTGGTCAGTCACCACTTGCCATGGAGTGGGATCCATAGGATAAAAAGTAAATAAATGTCCTGAGAAAAAACGTATTAATAAAAACTTACTAGTTGGAGACCCACCAAAGTCTGAAGCATGGCCAAAGGTGGTAAATGAAACCTCAATGAAGAAGAAACTGTGAAATGATGGAGGTAGTGGGAAATAAATGTACTGGTAGTGGTCCACATGATGAAATGCAGAATCTCCTCTGAACGACAAAGATGAGAAGCAGGGGAAAAGTATAGTGTCAGATCTGATGGCAGGACCACTAGAACCAAGGCCAGGAGAAAGCAGGTAGGGAGGAATAGGCCAATCGGTCAACAAGGCAGACAGAAGTGGTAAGAGTACAATGTGCAAGATCATGATGGAAGGAAGATTGCTAGGGGATCAGAGTAGTGAACATGTATCCAGGAAGGGGACAATATGGGCTATATAAAAATGAAGATTTCTGATTGGACAAAGAGGAATTTACAGATCTGGTCAAGAGTAAAGGAGGGAATTAGAAGATTAGCAGGAAGAGGAAAATGGTAGTCATAACTGTAACCTCCAAAATAGTAAGGCCAACTTCAGAATGCATTGCACAGAAAGTAGTGCTTTCTTCACTCCTAGAATTACAGACACAAATATATAAATATAGTTAGAAAGTGATATGACAAGTATTCCATCAGACTTTAAGAAATGATAGCTACAATATTATTCAGAAAAAGAAATTTTAGTAATGTCCAAAATAGTCTTTCATTATTCTTAACCACAGAAAAATACACATTTAAACATATCCTTTGTTATTGAATTTATAAAAATGAAGTTTAGACTTGAATACAGTTAAAATATAATAATGAGTAAAATTACTCAGAAGTTGTGACATTTCAAGAAAAAGTAAAAGATGGATTGAAAGCTGATACAAAGAATCTAATGTTCTGATACTAAATGCTGAGAGTTGGTGATGCAAAGAAACTAACTGGTCTAATATTAGTGAATAAAAACAAAAACTGCAGAAAGTTTTTCTACATTTCTTTTACTAAGTCCATTATGTATATCAAACTGAAGACATAAAATTAGTACTTCAAATCTCCATTTTGTTGGCCACACATCACTAAATTGGACACCTTTCTTTCAATACCAGAGCTTGTCAGCTGTGGTGGTCATAATGATAGACAGGGTATCTTTTGTTTAATAGCAGAACTTGTCGGCTTGGTGAATATAATGATAAACAGAATGTCTTTTGTTCAATACCAGGACTTTCTGATGACATGAAACCCACTTGAAGTAAAAATATATTCTCAAGATGGCTGGTATGGATATTAAAACTTTGATTAAAATAAAGTCCAGAACAACGTTTTGACCTTCTTAGGTCATCTTCAGGTTAACAAAGAGAATTTACAACTGACTGTTGCCAGGCACAAGTCTTAAAGTCTTTATAGCTCCTCAACAGTTGATAGGCTGAGTATGTTTGGTGACTGAATTTGAATCTGAAACCCACAGACTGCAAGTCAAGTGCCCTAACCACCAGACCATGCTAGTGTCCCACATCTGAGTGATTAAAATGCCTCATTAAGTTTCAGCAGTCATTACTTGAAAACTAATATGATATTTTTAATGAAACAAACAAATTATGGTGAAGACCAATATGTTAATGTGTCATAGGTTTTAGGATAGATAAGGTTGTGTTCAGTGAAGTGAGTGTGCCCTCACAGCCCACATAATTGCATAGTGGAGCATATGTCTCTAAGACATGTGCCTGGCAATGGTCAGTTGCAAACTCTCTCTGTTTAACTGAAGATGACCTGAGAAGGTTGAAATGTTGTTCTGCACTTCTTTTAATTAAAGTTTCATACTAGTCTTGAGAATACATCAATACCAGAACTTGTCAGCTGTCTCTTCTTACATTCACCACAACTGACACGTTCTAGTACTGAATTAAAGTACTTATTCATACTAGTCTTGAGAATACATCAATACCAGAACTTGTCAGCTGTCTCTTCTTACATTCACCACAACTGACACGTTCTAGTACTGAATTAAAGTACTTATTCATACTAGTCTTGAGAATACATCAATACCAGAACTTGTCAGCTGTCTCTTCTTACATTCACCACAACTGACACGTTCTAGTACTGAATTAAAGTACTTATTCATACTAGTCTTGAGAATACATCAATACCAGAACTTGTCAGCTGTCTCTTCTTACATTCACCACAACTGACACGTTCTAGTACTGAATTAAAGTACTTATTCATACTAGTCTTGAGAATACATCAATACCAGAACTTGTCAGCTGTCTCTTCTTACATTCACCACAACTGACACGTTCTAGTACTGAATTAAAGTACTTATTCATACTAGTCTTGAGAATACATCAATACCAGAACTTGTCAGCTGTCTCTTCTTACATTCACCACAACTGACACGTTCTAGTACTGAATTAAAGTACTTATTCATACTAGTCTTGAGAATACATCAATACCAGAACTTGTCAGCTGTCTCTTCTTACATTCACCACAACTGAAACGTTCTAGTACTGAATTAAAGTACTTATTCATACTAGTCTTGAGAATACATCAATACCAGAACTTGTCAGCTGTCTCTTCTTACATTCACCACAACTGACACGTTCTAGTACTGAATTAAAGTACTTATTCATACTAGTCTTGAGAATACATCAATACCAGAACTTGTCAGCTGTCTCTTCTTACATTCACCACAACTGACACGTTCTAGTACTGAATTAAAGTACTTATTCATACTAGTCTTGAGAATACATCAATACCAGAACTTGTCAGCTGTCTCTTCTTACATTCACCACAACTGACACGTTCTAGTACTGAATTAAAGTACTTATTCATACTAGTCTTGAGAATACATCAATACCAGAACTTGTCAGCTGTCTCTTCTTACATTCACCACAACTGACACGTTCTAGTACTGAATTAAAGTACTTATTCATACTAGTCTTGAGAATACATCAATACCAGAACTTGTCAGCTGTCTCTTCTTACATTCACCACAACTGACACGTTCTAGTACTGAATTAAAGTACTTATTCATACTAGTCTTGAGAATACATCAATACCAGAACTTGTCAGCTGTCTCTTCTTACATTCACCACAACTGACACGTTCTAGTACTGAATTAAAGTACTTATTCATACTAGTCTTGAGAATACATCAATACCAGAACTTGTCAGCTGTCTCTTCTTACATTCACCACAACTGACACGTTCTAGTACTGAATTAAAGTACTTATTCATACTAGTCTTGAGAATACATCAATACCAGAACTTGTCAGCTGTCTCTTCTTACATTCACCACAACTGACACGTTCTAGTACTGAATTAAAGTACTTATTCATACTAGTCTTGAGAATACATCAATACCAGAACTTGTCAGCTGTCTCTTCTTACATTCACCACAACTGACACGTTCTAGTACTGAATTAAAGTACTTATTCATACTAGTCTTGAGAATACATCAATACCAGAACTTGTCAGCTGTCTCTTCTTACATTCACCACAACTGACACGTTCTAGTACTGAATTAAAGTACTTATTCATACTAGTCTTGAGAATACATCAATACCAGAACTTGTCAGCTGTCTCTTCTTACATTCACCACAACTGACAGCGTTCTAGTACTGAATTAAAGTACTTATTCATACTAGTCTTGAGAATACATCAATACCAGAACTTGTCAGCTGTCTCTTCTCACATTCACCACAACTGACACGTTCTAGTACTGAATTAAAGTACTTATTCATACTAGTCTTGAGAATACATCAATACCAGAACTTGTCAGCTGTCTCTTCTTACATTCACCACAACTGACAGGTTCTAGTACTGAATTAAAGTACTTATTCATACTAGTCTTGAGAATACATCAATACCAGAACTTGTCAGCTGTCTCTTCTTACATTCACCACAACTGACACGTTCTAGTACTGAATTAAAGGCCTCCTGTAGCATAAAGCTACTGTAGATATTGACTAACATTTAGCATAATTATAATTAAAAAGTTAATATCTCTATCAACATAAAAATATTTAAATTTTATGTTATCAGGATCATCTTGAAAAATAAGACTTTTCTTGATAATACCAGTTGTAAATGGACAAACATTCACTGTTAACTCAAAAGTATTTTTCTGTTAACCCTGATATTCTGTGGATTTACAAAGAATGGTCTCAAGGGAAAAACTTTGTTTTATATCAACATACAAAAAAAAACATATATAAATTGACAACAAATCAAAAGTATAGTATAAAACACTGAAAGGTATTTAACAAATAAGAAAAAAACTGAATATCTTAACAGTACAAGACCAAACATGAATAACATCTTAAGAATACGAGAAAGTAAACTCAACAGTACAAGCTCAAAAATTTGAAACTGTAAGTTTAATCAATTCAATAATACAAGATAAAACATTGATAATAGCTCAACAATATCAGACAGTAAACTGAATAAACACAACAGTATGAGACAAAAACAATGAAAATAATTCAACAGTAACAAACAGTGTGCTGTATACGACTCAACTACAAGAGAAAATACTGAAATCAATTTACTAGTAAGAGACGGTATTTTAATGGACTAAAACAAATAATTGCTTACAACCAGGGTCAAACTAAAAATGAATTTATTAAACTTTGATAAATATAGAAACCTAAACCAAAACTCTCATACTGCTAGAATGTAAAATTTATCCCTTACCAAAACCACTAATGATAAAAGGAATAATAATAATAATTGAATGGTAATGAAACCATTACAAAAGTAGAACTTACTATCTTACAATAAATTTGAAAGACAGTTTGATGAATAATCATTCTGAGAAACCACAACAAGATTTAGTTCAAGCCATTTGAATGCATGCATATATATATGTATTTTAGTGAAAATAATTACACTTTAATGAAGTTAAATAGTAAAATCATAAGGAAGAACTGCATTAAAAACAGAAATTCAAACCTCTGACTAACTGTATTTGTTATTTTAACTAAAAAAAAGCTGAAACAAAAACAAATTAAACAAAAAACACTGCATCAATGGAAATTATCCCAGGATACAAGCTACAATGTGTGATTATAAAATGTAATCTAAGTTTTGGAGACGACTGAAGAAGTAGGACCCACATAACAGTGGGGATACACTGTCTATCAGTCTCCATTCACCAGTCTTACATAAAAATAAATAGCAGCAATAAATATAGCTGCAGCATGAGTATAAAAATATCTGAAAGAACAGAAGTTAAGTTAAAAGACTTACAAGGAAGGAAAACTTTTATCATGATTTCTTTACTATTTTAAATAACACTTACTAAAATGAGTTTTGAATTCTGAATAATCCCATTAAATTCACGTTTCACATGACAAGTTAGTGGTCATACACCAATCATGTTTTATTAAATATTTTACATATTTTAATCAGAATTCGTGATACAATATTATAAAAGAACTGTCTTGGAATAAATGTGTTGGAATGGATTCTCTAGCAACTAAACTATAAGAGTTTGAAGGTTACAATTGTCAACTTAATTTACTGTAATACCATACCTCTCACAAGAAACAGTGATCCACAAAATTTTCTGCCCAAAATTCCTGAGTAACAGCATTTTGGAACTTAGAATCTTCACTGGACAACCACTAAAGTTCACTTTCTGTGGCAGGTCTAATAGTATTGTGTAAGGACTAAATATCACTGGAACAACTAATTTCTTCTTCCCTGTTTCAAAGTCTGCACTCAAAGTGTATTTCTACAAATATGCACATATGTAAGTATGTTCTGATATTCTATTTTTAACCATTGATACTAATAAAGTTGCATTATTCCAATTTAATATTCCTACATATTTATATTATCATGAATAGCCACTGCATTATGCTATAAAATTCACTGATCTGATGTCAAATCAGCAGCATCTAGATAACTGGAAAGTTACATCACAACAATGGTCATAAATTATAAACCAAGATGAAGTATCTGGATTTATAATGTATGGAATGAAGGAAAGCTAACAAAACAGAATCATATAAATATTAAAATTGTTGTTGTTTATACAAATGTTTGTTTTAAACTTTAGTTAGTTATTCTAACAGAGAACATAAGTGTTAAAACATATGGCTTATTCTTCCTTATGATAAATAGAAATATATGGTTTCCCATTCAGTTTGGTTGTTATAAATGAAGTAAGCAGTTTTTATGCTGGGACAGATTTTAGTAAAATAATTATACTGTAGAATTAAGCCATAAAATTCCTCTCCAGAAAAAAAAAAATCTACTTAGCTTTACAGTAATAAAGCCGTACTCTCCTAGTGAGGTTGACACAGCAAATTAGTTAGTTGTTATGAATTTTGTGCAAAACTACATAAGGGCTATCAGCACTAGCCATCCCAAATTTGGCAGTGGAAGGCTAGAGGGACTGCACCTTGCTATCACCATCCATCATCAACTCTTGTACAACTTTTTTAGCAGGGAATTTTGGGATTGACCATTACATTATAATGCCACCATGGTTGAAAGAGCAAGCATATTTGGAAGGATGGGGGTTTGAGCTTGCAACCCACAGATTGCTAGTCAAATGTCTTAACAACCTGGCCTTGACAAGCCCAACAGAGACATTAAGCAAATTAAAAGAAACGCATTAACATATTCATGACAGATACACATTTGTGTATATACAAGAAGAGAGCTTCATTATATGGTTACATACCTGCATATACACTATAACTTCAACATTTATAGCTAAGAGCAAAAATGATGTAAAATTTTGCTTTCTTTTCTAATATTTTACTATATTATTTAGCTATCTCTAACAAAAGTCATGACATCATCAGTAAAATAGCTCCTCCTCTTAATCTGGATTGGTTGATAGGAGTGCACTTGGAAAATAGTGTGTCAGTCATTCACCCACGAGTCAGTTTTTGTTTGCATTCAAAGTGTGGCTATTTCATTCCCAGATGTGAGGGAAACATTGACTAGGTGGAGGTGATAATGACATTAATTCTTGTGATTTGGAATAATTAGTTTCAGTTGTAAAGGAAATACTGACTGGGTGCAAACTAATTTCTGATCCACTTACTGATGCTAGGCATGAAGACATTTCTCTACTGAATCAGCAAAATGATGAAATAAATACCAATATTAATACGACGAGTGAGAAATACAGTTATTATTTTAAAGTTTTTTCTCAGTGAAGAGGTTGTGCATTATTTGTGTGGCTGTACAAATGAACATGTTAAAGAATTTTTTTAATATGGTTGGTTGGTTGGTTGATTTAGTGTTTTATGGCACAAAGCATCTAGATTATCTGCACCAAACATCCAATAAAAATTAAAATTAAATACAGTAAAATTCATAAAAGGAAATTAAGGGGAAAACAAAGTTAAAAAAAACATAAATAGCATAAAACCAATGTTTACATCTAGTCTACAACATTAAGAGTAAAACTACAGTGATACAAGTTGTAAAGGACTTTCTGTAGCGTGACTGTAATTATCATAACTAGCAAGGAAGACTTAACAGGTAAGTACAAAAACCACCATCAGTCACCTGAAGCTGTCCTTTCCAATCCTGGTTCTGAGTTATTTTACATAATGGCCATTTGCAAAAAGTAATAAAAGTTTTAAAAGAGTTGTAGCAAAATTTTAATAATAACTTGTCAGGATGAATAACAGGTAGTTCAAATAGCAGCATAAGTCACCTGAAGTTGGCCTTTCCAGTCCTGGTTTTGAGTTATTTAATGTTACAGCCATTTTCTAATTTCAAATTGAACTAGGTGGACTTTGATTCTTAAAAGAGAATCACATGAAAAAAGGTCTAATGTATAAATTAAAAAACTTAAATAGCATTAAAAAGATTAATGGTGTTTAAAAAACTAAAACAATTATCAAGGTGGGCAGTGTCACCATCACCAATAACACTGCCTAACATTATGGACAAACTTTGGGACAAAAGATGTTTAAAATGGTGCCATCATTGAGAGTTGTAACAACAGCAAGAAAGTAAAGTGTGTCTTATTGTGACCTGAGTGTTACACAGACTACACACTGGTGCATCAGTTCCGGATAAAAGAAAATGATAAGTTATAAAACTGTGACCAATGCATAGTATAGTTAAAGCCATTTCCTCCTTCCAAACCTTATGGAAGCAAGATGGCCAAAGTCCAATATAGGGTTTTATTTGGAAAAGCTTGTTTTCACATTCCTCACTCCAAGTCGACTGTCAGCAGGCATATGGCCGAGCCTTAAATACAGGACCATAGTCCATGCATGGAACAGGCACAGTAGTGATGGTGCCAGAGCAGATAGATTTAGCTGCAGTTTTGGTGAGCTCATTCCTGGAAATATCAACATGGCCCAGTATCCAGAAAAATTGGATAGAAGTAAATGTTAAAGAGAAATGGGCCAATCAGTTTTAAATATTGGCAAGAACAGGGTGTGAACTAATTGGAAGCAATTTCAGGAGCAGTAGAGAACTAAGCAGGTCAATATATATATAGTGCAGTTTGAGCACTGCTAAGCTTCTATGTGATCCAAAGCAAGACAAATGGCATACAGTTCAGCAGTGAACACAGAAGCTGTAGAGGAGATTCTGCACGCAACCACCGAATCACAACAAACCATGGCAGAGCTCACACGGTCACCTGATTTTGAACCATCTGTATAAAAAGGAATGGAAGGATGGTTTGAAAGATTTTCAGCAAATAGCAGACAGTATTTCCAATCAGGAATGTCTACTTTTCTCAGATGACTTAAAGATAGGTCACATTTGGGGACTGTAAGAAGCCATGGTAGGATGGGCTAACCAGTGGATACAGCAATGTTATCCAAGAACAGACCCAATTCATCCAACTGTACCTGGATACGAAGACCAAAAGGAGCAATAGCAGATCATCTGTTCTGAAAAAGTATAGTAAGGAAGGAAGTTGCAAAGCACATAATAAGGACAGTTGCAAAGTAGCTTCATGAGATTCTGTGTATAAGCTCTGAACTGGGGAAGTGCAAAAAGCCCCAGAGTAGAGACTGAAGTCCTTGATGATGAATGAAGTCCAGTATCTTTAAGGCTGAAGTCCTGTCAGAGCTATAGACCAGTGATCCATGGAGTTCAGAATCAGGGTGAATATCCTGTTGGTGGAAAAAGTGCATGTAAACGGTTTTAAAGAGAAAGACGTTAAAGCCGTTTGCTGTGGTCCACTTCAATAAACGACTGAGGGCAGCCTGTAGCTGTCCCTCAATATACCACATATTCAACGACTGACATGAGATGTGAAAGTCATCGACATAGAGCCCGTTTGCAACAGGGAGAGGGAGTTGTTCAGTGATGGCATTAATATTTATAGCGAAAAGTGTGACACTCAAAACACAGTCCTGAGGGACTCGAAGTACCTATATAATAGAACAGTAATGTGTCAAACCCACACAAACTTGGAATCTCCTGTCCATTGAAAAATTTTAATAAAAATGGGCAAATGAACATGTAACCCATATACATGGAGGTCTCACTAAATGCCATACCTCCATGTTGTATTATAAGCCTTCTCAATGTCAAAGAATATTGATACAAGATGTTGTCCTTTGAGAAAGGCTTCTCTGATTGTCTCTCATTGGAACCCACACTGGGTGAGTGAAAGGAGGTTGTTTGATTCAAGGAACCAAACAAGACAACCATTAAGAATCCTCTCTAAGGTCTTACAGAGGCAGCTTGTCAAAGCAATTGGACGGTAGTTTGAAGGAATCTTGGGATCCTTCCATGGCTTAGAGAAAGGTAAGACAATATCATGACACCAGGCATCAGGAAAAAAACTTTCTCCTGCCAGATTCAGTTAAAAACAATCAAAAGAATAGCAAGAGAAGCAGGAGATAGATGGTGCAGCATTTCATAGTGTACATCATCAGGTCCAACTGATGTATTGCCAAACCAATGAAGGGCCAGTTTGAGTTCCACCAGCGTAAAGGGGTGATTATAGTCATAGAGCCAATCAGTTCGAAAGGAAACAGGTGATCACTCTGCTTGAGTCTTGATGGCTAAGAAGGTGGAGGAAGAAGCAGAAGTGCTGGGTACCTGGCAAAAGCTTGCACCTAGAGTATCGGCATGCTCCATGTATCAGCTACTTCCTGGCCATCAGAGAGCAAGATTGAGATGGGGACAGAATTATATTGCCAACTGACCTTTTGAATCTTGTCACATATGTCTTTGGAACTGGTGGTAGAAGATATGCTGGCTGTGAACTTAATCCAAGATTCCTTCTAGCTTTAACGTCTGACCCACCGAGCATGTGCACGGGCCTGCTGAAAAGTGATGTGGGTTCGAGAGTGTGGAATATCTATGGAAAGAATCCTAGGCCCATTTTTGAGCCTACCGTACCATGTGGCAGGCAGGATTCAACCATGGACGAGGATATAGTGGAAAACGTATCGAGGTGTTAGTAATACATTGAGCAGCTGCTTGAATAATACAGTCAGTTACTGCTCCCACACAGTCGTCTATTGATAGTTTACAGACAATGGCAGGATCAAGTTCTGCAACAGCAATGAAAGAGAGCCAGTTTGCATGATCCAGCTTCCACTGGAGTACACGGGCGGGTGGCAAAGACCACGACCAGTCTCTCTCAAAATTATAGGAAATTGAGAGGTCAATAGTTGTAAAGGACTGACTAGGTGCATGAAAATAAGTAGAAGAACTAGTATTAAAAAGAGAAAATTTGTGATCAGAGAGCATTCACTGTACAGAGCGATCCCTCCTATGAATATCAGCACTTCCCCAGAGGGGATGATGTCCATTAAAGTCCCCCAGAATTAAAAAGAGAAAGAACAACTGTTCCATGAGACCATCAAGGTCTTATTGATCATATGTCTCTCCAGGTGACAGGTAGAGAGAACAAACAGTGATGGTATGACCCAAGAAAATATGGATGGCTACGGTCTCCAAGGTTGTATCGAATGGCAAAGACAGGGTGGGCACATGTTGATCAACCAACAGTGCCACCCATCCATGCACTCATCCATCACACAGCTTGTCATTCCTGTACAAAGAAAACTGCTGAAAAGTGACTGTATCGGCAGGTTTCAGAATTGTTTCCTGTAAGGAAAGACATACAAGATGGTAGGAAGCAATCAATGTTTTGATGTCATCCAGATTAGAACGTAAACCTCGACAGTTCCATTGTATCAAAGTGGCTATTTTTATTTACATGTAGGTAAACTGGGTGGAGTACCTTTCTGTTTACAACCACGCCTTTTTTCCTTACTGTCCTTATTCGAGGAAGGTCTACTGACTTCCATAGATCCTGCCCTGGGTTGATTGGGCAGATCTTTGCTGTTGTGAGGGGATTCCAATGACTGAGGACAAGAATGAATGATCAGTTTGCACCTTGGGGTGGGTGAAGAAGATTTATCTAAGGAAATGCTCTTACCCAGAACCAAAGGATGTGGATCTTGGGATTTCTTGGAATGTAGGTAAGGGACTGAGATGGGTGTTGAAGTTGATTCATCAACTTTTTTAAACCATGGAGGTCAAAAGACTTTTCATTTGTTTTGAGAACAATTCTTTTGGAGGCACAGAGAGACCTGTCTGCACTCCAATTGTAGTTGTGGAATGAAGTGCAGCAGCATACATCCGAGATGAAGTGGTGGACAGCAACTTTTAAGCCTCAGGAAAAGTAATGTTATGAATCATTTTCAAACGCTGCACCTCTTTTTCTTCCAACCATTTAGGGCAAGAACGAAAGTAGGACCAGTGAGAGCCATTGCAATTGATGCAATGAGGGACTGTTTCACACTCATAGGGATCATGGTCCTTGCCACTGCAACAAGGAATCATGACATAACGTCTTTGAGTGACCAAACCGCTGATACAAGAAACATCAGAGAGGGTTTGGAACGTATACCCATACTCTGCAATTAAGATAACCTGCCTTGATGGTGATAGGTGAACATGGTGATGTAAATATGAGGACAAGGATATTGATCAGCATCATAATTCCATCTTTGCGGAGTGGAGATACTCCTCACTGCAGAAACTCCTTGAGTGGAGAAACCAGCAAGAATCTCTGACTTGGGGATTTTCTTCAAACCTCTCTCACAATAACTCCTCATGATGAATTCAAAGTAGCATGAGGTGTAACTTCAATAGGTATATTCCCAATTGCCTTTGAATGCAAGAAGAGTTCACTTTATTGAGATGTGGATGTTTCCACCAGTATGTCAACAGATTGAAGCTTCTTTACTGACTTTGGAGGCATCTGCCCTATAGGTTTGTCTGAAAGAGAATATAGGATAAGAAAATGAGGTACAACAGGTGGTACAGAAACTGCTGCTCAGAAACTTCAAGAGGTGGTCATTTACCTATGGACTGTTTTTTTCACTATTTTATTTAAGTTTTTATTTGGAGGATCCATAATAAAAAAAGGAAATTTCAGTGCCCACTGACCCAACCCACCATGGTGCCCTATGAGGGGACACACTACAATGTCAAACAAAGACACTGCAGCAACACCAGGGTTTCGTGAGCACTATACCCAAACATCAGCATCAGATATAATATGCACAACAGCTATTGAGAATATCCAACAGTGGTACTTGGCTGACCCTTGCCCAAGTGGGGCCACCCCAAGGCCACCCGTCTACAGAAATTCAAGGCCAAAGTTGTGTGTTAGGGTTAGACCCCTCAACCACCAGGATCCTCTCCTCCACATCACGGGTCACCACGCAGAGAAAACACTTAGGTACATGTTTAGATCCCAGAGGAGGTAAACTGAAAGAACAGAACCTACCCTGGAACTCCCCTCACCACGTACAGGAATCCACACTGAGGAAATTTTAATATGAATCCTTATTGAAACAACAAAATTTATGGCATCAAGTGGTGTGATGTTGCTACTGAGCTGTATGTGTTTGAAGCATTGTTTTTATACAGTAGATTATGTAAGTTCAAGAAAGTTCATCAGTATTGGCAGTATTCTTCTCTTTTCCTGGGAACTTATTTTTACTGCAATAACATTACGATTTGAGTCAGATTCTTTACTATCATAAAATTCTTGTGCTTCTCAAATGTCACATTTACTGTAGAAGAATTCTCAATGCACATATTAATAAAACCCTGACATTTGATGAACAACCTTAAGCATCTAAATCCATAACTACAAACATGCTGTCCAAATACTTTCTCTGTATGGTTTAAAATAGATTAAAACAAGACTTTAACTAGATATATAAAATAGACAAAGACATGTAAACATATTAAATCCACTTTATGACTACAGTTTTGTTTCTCAGTTCTAAGAAAACAACTCTAGCTCATTATCATTTAAATGTAACTTACATTTTACTTTTGATAAGTGTAGAAAGTAATGTCTTTGTTACTGTTTCCTTTATGCTTAATGTAAAAAGTAATGTCTTTGTTACTGTTTCCTTTGCACTTAATGTAAAAAGTAATGTCTTTGTTACCATTTCCTTTGTGCTTAATGTAAAAAGTAATGTCTGTGTTACTGTTTCCCTTGTACTATACATAAAAAGTAATGTCTTTGTCAAAGCGACTTGTAATTAATGTAAAAAGTAATATCTTTGTAACAGTTTTAATGATGTTTTGATAAGAAAGAGCTGTCTTTATTTAAGTTACTTGTGATTAATGTACAAACAATGTCTTTGTGACAATACTGGTGTGTAATGTAGGTGGTATTGTCTTCATTATGGCTTCAATTGTGCATAGTGCAAGAAATACTGTCTTTGTTATATCTTCCCTTGAATTGGTGGATAAAAGAATTGAAGCCCATGGCATACGATTTGTTAAGCACTGTAAAATCATGATTAATTCAAGTTATGTTATGATTCAAGTAAATGGAAGCCAAATTTAGGGTGAAAGGAAATGTTTTCATCATGAAGTTGGATATTAAGTATGTAATGTACATCTTATATCTGTAAATAATTAAATTTTTTTGCCATTCTGATTTGGAACATATTAAATGTGGTTGAGGTAATGCCTAAATTCAGTGTGAAGCATTAGTTTTTTTACGAGAGTAATATCACAGAACTTACCTACTGTTCCATGGGATAGTTGTATTGCATTATACTTTATCTTGAAAATAGGGGATTGCTGAAGCATTACTTTCTTTATCAAAGTCCTATTACACCACTATGCAGTAGTTATTTATCATTCACTTTAATGGACAGAAAACAACTCAACAAAAAAGTAACACATTGCTAATATAACATATTTATTTAAATATTTGTACATCTCCTAACAGAAATTAATTAAAGTATTCCATTAAATTTTGTCTTTTAATTAAAGGAAGAATATTACATTGTTTAAATGAGTTCAATGGATTACTATTAGAAAAAAATATGAATTATGAAAATATTATCTTTGGAATGCAGAAAAAATTGACTATCTGTTTAAAATGGTTAAAATGGGTAAAAGAAAATATCAGCTACTTGTTTACTAAAAGATAAGGTTGTAGAAAAAACATTTCTCATTTTTTGGACAAAAACCAACCTTAAATTTCAATGTCATAAAGTATCTTGAAGGAAACTATATGTAAATTTATAGAAACGTTTAGAAAATAACAACATTTGAAGGAAACACACTGAGAAACGTGTTGCCCTGTGAGTAATCTGAAAGTGCAGTATATGCAAAGATAGCTTTTTAAAGCAGTAATGTTTATAGATAGAACAACATCTTAAGCAAATGCTGAGAAACGTGCCATAGTACAATTAACCTGCTGATGAATAACTGATGCTACCAAAGAAGATCAGATAAATACAGAGGCATCACTTAGGACATTACTTCAGAGAAACACACCGAGAAACTTCAGTTGTGTGTTTAGATTGAACAAATAGATGCTCTCAAAGTTATAGGAGGTTACAAAAGCTATAATCTAAAATCGAAGAAATGTCTCATGAATATTTAACTAAATAAGCAGACGTCAGTGAGCTTGTAAAGAGATATATATAAACTAAGATGTTGAACCTGAAGAGCTCGATTAATGAGATGACGCTATAATCAGACCATTGTTCTTGGATGGTGGAGGAAATACTTTACATGTATAAAAAAAGAGATCATGTGGTCAAAATCTCAATAAAAATCTGACTTAGCTTTTGATACCAAAACATACGATAAACCTAAAGCAAGAATTGCACACAAAATAATATTCTACACCTCACCAAGTTGAACTGAAAAAAAAAGGAATTTCGAAATTTTAGATATTAACAACGAGAAAAATTACGCATAATTATGACACCATTCTGTTCGATGTCTTAGTCATGCACTTTCCAACATCAATTTGTTCTAAATATAAATAAAGATTATTTTGCATTTTACACTTTGTTCGGTTTCTTTCTTCAACTTGATCATGATCAGAAATTTGTTTCAATCCCATACAACTTTCCTGCTATTTCTCCTGTTATCCATGGTTACATTGTTAGTTGTAAGGTGATCAGTTTACAAGAATATTACAACTGTTTGAGATAACCCGTACAAGATATCTTTGAATCTATTATCCAAAGACCATCGTAGGGTGATCAAAATATACCTATTCTATTAAAATGTAATTAAAATTTAAATAGATTTTAACAAATCAATTTTCATTGAATATTCGCATGTAAGTAAACAGTTTTTGTGTAGTAATATGGCGAGTATCCAATACCGAATACAAGTTTTTAAGTTTGTAAACTAAGCCATCACTGAACTAATTAAAAAGTAATGTTCTTAATCTATTTTTCATTGATTTTAACCTTTCCTTTTATAAAATAATATGATGCAATGAATTGTCTTGAAGGATTAGATGAACCCTTTGAACTTTATTTGCATTCACCATAGAGCAAGGTCATAAATTCCCCGTTCAGATTTAATTTCGCGCAAAGCTACTCGAAAGCCAACTACGACAAAACACATTTAAAACACACAATGCAATAAAGTAAATAACCATGTAACAAATAACACAAAATTATACAAACCACAGTTTCCAGTCAACATTATAATCAGCAACACGAATAATACATACGACTACAATATCCAATTACTCACCATAAAAATCAAACTAAATGAACTTGAACAAGCAATCAAAAATAAAAAAACAAAACACCGGGAAATGATGGAATACAAACATTTATTTTCAAAACAGGCACTCCAAAATTATTTGACCATCTATTAGCCATATTTAATCTATCGTTATACTCTGGATACATCCCTGTTTCTTGGAAGCAAGCTAATATATTAATGTTCCACAAAGAAGGAAAACCAGCCAATAAGCCAAACAGTTATCGACCGATCAGACTGACCAACTGTGTAGGTAAAATTCTCGAAAGAATAATAAGTAATAGACTCTCCACATATTTGGAGATTACTTCTAAATTACCAGAAGAACAAAATGGATTTAGAAAATATAGACAAACAACAGATCATTTAATGAGATTAACTCAAACAATAATAAACAGCTTTAATAAAAAAAGAATGCACTGTCGCATGCTTCTTCAACATCGAGAAAGCATTCGACACTGTATGGCACAATGGTCTTCGGTTCCGTATGTATGAAATGGGACTACCGCGAGGAATTATTCGCTGGTTATCTAATGTTTTGTAAAATAGAAAATGTAGAGTAAACGTAGAGGGAACTTTCTCGGAGTTCTTCACTCCAAAGCTGGAGTCCGTCAAGGAGGGGTGGTTACTCCTATTCTCTTCATCATGTACGTAAATAATATGCCACTCAAAGACCCAAACCATGGATACGCGTCACAGTTCGCTGATGATGTAGCAATTTGGAAAAGTGCCCTAACACTTGAAATAGCAGCCACTAACTTACAACCACAACTAAACAGATTGTGTGAATGCTGACAAAAATATAGAATTAAAATAAACACAGCGAAGACACAATTAGTGATATTTTCAAAATCAACAAAACATCAAAAAGTTCAACCCCAAATCTACATGAACGGAGAGTTTCTCCAAACTGCTACATCTGCAAAATTTTTAGGGTTAACATATGATTCCAAACTTACTTGGATAAAACATGTAAGTAACATAAAAACTAAAATTTGGCGATGAATAAACTATGCAAGGAGTCTAGCTGGTAAAAATTATGGAACATCACCAGAAAACATCATTAAAATATACAAGACATACATTAGACCAATAATAAACTATGCAGCCCCTGCATGGATTAATGTAAGTGAAAAACAATTACAAACCAAACTCCAAACATTGCAGAACACACTAATTACATCAGCATATAAAGTACCTAAAACCACTTCCTCAAACTTCATGCACAAATACTCAAATACACAAACAATACCAGATAGACTTCTACATAGTACAATAAAATATTTTCATAAAAATTGGCGAAAAAAATGAGATGTTATGCGAACTAGACAGATATTACATATATGATGAAGAGAGACCCAAATACCTTTCCCCGTTAAATTTGTACATCAGATCTTTAAGATAAAATAAAATTTAAAATAATAATAATAAAACAGGCCACCTACGTTCTAGACTTATTAAAAAAAATAAAATGAAAGAACAATATAAATGGACATTGCCTTGAAAAGGATCAGATTTAAAGTTATGCTATCACTTCAACCATTTTGTATTTACTCTAAATGTATTAATCAGTCCATTCCAACCAAGTAATGGAAGGAGGAAAAGGTCTAGTGTACCTGACCCTCCTGGGTATACAAATATATATACCCAAACACCTAGAAAGAGAGCTAACTACGCTACAGCTCCTCATTTAGCAAAGTTGGAGAATAACTCACGACCTGGCCTGGCATGGCCAAGCGCGTAAGGCGTGCGACTCGTAGTCCGAGGGTCGCGGGTTCGCGCCCTCGTCGCGCTAAACATGCTCGCCCTCTCAGCCGTGGGGGTGTATAATGTGACGGTCAATCCCAATATTCGTTGGTAAAAGAGTAGCCCAAGAGTTGGCGGTGGGTGGTGATGACTAGCTGCCTTCCCTCTAGTCTTACACTGCTAAATTAGGGACGGCTAGCACAGATAGCCCTCGAGTAGCTTTGTGCGAAATTCCAAAATAAACAATAAACAAACAAAATAAACTCACGACAAACAAATTAAAAATTGAGTGCTGTAACCACCAGGCCACCTCTTAAGTTCTTGAACTCGATAACATCACAAAGATATAGCATGTCATACTCGCAACTATATTTATACAAATATCTGAATATAATATGTCTTATTTAGGCCCTTACTAACACCTGTCTTACGTATAAAGATATGATGTAATATTGCTAAGAAAGTCTCAACATCAGATCCTAAAATTCAATGTGTATTTTCATTGCTGATTTGTCGATTTCAAAGATATATTTCATTTTTCAATAGCTTGTCTGCAGATAAAAAACAACAACAAAAACTTATAACCTACCTCAGTCGTGAATTTGTATTATTTATTTATTTTTCTTTATATTATAATAATTTTGTGAGTAATGTCTATATGTGATATATTTTGTAGTTTTTTTTTAGTTTCGTACAAGCATGATATAGCGCTGAAGTAATTTGTAGTACTGGTACTGTATTAATTCTGAGGCCCTGTCTTGTGATCGAAGGTTCAAGGTATAAAGTGTGTATATGAGTTTATTATACATTTTAGATTTCATGTTTATATCACAACTGAGTTATCTAATTTTTAAGCAACTAACATAAAAGGTTTTTCAGTTCAAAATGACAGAAAAAGACTTTGCTCCGTTGAGTGCTGCGTGTGTCAGGGCATTGAATGACAAACTTTATGAAAAGAGGAAAGCTGCTGCTATAGAGATAGAGAAGTGAGTATTTAACGAGTTAGGTTTAAAGACGTAGGTTTTTATAGCTTATCTTATATATTGTTTTGACCGTAAAATACAGGCATGCTCACCTTTGATAAAACTAAAGTTTTAAATCAGAAAATAAATATTGGCCTTGAACAATACTGATGCTAACTCATTGATCAGTTAACCTATTAGTGTTACTACTGGTACTACCAGTGCTACACAATTAAAACCTTTCTTAACTTTGACGTAAGTCTTAACTTAGCATAGCTTGTATATTATAGTGGTAACCCTTCTCTGAACCTTTTTTCACTGACTCATCTTTTAGTGGATAAGGAAGAATCAAAACTGTATTCCATATTCCAAGTGATGTACAATGGTGAATTGTATAGAGATAAATACTTCATTTTTTAACTGTTATGAGTTTATCTTTAAATACACCTTAAAACTGTATTGAATTTTCTGTTAGCAACAGAGCATTGCTTTAAAGTATTGAGTGACTAATCCATCATTATTCCAGTATATTTTCCTTCTGTCCTCTATATTAAAAATATGACCAAAGTTATAATAACCCAGGTGCATTAATTATTTTCCACTTACTATCATCAGATGTCATTTGTCTAATTTACTAATTGATCCAGACCATTCCATAACACATCAACATTTTCAATACATAAGAGCTTAATGTTATTAACAAACTTTATTAATTATACCTTTATAAATATTATTGATTTAAAAGAGAAAACAGTCTAAGCATTGACCACTGATGCATTCCATTTAGTAAGAAGGATGACTCTATCATTAATGACCTTTTACCTTCTCCTAACCAAAGGTCTTGATGGAATTGATTCATCCACTTTCTTCCTTATGTAAGCATGTTCAGACATTTCTTTCTGCAGAATGGTATTGCTGAATTTGGACATTCAGAGTTGCTCCTCACTATAAGGTGGTGATTGAATAACTTTACTCCATGCCAAAAGGGGTAGGAGTCATGAAGGATCTAATAGTCCTTCTCCAATCTCTAATAATGTAACTTTCCTAGGTAATGTGTTGTGGCACTTCATTAAAAGCAGTATGAAAACTACATGAAGCCCACACTTACCTCTCAACATAATGAATCTACATTAATTGTTATGTGACTCGTTTCAGTGTTAATAAACAGTTCACTGGATTACTTGATGTGTTATTACTGAGCAAGTCAAAGTTTGTTGATGACCACAATTGTTTATTTTACAGAACAATGTTGTTACAAACCCTTTAAAAATATAAGGAACAATAACAACTTGTAACAGTTTTGAAGGAAATATTATTCCACACTGACCAGGGTTTTAGCCCAGGACTTTCAGTTTATACTAGCCTTCTGAGACTGGTAATGTTCCAACTGAGCTGCAAGACCTACAAGCCTCAGTAGGTACCTTGTATATGGGCATAATTATTAACACAGTAAAGTTTGTGAATAACATTAAGTTTCTCATATAATGAGTGGGTTTCTCCTCAAAATAAACTATAATACTGAAAACATAAATCTCGGTGCTTCAGATTTTCATATTTTTTTTAACTTGGTACTTTCTCTTCTTATTAATATTTCAATATCCTGTTAAAGTCCACCTGAAGCTATTACAGCTAAATTTGGTACATTAAGTGATGTTGACATTAATTGATGATTTAGACTAGTGATTTTTTTTTTCAACAGTAACCGTAAACTGCAGGTCATTACCAGCTAGAAATCTCTGTAATTCATTTATGAGCCTTTTATTTATTTTTTCCTCACTAAAAGTTTTAAATTCAGTGAAGGCAAGGAAGGTTGGTTTTTCATCTGAAAATATTGAAGCAATGTTGAAACTGTGATAAAATATCCACCTTTAGCTGGATCTTAAGAGTGTAGCAAATGTTAAAGTAATTGCCATCTAAAAATCACTAACTCATTTATGAATTTTTTACTCCTTAGTAAAAGAAAGGTTCACTTTTTATTTGACTCCATAATTTTGGTCTTAGTGGAACCCCTGTCTATCTGTGCATATGATTATATTCAAACTGGTCATCACCAAGGAACACTGAAATTGTGGCTAATATCCACATCTGGCTGGATCTTTGAGTGATAGGCAAAGCAAATGTTTTACTTTGTCACTCGTAGTCTAAAGTTTTAAAACTGTGGTTTTGTAAGAACTGCTGATTACCTCTTGTTTTCCAATACACAGTACATACTTAAACATTTTTACCAGATATTTTTAAGAGGAATGACCAGTAGACCCAACAGTAGATCTCTCAGTAAAGCTAATACAATGTACATACACTGAAAATTACATAAAAATTTCAATTTTTACATAGGATTGTGACATAACATATAACTTGTATGAACCTATATTTGGGAAAATCAGCAAATCTGTTTCTGCATGGGAGAAACTGTATTCTTATATAATTTCACAAGAAAGTCCATAACTCTTAACATTTAAGTCATAAGAAGAGATTTCATTCTGGAATACAGAAGAATGAAGGGGTTTAACAGTTGAAGATTATTGGGGAAAATCCTAGCTATGAGTTGTCTGAACAGTTGAAGGGAAGTAAAAAGTTTATTTATTGGGATTGCAGGTATAATGTTCATAATCATTTGAAATTAATATACCATGCTAAAATGTGTTACTAGTTTTTATTACATTGTTTTAGTGAAACAGAATATTATTTTTGAGACTGTATCTGTGATATACTTTATCAGTTTTATTTTTATCTATTTAAGATGTAAATTTCTTTGTAATACTAGCAATTTTCAAAATATATTAAAATAACATAACATTTGTTTGTAACAATGTTATTTTCATTTCAATAAGTATTAAATGGTTTAATCACAGGATGGTAAAAGATTTTGCTTCTGTCAATAATGTAAGCCAGATAAAACGGCTGCTTTGGGTACTTGGCCAAGACTTCGCCCTTTCATCTAATGCTAACAGTAAGAAAGGAGGATTGATCGGGCTTGCTGCAATAGCAATAGCTCTTGGAAAAGTAAGCCAGCCTTTAAATTCTTTGTTTTCTAGAGAGATATAGAAGTAACCTTAACAGCAAAAAAGGAACAAAGATAGTGTAGTGTATGAAAGGATGAATATATTTATTGGTGTTTTTTGTACATTATAAACTATTTCATTAATTAGCATATAAAATGTATGATGTTCCTTATGCAAGGGATCAAGTAAGTAGCTTAAAATAAGACTAAGGTTAATAAATTAATAGAAAAAAATCATTTCTTGGTCAGTAATTTTAGGTTTAGCTCTAAAGACAGGTAGTGAGTGGTAACTGATTGTGATATATAAGTAGGTAGAGATGGAATAGCCATGGCCGAGTTTTGGTAGAATTCTGTACCTTTACATTTGGAGAATAGCTCAAAGAATGCTAAATATTTTTGTTAAGGAAATTATTTAAATAGTTTAAAAATTGTATAAAATGCACAAACTGTATGTTCAATTGTTGTTCCTCTACTCTGGTAAAGGATAAATTAGGAAACACTTTGGTAATAATAAAATCATTTAATGTTAACCAAATAACTTCCTTGCCTCCATATTGTTTTGTCGTTGTCTTTGGATCTGGCGTACATGGTTTCTTTGTTGTTGGAACCTTCTGGGTTGGGATGGTACTTTATTAAGGGTCCACTTACCTACACCTTATCTTTAAGATTTAGACATTGGTCCAGTTTTTACGACATTTCATCTCTGATACAATCCCAAAGTCTTTGGAATATTGGATTGTATTGGTTCACAACAGTCTACCCTTTCCCATCTGCTAACCTGTTTGTCTCAGTCAAAGCTAAGTGTCGCACCTGTTACAGTTTCCTGTCCTTCTTTTTCCCAATTCTTATCTGTTCCCTCTTATCAAGGTGCCACAGTTCATTGTTGTCCTTGATGATGCATGCCACATTGTCAACAGTACTGGCTGTAGCTGTTCTTCAAGCTTTGGTATCACTCTAAGGCTGGGTAAGTCTGTATTAATGCTTTCTTTCATTTCAAGGGCCCATTTTTCATATTTTCATTATACATATTTCATTCTCTGGTACTTATCCATGGAGGCATGCTGAATGTGTTCCACACAAAAAAAGACAGTACCATTTAGTGCAAAATATAGTGGTGGTATTTTGATGTAGATGACATACCTCTTCCAATATGTAATATTCAGTTGCTACAGAATGAAACATCAAACTCAAGTTCACCTCTTCAGTTGGGAGCCCTCCTCCTACCCCTGTGCAGATGTTGGTACTTCATAGCTGAGTTTTGGATTTAAAGTGAACCAATCACTATAAGTCCTTGGGTATATTCAAGGTTGTCTGTCTCCTTCCCTCAATTGTGTTTTCCCTGTGTTGTGAGTTGCAGCAGGAGCAAGTGGAGTTGTTCTGGATCTATCCTTTTGCTACCCCTTGTGTACTTTTCTTCATGTATATTATTGCTTACCAGATGTTTCTGGTCAGTTTTGCTGTTGGAGGAGTAGATTTTGTTTATGTAGAAATCCTTTCAATACCAGATGTCTGGTTCCTTGAGTGACATATTCCTTAAATAACATGTTATGCCCTTGGGATTGGAGTGTTTTTATAGATTCTCTTTAGTCTTTGGGGCTGGAGTTGAAGATGGTATGTTCCTCATCCTACACCCACGTGGATGTCAGTTTCCATGGGTGTGATTTGGGATGTGGTTGACATACTGAGTACAGTCTGTTATGACCTAGCCACTCTACACATGGGGTTCATCTTTTGTTTACCCACTTTTCTGCTTTGTGGGATTGGCTTGTGTATATCTGTTTAAGGGTTTGGACACTTATCCTTCCTGAATTCTCTCCTGCTAGAATGTGCTCTTATCCTTTTTCTGCCTTTGTTTTTTTTTGCCACTCTTTATGGGTGGGTGAAAAGTGTACCTGGTCAGAAGTGGTGCAGTTCCCCTCGTCTGATCAGCTTCTTTCATCTATGGAAGTATCTTTTAGATGCTTTTGAGTAGCTATTAGCATGTCTCTTCTTCCTTTCCACTGGTCCTTTGTACTAATCAATGTGGCATTGTAACTAATATTGTGAATGGAGGGAAGTACCTATCAAAAATACATTTGCAGTATTTTGGGGGATAAGAAAGAAAAACTTTAAGTGATAACTGTTCACTAGTCCCTTATCAGAAAAATATCAGAATATTTGCAGACTTCCCTTTATATTTCCAATATTATGTATTTCATTTTCTGCTTACTTCTTGCTTGTGTTTTATACATGTCTTATTAATTTAATAAGTCAAATTGTATATTGCTGTTTTAGAAAGATAATTTTGTGAATTAGTTTTCAGTCACTTATCTAAACATTGCTGATTCATGTCTTGATATGAAAAGAACTTGGTGTCCATTTTTTAAAATTATAATTTCTAATAATTATTCCAGAAGATTTATTTTATTAAATATTTGAAATTAAATTAATAAGTTAATAGTTTTAATATTGTACAAAATGCTATAACAGCTCGTTCAGTCATTGTGTTACTGCAAATTAGATTTTTCATATATTTCTCCATGCAAAGGTTTCTAATGCTTATATATGTGTGTATAAATATGCCTTCTATTACATGATAAACCACAATAATGCACCATCAGTTACCTCTTATGAAAATTCAAATGATTTTTATTTATACTTGCCAAATGTGAGAAATGTCATAGTGACTTTAGACAGGGCCAACATGAAGGAAAAGAAAACTAAATGATTGTTTAGGGTCCCAAGACTGTCAAAGGTCCTAAGCCAGCATAGTGCAGATGCATAGGCCATTCCTAGGCAGTGCTGTGTGCAGAAGGAGACAGCAGATCTACTAGGCATAGGCCTACTTGTGTTCAATAGCTTCCATTAGAACATCTAAAATGATGACAATGTGCTATTGACATTGACTAATGATCTTTTCTTTTGTCAGATTTTTATTTTGTATTATTTATTAATTTTTATAACCATATTTATGGCTAAAAGGCCTCATAAAGAAGATATTCAAAAATTGTTCAGTTATGATACAAATGATTCTGTGAATGAGAGCTTGGAAGAATAAAGCAATGATGTACTAGTATTCTTTGATAGATGAAAGGCTGAAAACTTTTGAAATGTCCTCTACACTTGTTTCCACAACAGGCAGTTGCTGTCTGTTCTACAAAGTTTCATCGTGATGATGTATCAGCTTTGGGCAGAAATTACACTTCAGAGTCTAGTAGTACAACCTCGGATGAAGATGTAGATCAAGGTACATCTTATTCTGTTTGACTCTCAGATAATCAAACTAAGCCTGACTAACCAAGAACTCCTAAATGTCAATGACCCTCAGTGTCTACTCCTTTGTCAAGTGACCCACAAAATCCCCCAGATTTCCATTTCACTGGAAATTCTGCACTAAAGCACACACAACAAGATAATTCAATAAGCGATTTTATAGAAATGTTCTTCAATGAAAAGCTTTTGGATTTATTGGTTGCAGAAACCAATCGATATGCAAATCAAGAAATAGATAAACAATGCCCTCTATGAAGAGCTTCTTGCTTAAATGAGTGGAAAGATACCAATGTAAATGAAATGAAACTTTCATTGGAATGTTTCTACATATGGGTTTCTGCAACTTGCTATCATTAAAGCATTATTAGTGTATCAATGATCTATATAAGTTCCCATTTTAGCAATCTGTTATGAGCAGAAATCATTGTCAGCTTCTACTTTGATTCCTTCAATTTGTAAATAATGAGAAAGATGATGGAGATAGAATACCCAAAATAAACCCTCTGCTACAGTATTTCAATGATATCATGAAATTTCTTTGTCCCCTTAGAGAATTGTGTATCAATGAATTCATGGTTCTTTGGAGAGGAAGACTAATTTTCTACCAATATAGAATAAATGTCACAAGTATAGAGTCAAGCTTTATGAGCTATGTGAGTCTAAAGGCTTTGTTCTGAAAATTATGATCTGCTCTGGAAGATTGCATGAATCAAGAACCAGTCAGTTGTTCAGCTAAAGTAGTAGTTAGTATAATGGATGATTATCTAGATAAAGGCCATATTTTATATTCTGATAACTTCTACAGTTTAGTTCCACTCACAAAAATGCTGACAGACTGCTCTACCTATGTCTGTGGGACTTTTACGTTTAATTGTAATGACAATCCTGAAGTCTTTGTGTGGGGAAAAAAAGCTTAAGAAAAGATAATTATGTTGAAAAAAAAAGCTTAAGAAAGGATAATTATGTTGAATGAGGTCTGATGCAGTAGTTGCATGTAAGTGGAAGGATAAAAGAGAGGTGCTTATAATAAGCAGCATACATAAAGTAGAGATGGTGGATGTAATAAATCACAGTGAGTTAAAAAAACAAACTAAACATTGTTAGAGATTACAACAATGGAATGTCTAGTATTGGCAGATCTGGTCAAATGCTTTCATATTATTCAGCACTGAGGAAAATGCTTTGCTGGTATGAGAAAATTGGGCTTCACATAATGGAAATTCTTATAAGCAGTGTCCACGTAATGTACAACAGAAGATAAACTTTGAATCAAATACTGCTTTTTTAATGAAGTGTTGTTATCAAAGATTTGTTTGTGAAAATATTGAGTGTTTTGTTATTAGTCTAAGTGTGAAATGATTTTTATGTTGTTATTAAAAAAAACTGTTCTTCATCCCAAAAAATCTCAAACATTGGTGTAATCTACCAAACCTTTTACATACATTTGAAATGTTTGTTTTCAGTAAGACTATTTTGTGTCATTTTCTCTACCCTAGCCATATGGGGTCTGTACTTTCAACCTCATAACCACCATAAAAAATTAGAAATATTTACCATAAATAAAAATTATGCCTTTTTTCATTCTATAATGACTAAATTATAACATAAAAACACAAATTTTTAGTCTAAATAGCTTAAACTCTTAACATTGTACATTTATGTACACTAATTTTTATTATATTGATTTTTCCAGTTATATCTGGATAACATTATAGAAGTTGCACTGATAAGGAGTAGGTGCACTCATTACCATATCCAAGAAAATAAAACTGGTCTTTACAAAGTGACCTGTCATAGCTTTGTCTTAGTATAAAATACAGTTACATATCTTTTTGTAATCCATTATATATGTGTACATTCACAGGCCACTTTATTAGGTACACCTGCTCTTTAACACAAATAGCTAAACAGTCTGGTTGCAACTCAACATATACAGCATGCAGATGTGGTAAAGAGGCTCAGTTGTTCGACCAAATATTAGAATGGGGAAGATGTGTGATCTAAGCAACTTTGACTGTGGAATGATTGTTGTTGCCAGCATCTCAGAAACTGCTGTCTTTGTGGGATTGTTATGTGCTATATTCTCTAGAATTTACACAGTGTAAAAAACAAAAAAACATTCAATGAACAGCAGTTCTAAAGTTAAAAACACTTTGTTAATGAAAGAGTTCAGAAGAGAATGGCCAAACTCATTCAAGGTGACAAGAAAGTCGCAAATACTCAAATAACCATTCTTTAAAACAGTGGTGTACAGAAGGGCATCCCTGAATGCATAACATATTGAACCTTGAAGCAGATAGGCAACAGCAGCAGAAGACCATGCCAGGTTCCACTCCTGTCAGCTAAGAACAGGAAGATGAGGCTACATTTGGCATGGGATCACCAAAACTGAACAATTGAAGATTGGAAAAATGTTGTCTGGTGTGGAGAATCTTAATTTCTGCTGCTATGTGCAGATGATAGGGTCAGAATTTGGCATAAACAACATAAATCCATGGATCAGTCCTGCCTTATGTCAATGGTACAGGCTAGTGGGGTGGTGTAATGGTGTGGATAATGTTTTCTTGGAATATATTAGGCCCCTTAATATCAATTGAGCATCATTTGAATGTTGGTGTACCTGAGCTTTGTTGCTGACTTTATATATACCTTTATGGCTACAGTCTACCTGTTTTCCAATGGCTACTTCCAGCAAGATAATGCACCATATCATAAAGTATGCATCATCATAAGCTGGTTCTATGAACATGACAGTGACTTCAGTGTACTTCAATGGCCCACACAGTCCACAGATCTCAATCCAATAAAACATCTTTAGGATGAGGTGGAATGAGAAGTTCACAGCATGAATGTGTGACTGATAAATCTGTAGGAACTGCATGATATTATTGAGTCAACATGGACCAAAATCCATAAGGAATGTTTTAGCACCTTGTCCAATTTGGTCTTTTCTGGAGACAAAAGGGGTCCTACCTGGTACTAGATAGGTGTATCAAATAAAGTAGCCACCAAGTGTATATACATTATTAATATTTGCAAATAAGTTCTTAAAGTTATTTTTCCTGAAACATAAACAGTAAATAATGAATTAGCAAACTATTATCTCTTCTAGTTGTGATGACCTTTGCACTCATTTGCTGCTTGCCATAGGTTGCTAAGCCTATCAAATTTCACACATGGAGAATGTGAAATGAATTTTTTTTTTAGGTTTTATATTTGAAATAACCAAAAATTATAAATTACTATATCAGTACCATACACTTCCACTATAATGTATTAGTATTATTAATTAAGTTGTACTTCAGTCTAAAAAGTATAAAATTTGAAGACTACTAAAGACTCAACTTAAAAGGTCAATTTTAGATTGAAAGAACAAATTATATTTCAAAATGACTAAGAGAGACATTTTGAGCTTCTGATTGGTTATTCAAATGAATTACAAGTATGTGTTGTACATAAGGAAGTTTTAATAAATGGACAGAGGTGGACAGGACTACTTCATGTGTTTTGGAACATGTGCAATATCTCAGCATATTGAAAAGATAGAAGGTTCTTATTTTATAATCTAGTTTGTCAGTATTGGTAACTCAAGTTCCTTATTCATATAAAATCATAGGCTGTATTTTGACATCACAAACGTATAATTTGAATCAATATTCTATTCAGAATACCACATGACACATAGAAATTGACATTTAAGTTTGTTCTTTTAATATTTAAATTTTAATTATAATCCATAATGTGATACTAAACTTATTGACATAACCTCATAAAATAAGAGTTCAATAAAACTTTGAATGTAAATCAATAAATGAGATGATATGGCCTTTCATCTGTAACCCATCACAATAGTGTTAAACCAGAGGTAATTTCATTGGTTTATGTGTATCTGCTGATTCTGACAATAGAATATTTTAATTTTGCTCTAACTAAAAAATGTTAAGTCAATGTTTAAGATAAATTGGAGCTGAAGTAATTTTAGAATTTTAAAAGTAGAATGTTAGAAGATTTAAATGCTTTAAGTATGAAAAAAGAAAGATCAGGCTAAATGGAAAAATATTTAGGTTTAACAGTTTTTATTATTTCACAAAAATTAGCAGTTTGATGCCAGTTGCATTTTTAGGAAATGAATGAGTACTGAACAAAAAACAAACAATTTGTGTATTCAAACCTACCATTAGGACTGTTGTATTTCAGGAAACGTCACAATACATTGATGAACTTGTTCAACCTATAATGTTCTGCCTTAATGACATGGACAGTAGGGTTCGGTACTATGCAGCAGAAGCTCTTTACAATGTTGTCAAAGTTGCTCGAGGCTCCGTTCTACCTTTCTTTAATGACATCTTTGATGCTCTAAGCAAGGTAAGAAATGAGAAGAAAAAAAAACAATTTACTGCAGATAAAAAATTTTATCAATTGGTTTTCATCACATTGAATGTTATTTTGAGGACTTCTTTTAGTGTTGGTAATTTATAAAGGAATAATTTTTAAAACAGTTTTAAAAATATTAAACACACTTTAATATGCTGAAACACTATATTGCAGTTTTAACAGTTTTTCATTTAGGTTTGTTGTCATCTTGTGGTTTCTATCCACACCAGGTGGTGTAGCATTTGAGCTTTATTATTGTTTATGGAATTCTCTTCCAATTCACATACAGAAACCTTTCCTGTTTTACTGTATCATGAGATTATATTATCCAACCAAAATATCATTTTCTGTTTTACTGCTTTCTGTTAGAAGATTGTGTATCTGGCAGTTATGATTTGATTACATTTTCCTTAAAAGAGAAAATATTTTGATTGTTATTTTTAATTAGAGTTTCTACATGCCAAGTTGTGATTGTTTTAGAGTGATAAACATATAACCTGATTTTGTCAGTATTTCCTATAAGAGAAGGAGCTTTTATGTGTAAATGAACAGTGGGTAATTTTACAGATAGATAACATACATTTAGGTGAGGTAAATTATAATAATATTTCTTATTTATTGCCTACACAGTAAATATCTTGAAGTTAGCATTGTTTTTACTTTTATAAGAAATAACATATGAAAAGAAATATTCTCTTAATGCAATATATCCTTAGTCAATTATATCCTTTTTTAAAATTTACCTAATCAAAAGGATATTAATACTTATATTGGCAGCTTCTATCCAGTATCTGTTTTATCCTTTACAGTACACTTGAATGTGGTCTGTTTGTTTATAAATAGTTTCACGGGACAGTACACATGACTTGAATATAGTCCATTTTCTTATAAACATAGTTTCTTTGGACAGTACTCTTGACTTGAAACTGATCTGTTTGCATATAAATATAGTTTCGTTGGACAGTACTCATGACTTGAATCTGGTCCGTTTGCTTATAAATATAGTTTCTTTGGACAGTACTCTTGACTTGAATCTGGTCTGTTTGCTTATAAATATAGTTTCGTTGGACAGTACTCATGACTTGAATCTGGTCTGTTTACTTATAAATATAGTTTCTTTAGACAGTACTTTTGACTTGAATCTGCTCCATTTGTTTATAAATATAGTTTCTTTGGACAGTATTCTTCACTTGAATCTGGTCCATTTGCTTATAAATATAGTTTCTTTGGACAGTACTCTTGACTTGAATCTGGTCCATTTGCTTATAAATATAGTTTCTTTGGACATTACTCTTGACTTGAATCTGCTCCATTTGTTTATAAATATAGTTTCTTTGGACTGTATTCTTTACTTGAATCTGGTTCGTGTGCTTATAAATATAGTTTCTTTTTATAGTACACTTGAAAGAAAGAAGGTACAGTAGTTTCAGAGAATAAACATTTTACTATAAGACTGGTTTCTGAACAAAAACAGAAAGCAACAAAAAGACACTTAGAGGATAAACTTTTTCACATTGTATTTTAAGTTGCCTAAAAAAGAGATTTTGTTTATGTCAGATTTGAGGGCTGGTAAAGTGTTTGTATTTTACCATTACATTTTTATTGCTCCTGTTAGCTTGCAGCAGATCCTGACCAGAATGTAAAAAATGGTTCTGAACTTTTGGATCGTCTTATGAAGGTAATTTTTTATTGTAAAAGTAGAGGATTGATGACGTTTATTCATTGTTGTAATTGTTAGATAATTTTATAAACATTTTTATACCTTTTACAATACTTGTATTTATATAATTCTCCAATTAAAGATATTGTTTTCACTAAAACATGATTTATTTAATATTTAAATTTTTGTTAAATGATTGTTTGTATAAGAGTTTCATGAACCATCTCTGTATGTATTTACTAATGTTTATTATTCATACTTTGTTACTTGCTGATCGTATGATCATATTAATATCATTTTATAGATTTATCTCTATTCCTGAATTCTTGCTTTTACACTTGCTAACCATGTTATTATTGTTTAAAAGTTTGACTCAACTTTCTTGCATGTTCTGTCACCTGTTGGATATATTATTTTTTATCATGTTTTGAGATTTTCACTCATCCAGATCCATGCTTTGTCACCTTTACATTGGTGTTACAAGCCAGTGTTTGTATGTCCTACATTTATGTATTTGTTTCAGTCCTCTACGACAGTAACACAAGATGTCTGTATACCTTTCCTACGGGCTAATGTTTTTATGTCCCACAAAAATGTTTGTTTTCACCTTCCTGTGACAGCAACAGTAGATGTTACATCTGCTACAAACTAATGGCTTTATGTCCTTGTTTAAACTTGTGTTGTTTTTACCTTTCTGTGACAGCAGCAGTAGATGTTACATCTGTTAGAAACTAATGGCTTTTTGGGACAGTGACATTAGATTTTTGCCTTCTAAGCTACCTATCAGATCATTGTGCTACTGATATTTTAAAATTTTTATTGTATTTATAATGGAATTTTGAAGAAACTTTTTTAAAAAGTAATTGGTACAATTTGCAGTTCAGAAACTTATTACTTGGGACAAGTTCTGTAGATAAGACTAAGTTTCACATTGCATCATCCTTTTCTGTTCTGAGGTGTCTATGTACCATTCTTTGTGTTCTTTTTTATCATTTTGTGTGTTGTAGGCTTATAATAAAATAATTTTTCGAACAGACTCAAATTAAAATCAAATCGGTTATTTTGCTAGTTTTGACAGTAATAGGATTACAGATGTTATATTTGGCATACAGTGAGAAGTAAATATGTATGAAGAAGAAAACTGGTTTATTTAGATAATGGAATTTTTACATAAAATAATTTGAAAAATTTATAAAAAAAAAATTTCATTTTGTTTTGGCTATTAAGGAAGTTTATCTTGATAAGTAAAACCTCTTTCTGGAGAGCAACAAATTCATTGTATGTTTATTTTCTCAGGATGTTGTGACAGAAAGCTCATCTTTTGACTTGGTTAAATTCATCCCATTGCTTAGGGAGAGAATGTACACTAAGAACCCTTTTGCCAGACAGTTCATTGTATCGTGGGTAAGAACTATTAGACACTAACATATTTACTAAAACATAAACTCTTTCCTTTTAATTAGCCTGGCTTGTGTTATTATACTGAAGTAAAATGTAATGTAGTTCTTTGTCTAAACATAGATCATGTACTAACTGTACTATTAAATAGGTTAAGATCTCATCATATAAGCTATTGGGCTTTATTTTGCTTCTATTTACAGATAGGCTACTTCTATTAAATAAATTAATTTGATCTTGTGAATTTTAGTACATTAATAAAACAATTTTCATGTAAATAGTCACAGAAGGAACACAATACTGTAGGTATTATTTGTTATTGACATATTTATGTAGAGAAGGTTTGAAGATGTCTAAATGAAAATTAACAAAGATAGAACAAATATACAGAGTTTTGGAGAGTTTTTATTTTATATTTGAAATTAATTATCAAAAGTAACAAAAATAATTGTGTAAGAATAATATTACATTACACCTCTCTCCAAGAGGTTGATGTTTCATGTAGCTTCTGTGCAGTTCTATCCAAAGGGTGAAACTTCTTATATTTTGTGGATGCAATCCACTTCTATGTATTGAACCTGGAAATTGCTGTTGCACTCCATTCTTTGTGTAGTCCTATCCTGAGAATGGTGTTTGCTTTGGAGCATATTCATTACATTGCAGGTCACTCCTTCACTTGGGATCCCTTGTCATATCCCCACCTGGATAAAGTTGAGCAGGGTAGTGGTTCTTCATGTTGTACTCCATCTTCTGCATGGCATTATTCAGAGGATGATGTTGATCAGGTTAACAGTTATGTTGTACTCCATCTTCTATATGACATTATCCTGAGGATGATGTTGACCAGGGTAATGGTTCTTAATGTTACACTACATCTTGTGGTGTTTTCACTATGCATGGGTTGCCATTCTGATTTGAACTGCCACATAAGTACATCTCTTCCTATCATCATTCAAGTGTCAGGTTCCCAGATGTGTGTTTGGTTGTGGATTTATATACATGTGCCCCTTTCATAATTCAGTTTGCATAGTATATTATTCCATTCTCTTTAATTTGAGGTGAAAGTGGTATTGGCCCTCCTGTTTCCACATGCTGGAGGTTCTATTCTTGACACAACTTGGTTTTGGATTACTGCATACGATCCGACATACGCTAGCCACTCTACATTTTAGATCACTTCTATTTTAATAATAATTTTGGAGATAAGTTAAAGAAATTGAATTAAAAATAATGAAATATATAATTTGTCGTTGACAGTAACTGATAATGTGTTACAGTTAAGTGGTTTTTGAATATGGTACTGTATTTTATCTGTAACTTTTTATAGAACCAGTTGAATTTGTATCAGTATGTAACTGAATACATCCTGTTTGTCTAATAATTTACATTTTAGTCATCACATGTCCAAAGAGTATAATAGAAAAACTTACTTTTTGTAATGCATCCAAAATTCACTTGTTGAGTATGAGACTTGTACAACTGTGTTTTGCTTCTCACATTTATGTGCAATAGTAAGTGAATCTCAGAGTAATGGTTTAGTCAAATTTAGTATCATATTAATATAGGAAATGCATAAGTAAGAACTGCACAGTTTTGCATCATTCAATAAAAACTTGTATTGCAAAAGTTGCTAACTTCAACACTCACTATATTTTACCACTTGTTAAAATGTTACTTTTTCAACATTTTACTCTAACAGCAGGCAGCCCTACATATTTCAATAAGCTAGGTACTAAAGACAGAAAAAAATAGAAACTGGATAAAACTGGGTATACACAGCTTGAAAGAACTGGATTAATAGTGTTGGTATTGTTTTCAGTTAATTAGTATAAAGGTGGCATATATTCAAATAGAGGCAACATGTTAGTATTTGTCATTTTGTGTAAATCTAAAGTAAATATCATGTGAATGTACTCATTTAGAGAAGCACATGGAGGTAAAATAGTCAAGTGACAAATAATGATTTATAAGCATGATGAAAATTATATTTTGTAGAGAATGTACTACATGTTTATATGAAGAAGACAGGTCAGTTTCACATAGAGCATATTCGTTATGCTTGTAAATCACTGTTTGCCAGTGTACTATCGCTGACCATGTGTTAATGGACTAACATTTGTTACTATATGAATATGATTGTACATCATAATGATGTAATATTATACTGTGACTGCAAATATGTTTTATCAACAAGTTTTATTCAACATATGAAGTCTCCTGTACGTATGAGTTACAACACAGTTATTTTCTCACAATCTTGTGAATGAAAAAAACTTGCATAAACCTAGAGATGTTTTCAGTAACATGATCGATTGAAAACTATAAGATTACAGTAATTCAAAGATTTAAATAATCTTTCTACAGGTAATCTTGGTGCATTCAAAACATCTACAAAAATCGGATAATAGATGATTCTGTTAACTTGTGCAGTTGTTTTATAGATTCAGAAATACAGTACTGTGCAAAAGTGTTAGGACAAGAGAATACTTTGCCATACTTTCTATTTCATAGGGTTAATTCTTCCATATGATTACAGAATGTAAATTTCAACACTCAGGTAATGCTTCACTGATCCTTGATGATAGCTGAATGAACCAGGGTGAGAATACTTGCATTTTTTAGAATTCCCATAGACTTGTATCAAGGGCATATTGTAAGGGTTCTGCCTAAATGCACATGTTGATCAAATTTAGGGGTTGAAATGACTGTCATGGTACTCCATGTGGTGTCTTAACTATATAGAAAGAAGCTAACTTATAGTACTGGTATATGCTAGAAGAAATCAATTTAATAGCACTCCAGAAATAAACTTCAATGAAAACAATGTTTAACACTATATATTACATTTTGTTGTCATGGCATGGCCCACAAAGTGTAGAGAATTGTTAGTAGAGCAGGAAGTTTACATAAAAGCTGTACATGATGCTAGTTAGACTCTGATGAATCACTTCAGACATGAAATGCTCCCTAAACATTGTCAGGTACACCCTAGATCATGAGACTAAGACAGGTAAATTTGAAAATAGGAAAGGAAGGAGCAAAACTCCTAAATTTGATGATACTGGTGTTGAGTATCTTTATTTATACAGCTTTTTGAACAGAAGAAAGACTACCACTGATCTCAAATATGAAATAAACGACCGTGTACGATATAACAAAAATGTGTCCAGATCTACAGTATCAAGAAGATATAATGAGAATGTTTCTTCATGGAGCTGCTAAAAAACCTTTATTTCAATCTCCATATATTGCCGAAGACTGAAATTTACTAAAAAGTACAAAAACTAGACTGTTGATGATTGAAAAAGGATGATATGGATGAAAAAGGCCAAGTTTGAAATATTTGGTTTGAAGTGTAGGTTGCACATAAAGTGGAAGAAAGGTGAAAGACACCTTAATGTATAGTGCCATACTGTGAAGCATGGGGAAGGCAATGTGATTGTTTTTGGGTGTTTTTCTGCTGATACTACAAGGTATGTTTCTTAAATAAGTGGAATAATGGACCAGCACAAATACCATCAGATACTGATCCATCCTGATATACCCAAATCTTTGCTTATTATTTGTAAAGGATTATATTACCAAGAAGATAATGACCATAAACACCCATCCAATGTATGCATAAATTACTTAGCTTAGAAATAAGCTACTGGAGTCATTCAAACGATGCAGTAGCTCCTACAGAGCCCTGATATTAACTTTAATTGAGCAGATCTGGGATTTAATAGATACAAACTTGATAACTCAGAGTGACTTCCAAATAAACTTTCTAGGAGTCTCTTAGAACATGACATGACACTTTTTAAATATGTTGCAGCAATGACTGAAAGACTGTCTGCAGTTTCTAAAGCAAAAGTGAGACACACAAAATATTAACAGTTTGAAGTCAGGCACTCCCTCTGAGTTTCTATTGTACTAAATATGAAAATTAATGACATTTTAATGTTTCACCTGTGACTTACCTTCAATTGTGCTTTGAAAGTAGCCTGAAATCTAATTTGTGACTTTGTAATAACACTTTTGTGCAGTACTGTATGAGTTTAGTGCAGCATATGTTACTGACTAAATGTTATGTAGATTTTTGTACATGTAGACATATCAGAAAATATTTTATTTTGTTGGTTTTTGGTTTTGAATTTTGCACAAAGCTACTCGAGGGCTATCTGTGCTAGCCGTCCCTAATTTTGCAGTTTAAGACTAGAGGGAAGGCAGCTAGTCATCACCACTCACCACCAACTCTTGGGCTACTCTTTTACCAACAAATAGTGGGATTGACCGTCACATTATAATGCCCCCACGGCTGAAAGGGCGAGCATGTTTGGCGTGACGGGGATTTGAACCTGTGACCCTCGGATTACAAGTCGCATGCCTTAACGAGCTTGGTCATGTTGGGCCTATCAGAAAATATTGCTTTAACTCTCTCAACACTGTTTATCATTTTTTCAAGAGGTGGTGGATTAAATATAGAAGACAAGAGAAAATGTCAATATTTAGTATCTTTAGGGAAATTTGGGATATATTTTAATGTTTTCTTATAGAATTAAGAACTTAATCCATACTTTAACAGTATATAATTTTATAAGCTAAGATTTTATGCTATATAATTGATATAACATAAGCAGTAAGTGGTTTAATAAACTTTTGAATATAAGATGCTAAAACTTTGTGTCATATGCAGTAAAATATACTTGGGGCAAAAGGGTTAATACATATTGTCATATGAGAAAGCTCCCCACTAGTACAGCAGTAAGTCTACTGATTTACAATGCTAAAATCAGGGGTTCAATTCCCTTCAGTGGGCTCAGCAGATAGCCCGATGTGGCTTTGCTATAAGAAAACACAAACACATGCATACGAGAACCATACTTACTAAAGTTTATACCTTTGAGAAGTGTACTTGTTGATACTTGTCGAAAGTTTATCTGTTGTATGTTTGTGCTTAACAGATGATTTTGTGATTAGTTTGGTTGTTGTACACCATCATATACAAGTGAGTGAACTACCTTCATTGTTTATGTTGTGATAAAGTATCAGTAATTCTAGACAATATATCTAATGATATTGGAACTTTATAAACTGAGTGTCAAGTGTTCCTAGAGATACAGTCTTCATCAAACAATATATGAGTGTTGTTATACATTTAAGTAATAGTTGAATGATGCAATACAAACAATTCAAATGGTCAGGAAAAAGTTGGAGAATTTCATTTCATCCAAGGTGTGAGAACCAAGCTTAGACCAGGTTTTAATGGTTTTTCATGTTTATAAAGTTTTACATATATATGTTTTAACTTTAAAATAAATGAGCAGTATTTTTAATCACAATTATTGAAAAATATACTGAGATCTTCTTATTGTTTTCCCCTTAGGTTTCTACTTTGAATGATGTCCCTGACATTGATATGGTGATATTTCTTCCAGAGATCTTAGATGGACTCTTTCAGATTTTGGATGATAACACAACAGAGATCAGGAAAATGTAAGAAAAATCTGAAGAATGTTGTAAAAAGTGTAAACCTCAATTGTTTTAACTCAGAATATAAGTTTAAACAAAACACAAATATATGATATTTATCAGTTATTGTGTAAACACTTGTAGGTGTGAAACTGTGCTTGGAAGCTTCCTCAGAAACATCAATAAGAATCCACAGACAGTAGACTTTACAGCAATGATATCAATTTTAGCCAAGCACTCAGGCTCTTCTGGTATGTTTCAGCTGTATTAAAATTGTTATTACAACTTGGTCTATTTTAGGATTTTATTAAGCTAAGTTAAAATTTATTTACTTTCAACTCTTATAAAGAATCCTTCTCATAACATTTCTTTGTATTCCAGCATTTACGATTCTCTCTACCTGTTACTTATGACATGTGGGTTTAGTGTCTTCTTATGAGTATCAGTTAAATTTTCATGAAAGAATAGACATTTTATAACTAATTCCAAAGAAGAAAAGACATCTTTGCTACATACACCAGAAATGGTGTCATGCATTCCTATTTTTAGGCATTAATGTATTGTCTTTTACTTAATGCTTATAACCTAGAATACTTATGTGTTCAAGTAGAATGTGACATTACTAACACAATTAATTATTATTCAGCAGATTACCTGGTGATGTATTTGTGATTGTTTTTGTTTGTTTTTTATTATAGCATTTAATATCTGTGGAAAAATAATTCATGAATGACTTAGAGCCACGGTCTATTCTTTGGTTCACCACTTCCTCTGTAGTACACTTATTTTATTCATTTCAAGGCTCATCAGTACTGCTTGGGAAAATGAAGCAAATGGATACATTAGACCTTATATTTTGTTGGAATATAAACATTTTTAGGCTTTATCGTATAGTATGTTAACACAACAAGCTACTAACTCGTTGTAGTTGAAAGTGTTCAATGTTCTACACATCAAATAATTGTGTTATTTTCTTTCTGCTTTTAGTTTTTGACACACAGATTTATGACTAACATATGTGCTGCTTTTAGTTATAATACTAATTATTGTTTGTATTCAGCAAACTTGGTCCAGTTTACAGCACTGATGTGGCTGAAAGATTTTATCAATCTTGCCAGACGAAAACTTCTTCCATTCGTTTCTAGCATTCTTCAGGCTGTTCTTCCAAACTTAGGACATGATGATGACAGCAAGAAAAGTATCTTTACAGGATTTTTATTTTTTATACATTTTTGAAACTTTTACCTGTGTATCTGCAAAGATTCCAAGCTGAGTTACCTCTTGACTTTCACACAATCTGCAAAGAACATCCATGTCTTTGACAAATTAATTCTAGAACAAATGTTAACTTACAATAAGCAAATATTCACATTTCAGATATAATTGGAATTTTATGAATTTATTAATTGGCTAAAAGTATGTTGAACTGCAAAAATGAAATGTATTTAGAGTGCTTTATAGATTTTATAGATACTTGGAAGGAAATTTGAGATTTTGGGATGAGGAAAAATATTTTTAACGTTAACATGAAAATTATTTTGCATATGGACCATACATCACAAATACTCAATATATTAATGAACAAATCTCTATTTTATGAAGAATACTTCACTAAAAAATACAATTTTTTGTATGTGAAAGACACAATATAAACTGAAAGGCTGCCAAATTTTATGTGAAAATATACACACTATATTGAAAGTTAGAAGTGTTAAATCTATAAAGAATTTAAGTGAGTACAAAGAGGTTATGTGGTTGGTCAAATTGACCACGTCTGTATTGAAGTACACATTGGAAAAATATCTAGCATTACAAACAGTATTTTTTAGCACACAAACAATGTATCAGAAAGATAGCCAACATTATAAACAATGGTCTCAACACATAAATGTTATATCAGAAAAAATAGCCAACATTAAAATGTATTGTTAGCCCAATTAATGTTATATGAGAAGGAAAGCTAACATTACAAAGTGTTTTACCACACTAATGTGTATTAGAAAAATAGTTAAAATTATAAATGATATCCTTAATAGATGTATAGATATTAGAGAGATGGCTAAAGTAGTAAACAATAGCCTGACAACTTTGATAATTGAAGAAGATGACCGTGACCTGCCCACTTGGTCAAAAGAAAAGTGTGATACTGGTGAACTGCAAGTCACCTCTACAAATGAAGAAAAATTGTCAGATCCAAGTGGATTAGATTCAAAGTCTTTAGTTATGGTTTTAACAAATAAAATTGAACATGAATCCATGCAAACCAGGATATCTGTCCTTCGGTGGATTCTTCATTTGCTCCAGAAAATACCAAACAAAGTAAGTGTGAGAATACACTATATGTATTACAGTTCGAAATAAAGTAGTGTGTGAGGAATCATATGGTGTAATAATCTCAGTTATAACATTTCAAAAAAGATCACTTTAGGCTGAGAATACATACGAAAATTATTGGAACACATTTTAAGAAATGATAGGATGTTTAGGTGACTTTATTGTTAAACAGTGTAATGGTCCATTGAATAAGATAAAAGAAATGATTAACTGCAGGATTGTTAGGTGACCTCGACATGTAAGATTAATGTCAGTGATTTCTTAGTTGAATACAGTGATGACGTGTGAGATTAATGTGAGCGATCTGTTAGTTGAATACAGTGATGACGTGCGAGATTAATGTGAGCGATCTGTTAGTTGAATACAGTGACGATGTGTGAGATTAATGTGAGCAATCTGTTAGTTGAATACAGTGACGATGTGTGAGATTAATGTGAGCAATCTGTTAGTTGAATACAGTGATGACGTGCGAGATTAATGTGAGCGATCTGTTAGTTGAATACAGTGATGACGTGCGAGATTAATGTGAGCGATCTGTTAACTGAATACAGTAATGACTTGTAAGATTAATGTGAGCAATCTGTTAGTTGAATACAGTGATGACGTGCGAGATTAATGTGAGCGATCTGTTAACTGAATACAATGATGAATACGTGATGACTTGAGATTAATGTGAGCAATCTGTTAACTGAATACAGTGATGACGTATGCGAGATTAATGTGAGCGATCTGTTAACTGAATACAGTGATGACTTGTAAGATTAATGTGAGCGATCTGTTAACTGAATACAGTGATGACTTGTAAGATTAATGTGAGCAATCTGTTAACTGAATACAGTGATGACTTGTAAGATTAATGTGAGCGATCTGTTAACTGAATACAGTGATGACGTGTAAGATTAATGTGAGTGATCTGTTAACTGAATACAGTGATGACGTGTAAGATTAATGTGAGTGATCTGTTAACTGAATACAGTGATGACGTGTAAGATTAATGTGAGTGATCTTTTTTTACAAGTAGCATTTTTTTCTGGAAGTATTTTGAATCATTGTTTGATGTATGTTTTTTCAGATGTTCAAACATATCGAAGTTCTCTTTCCAGTTTTGATGAAAACTCTGTCTGATCCCTCTGATGAGGTAAAGTTCTTGACATAGAAGCTATTTTGAGATATTGTAACTTAGTTCAAAGTACCCTGAACAATATGACAAGTAGCTAAAATACTGTCTGCATGATTTCATAAGTAAACTGTTTAGAATTCAGACATTACATGTGTGACTTCATCAGAGAATCTTCCATTTGGCAGTCCCAACATCCTCTTGAAATGGTCAGGCATCATTCTGTTAGTATAGGTTAAACAGTGTTCTGTTTAATACAGTTCTACAAATACATTTCAGTGGAAAATGAATATGAAAGTTTTTACGTGATAACCATAAGCAGATAAAATACACAAATTTAATGTGATATTTTACTGTATGTTGTAGACATCTACTCTATTTATATGATTATTTATCAGTTTCCTGTATCAACTTCTATAGAACACAACTGTTCTTAACAATACAAAATTATAATTGGACAGTGAATGAAATTCTGTGATGTATACTGTACTTTTAGAATACTGCATATTTCAAATCTGGGGTATAATCTTTTGAACTGCCTAGAGTAAAGAAGTTTTAAATCCACAATTGTTTTTGTTTCAGGCATCATAAGTCAGCTGACTGACAACCAATGTACTAAATTCAGTGACTGATTTCCTCAATGGTTTATATTAGACATAGCTTAAACAAAAGTTCTTGTTACAGTAATCTTACATGAGAGCCTTGTTCTTGAAAATACTGGATATAGTTATGATTTGAAATAAATATTTGGCATAGTTCTGATGTATTTTGTAGTAGTATTAAACACAGTCCAAAACGTAATCACACTGAAAGAGGTGAAATCCATGATAAAAGTTTAATTTTCCTTTTGCTAGTTGTTAGATGTACAGTATTTGTATCAGTGAGATATAACTTATCATTTTTGTTTCTTCCAGTAGAACATGAATTAATATTCTTCAATAAAATATATGTAAATATCTCTTCTTCACTTGACGACAGGTTAGTTCACCAGTGTAATGAAATCTTTGTTTTGTAGCCCTTACTCTTTGTTATACAGGTTGTACTTTTGGATCTTGAAGTTTTATCAGAAATATCTTCTTCATCAGCTGGTCTCAAGCAGCAGAACCAACTTGAAAATGTGAATGTACCAACCCCTGTTAGGGAAATGGCACCCAGCTTTCCAAGTATGACATGTTACTTCACCAAATTTATGGTCGCATTGATGGAGCTGTTCAGTAGGAATCGAGGTTTGCTTAAAGATAGAGGTTCTTTTATAATCAGGTAAGTATTAGTTCTTTATATTGTAACATTGTCAGGTAGCTTTATGATAATAGTGTATTTTGTCCTACCTGACATAACAAAGAAATAGCAAGGAAAAGTTTTAATGAGGTTCTATTGCTGAAAACGAGCTTTTTCTGAACTCTTTCAGTGTGGACTTGGTTCTTGGGACCAGTCTTGTAACCATTTTGTACATGTTATATTTTTACTACTTTTAAATGAAAATTGGCAAACATTACAAGGCTTTCACATGCAGAATATTAAATTTTTTAAAGTTTTGTTGAGAAATGTTTTTCTTGTGCCATTTTTTATTTTTGCATGCTAGCTATTCAACATGCAAACTAATTTTCATTTTAACATTAAAAATATATTTATGTATCAGAAAATTTTCAGGTTTTATATGCAAAATATTTATAACCTCTAGATAGTTATCAAACATTTCATAAGAAAAGATCTCTGTATTCTGTCTGTTACTGTAACTAATGAATCTCTGTGTGGGCTTGGTAGTGGTGGCCAAGCTTTTAACCACCACAAACAAATCTGGAATTAAATATAAATTATACTTCTTTCATTCTAGAATGAGAACAGGTTATAACACAGAAACATGAATATTTAGACAAAAGATCTAAAATCTTATAACATTATACTTTTTACATACTTATTATTTTTATCATATTGACCTTTCATTTGTGCCTGGTTAACAATACAGAAGTTACAATGATGCAGCACATGTACACACATGCTACTGTATCCAATAATATAAGGCTGACCTTTAGTCTTTACAAAGTGGCCCCATCTAAGCTGTGTTTTAGTAGACTAGTATTTTGTAATATAAGTCACATTTCAATTATTGTAGAACATATATACATGTATAGATTATTACTATTTAGAAGTAAGTTATTAAACTTATTTTTCTTAAAACATAGAACAGTAAATAAAGGCATAAAGTAAACAGTTCTTTTCTGGCTATGACCCTCGTACTCTGTTGTTGCTTGACATAGGTTGCTGAGCCTTTTAAAATTTCGCATGTGGGGATGTGAAACAAAATAACGTTTTTTAGGTTTTACGTACTGTATATACTAGCATACAAGGCAACTGGACATATAAGATGTGACCCCCTAATTTTGAAGTTAAAGTGTAGGTTTCAGGCTATACTCACTATATAAGACCAACCCCCAAACTGTACACTTGATTAGTAGAACCAAATGAGCATGTGAGGAATTGTGGCATGATAGTCCTTAGTCATAAGTATTTTAAAGTAAAGTGTATACGTATAATACACTTTATACAATAATTTTATGATTTTATACACAATATACGTAATTAAAACATTTGTGGGTTTATGTTTTATTGGCAGTTTCAACTAAAATGGTAACAAGTTGTTATTAAAATCCTTCAAAATCTAAATCTTGTTCATCACTTGACATCAGAAGTTCATCAGTTATGTCTTATTTCAGCTAGTTAGGATGCCCAACTGGTTAGCATGTGATTGGCATCTTGATTAGTGGTAAGACTAAGTCTTGTTATTAAAAGATAAGGTAATGTTGTACTTTTTGGGAGATTGTTTTACTTTTGACAACATCATCTAAAATGATAAAATGAAACACTTTTTTTTTGCCAAGAAAATGTTATCTTGGTCATAAAAAGTACCCTATTACTGAAGACAATTAAGTTCATTGCTTAATGATTAGTAATGCTATAAACTTCCCCTAGGGCACCAATGATCCTAAATACAAGGTCAGGTTCAACTAAATATAATATTCACCAAACTCTTCAGTGGAGATCTGGCTTATCCTTCTGATGTTATTCCATCACCAATACATTGGAAAATAGCACCACTATCTGACTGTATCAGATCTACCAATATAAACTTACCATACACCACAGGATTAAAGGTTCACATTTCATACCTGGTGTGTAAGATGATCTATAGTTTTGAGAGTTTTTTTTTTAAGCTTCAAATGTCTCATATGCCAGCACATATGATATACAGTTAAATAACCAAAACATCATAAATTACTATTTCAATACGAGGTCTGTTCAAAAAATACGCGGACTGTTTGAATTGCGCAGCTCCAGTTGGTTCCAGGGGAATCCGCTTGGTGTTGCTAGGTTCGCACAGATCAGCTGATTACGACGCCATTTCCCGATTGCAGATATCTTCATTTGTGTATTAGCTACGCGGTTTTAAGTGAAGTGCGATTTTTTCGTTTGGCGGATTTCAGAATGAATGACCTGAAGGAGCAGCGACTTGCTGTGAAATTTTGTGTTAAACTTGGAAAATCTGTGACTGAAACTTTTGCTATGCTTAACACGGCTTACGGTGATGTTGCTATGAAGCGTACGGCATGTTTCAAGTGGCATGAACGTTTTAAGGATGGTCGACAGTCCATTGAAGATGATGAGAGTCCTGGACGTCCTTCCACGTCAACTGACGACCCACGCGTCGACAAAATCAACACCCTGGTGCGGGCAAATCGACGTCTGACTGTCAGGGAGCTTGCTGAAGAGTGTGGGATATCAGTTGGATCTTGTTACGAGATTTTGACCGAAAAATTGAAGATGCACTGCGTTGCTGCGAAATTCAGCCCTCAGAACTTGTGAGTTTTTGGCCAAACACTCGATCACTGTTCTTCCCCACGCCCCCTACTCACCTGACCTTGCTTCTTGCGATTTTTTCTTGTTCTCCAAACTCAAAAGACCCTTGAAAGGAAGAAGATTTGAGACGATTCCCGAGATTAAGGCAAATGTGACGAAGGAGCTGGAGGACATTACAAAAGAAGCGTACCAGGACTGTTTCAACAAGTGGAAACACCGTTGGGATGAGTGTGTGCGTTGGGGAGGAGAGTACTTTGAAGGGGTCACAGACCCGTAACTTCTAAATAAAGTACATTTTGTTTTATGACGTCAGTCCGCGTATTTTTTTAACAGACCTTGTAACAGAATTCCACTATAATTTATGAATATTGGTAACTAAGCTGTATTTTGGACTAAAAACAAAGTGAAATTTCTAGCAGACTAAAGACACAACCTACCTGCTTGAAATCTTGGGCCAAAAGAATGAGGTAGCCTCCTTACACATTAAAATGGCTGAGAAAACCACTCTGGGACATTCTAAGCTGTTGATTGGTTATTTATATGTCATGTATGGAAGTAAATGTATATAAGGGATTGTTTCCAAAAATAGAGAGGTGAGTGGGGCCACTGTGTTTTATTCAGGACATATGCTATATGTCAGCAAATAAAAAATATATGAGGTTATTATTTTATATTCTAGTTTGTCGATATTGGTAATTTGAGGTCCTAATTTGTAAGAAACTACAGATTTAGTATTTTGACATCACAAAATTCTAATTTGAACCAGTGTTGCATTCAACATACAACATAACATAAAAAATTTAACATCTGTGTTTCTTTAAAATTTACTTTTAAATTAAGAAATGAAAATAATATACAAATATTTGAATTACAATCTACAGTTTAATATCAAACTTATTGACATACATTCATGAAATAGTAGTACAGTAAAAATTTGAATGTGAGTCAACAAACATGATGACATAGCCTTTGACCTGTCTGAAAAGGGTAATGTCAAAGGTTTTTAGGCAGAATTATCTTTAGGGCTGAAACATCACATGTTCTTAAGTTAAACTTTGGTCAGATGGCATTACCAGCTCTGATTGCAAGGTAATTCATAAGTCATGATTTGTTGGATATGTATGTCTAAGTAGAAACATCTTACTGGTACAAATGTTTGAGATGTAAAAATGGTACATAAAGTTCTGATACAATTTACTGTGTGTTGAGACAAACTTCTGATCTGTGTAGACAGTTGTGCCTGGTGCTGAATACAGAAGACATCTACAGGACAATAGCAGAAATACTTCTTGTGCATGAAGATTTAGAGTTTGCTTGCCATTTGGTGGAGACACTTAATACTATACTTCTTACTTCTACTGAATTGTTTGAACTACGAAATCAACTTAACAACCTGAAGACTGAGGTGAGCAAGTTTTTTAGTTGCTTAAAATGAGTTGTGTGGTCAAGTTTAATGAGTTACTTATCTTGCAGCCAAGGTAGATGTTATATAATACCTCTATATATCTTGTATATTTTTAAACTGCTCTGTTCCACAGTCATAAATTTGTACCTTTATTTGATATGAGGTGAGCTTTTACAACTTCATTTCAAAAACTGCATTCAACTTGAATTTTTATATACAATACACTAAAAGCCTTAAACAAGACCTCTTTATTAGCAACATTCCTTTGTAAAACAAGCAGCAGACATAAGGCTGAAACACCACTAATTGTTTTGGTGCCACACAACTTGCAAGTTTGTCAGTCTTGTAATGAGTAATTCTCACCCAGTAATTCTTTTAAAAAATTATTTCAATATTTTAATCATACTGAAACATGGGGACTACAATATTCCACAATTTTTAAACCTTGTTTATTTGTTTGTTTACTTTAGGAAAGCTGTTCTTTGTTTTGTTGTCTCTATCGCTCCTGGTGTCATAGTCCAGTAGCTACTTTTTCACTGTGTCTCTTGTCACAGAATTACAAGCATGCCTGTGATCTAATACATCTGTTGTATCCTTTATTTTTGGAAATTTGTATATACCTGGAACTTGATAGAATGCTGTAGAAAAAATCACATTAGTGGTAAAGTGTGATAACTCAAAGTGCTGACTTAAAGAATAAAGAATTGTAATTTTAATCCAGCAGATTTAACCTTTACAATAGTATACCATAGTGAATAACTTATTGTTTTAATAAAGATTTTTATAAAATAAAGCTTTACAATAATACACTTTAGTGAAGTTATTGTTTTAATAAAGATTTTTATAAAATAAAGCTTTACAATAATACACTTTAGTGAAGTTATTGTTTTAATAAAGATTTTTATAAAATAAAGCTTTACAATAATACACTTTAGTGAAGTTATTGTTTTAATAAATATTTCTATAAAATAAAGCTTTACAATAGTACACTTTAGTGAAGTTATTGTTTTAATAAAGATTTCTATAAAATAAAGCTTTACAATAGTACACTTTAGTGAAAAAGTTATTTTCTTATAAAGATATGTAGTAAATAAAACTTTGCAATAATATATTTCATTATGTAATAATTATTTTAATGGAACTTGAATATCATTAACTTTCACTCATATAGCTTGTTTAGTGGAAGTAGTACACTTCTTGCTGTGTAATATGTTATTATTTATTAAACTGGTATTTTGTAATGTTTGTGATGAATAATGAAATCTTTAAAAGAAATCAGTTTATAATTAAACTGTATTTATATTGCAAAGTTTTTTTTCTTGACTTTACTTCAGTGGCAATCTGGAAATAACTGTTTACTTCCTAACTGAGGTCGATAAACTTATACAGCTTATTGAATCTCCAATATTTACATGTAAGTAAAGTTATGATCCTAAATATGTAGTATTTGTTCTCAAGCACATTGACTTTTTCAGCTTTTATATCGACATATAAGTATCTAAGTAAACTAAAATCTATGTAGGTCTCATTTTTCAGTTATAGAAAGTTTTACTAAAATTAAATATTCATACTCAGTTAATTAAAAGTTAACACTTTCTAGATTGGGAGGTGATGTAGTCACTGATGTCTCAATATTTTCCTTCACGTGGTAGAAACACCTAATCTAATTGCATGAAACCTAAAATAAAATTACTAAATAATATCTAGTTTGTTTAACAAATTTCATATACTTTGATTTTTTTTTCTGTCATTTTTATGTTATGGAACTTTCAAATGTAGTTGTTAGACATTGTTTTATAAAACATTTGACATTTTAAATGTGGTTGTTAGACACTATCTTATGAAACATTTGATATTTTTAATGTGTTTGTTAGACATTGTTTTATAAAACATTTGGCATTTTAAATGTGGTTGTTAGACACTGTTTAATGAAACATTTGATATTTTTAATGTGGTTGTTAGACACTTTTATAAACATTTGATATTTTTAATGTGGTTGTTAGACACTTTTATAAAACATTTGACATTTTTGATGCAGTTGTTAGACATTGTTTTATAAAACATTTGGCATTTTAAATGTGGTTGTTAGACACTGTTTAATGAAACATTTGATATTTTTAATGTGGTTGTTAGACACTTTTATAAACATTTGATATTTTTAATGTGGTTGTTAGACACTTTTATAAAACATTTGACATTTTTGATGCAGTTGTTAGACATTGTTTTATAAAACATTTGACATTTTTGATGTGGTTGTTAGACATTGTTTTATAAAACATTTGACATTTTTGATGTGGTTGTTAGACATTGTGTTATAAAACATTTGACATTTTTGATGTGGTTGTTAGACATTGTTTTATAAAACATTTGACATTTTTGATGTGGTTGTTAGACATTGTGTTATAAAACATTTGACATTTTTGATGTGGTTGTTAGACATTGTGTTATAAAACATTTGACATTTTTGATGTGGTTGTTAGACATTGTGTTATAAAACATTTGACATTTTTGATGTGGTTGTTAGACATTGTGTTATAAAACATTTGATATTTTTACTTTTGTTTTAGAATTTCAGTTTTTTTTCATGTTGGTGACAAAGTTCCATTTTTATATACAGTCAGTTTCAACTTGATTTGTATTCATCAATAAGTTTTTCTATTTATATGCATTGTTTGAAAACAATAAACCTGTCTATGGTATTGCATAAACAAGTTGGAGTTACTAGAACATTTTGTTATTCCCTTCATACACTCTAAATCTATTGAGACTTACTTCATGTCTTGTCATTCCATAGTTGTTTTCTGTGTGTGATATTCTCCCAGAAAACCAGATATTAATTATTGCTTCACTTTATTCACTCTGCATTTAGGAAAACAGTGCATACAGTGTATAACCTGCTTCGTCCCATGGTATTTTCTTTTGTCTGTAGTTATTTTGAAAGTTGAGTTTCATCAGTTGTTGTTCACTTGCTGTTTGTTAGAGGGTGGAAACTGAAAGAGAATGAAAATAGAAACAAATTCTTGATTTGAAATTGCTTTCAGATAAGGTGGACCTTTCAAAAGTGCTTGGGTTATAGGATTTCTATTTCATTTCTGTTGGAAATATATATTTGGATAAGGAAAATTCAACTTTTACATGTTTTCCCTGCTGGCCAAGATCAGACTTTTTTTATTTTTAAAGCTTTGGATTATGGCTTCTCATTCTGTCTCTGATCTTGGATTATGTCTTCTCATTCTCTCTGTGATCTTGAATTATGACTTTTCTTTCTATTTCAGATCTCAGATTACAACTTCTTGAACCACAACAGAATCCTTACCTAGTTAAAAGTCTCTATGGTCTACTGATGCTTCTACCACAAAGTGAAGCTTTCCACACACTTCGTCAAAGGCTTTCTTGCATCCATGGTCTTTCAGTTTTTCAGCAGCCTGATTCAAAGTTAGTAACTTTTTTTTAAACTTACAACAAAATACCTTTTATTAAATTAATCACACAGGTGTTTTTAGTTAATTTTGTAACAACGTTTATAAACATTCCATTGTAGATGTTACTGAAACTGAAAGATTTTATCTTACAGTATACCCACATGGATATAGGGTTAAGTAGATAAGTAGCATCACCTTTTTTTCTCTCTTTCTCTCTTATGAGTACAACTCTGTTCTTTCCACGTGAGCACAAAGTTGACAAGTTATATAATTGTTTTTCATTGTAATGCATGTCCAGTTGAGGTGATATGCCACTGTTTTTACTTATGAAATACATTTATGTCATTTCCTCTTATGTTCATTTATTATTTAATTAATTGCATCCAGGTTTTTGTTCCAGATCAGGTTATTTTGTTTAATTTACATTTTTCTAGGAATTTGATTACATTGTCTTTTTTCTGAGACACGTCTATATATTCCAGGTTATTTTCTAGTTTTTAAATATATAAATACATTACAAATAGAATTCAGAGTAGCTGTTTTATATGCATATTTGACTGAGCAAATCATAAGTTAATTCCACTTTTATAGCAAGAATAGGTTACAAATAAGTTTATTTTAGTTTTGCTATCTTAATCACAGTGTGTAACACACTGAATATTTTCACCAGATCTCATTCTTCCACTACCCAGAAAAACTTGCAGAAGAAAATTAACTTTCCAGAGCTATTGCAACATTTCCAAAAAACTCAGGAAAAACATAGACAAGCTAGAAGAGGGTTAAAGTTTAGTGGAAAATAAAGATGGATGATGTAAACTGGAACATGGTCATAATTGCTTTCAAGGCTTGAAGATTCATTCTGTGAGTTAATGAAGAGAAACAGCTATGGAGAGATGATTTTCAAGGACACCAAACATTACAAGTTTTGAGATTGGGGCCATGAGAGAGAGAAGAATATAGATAAGGAAATATTACAAAAGAAGTTTAGATCAGTTAAATAATTGTAACAATAAATGATTGAGGATATACAGTGTTGGTGTTAAATAGTCTGGAAATAGAAAATAAAAAACATGATAGGGTACATTGAGAAAGAAACATGGATCATTGTTGTACATGACCAGTTAAATGACTCTAACAATAAATGATTGATGATATACATTGTTGGTGTTAAATAGTCTGGAAATATAAGGTAAAAAACTTGATAGGGTACATTGTGAAAGAAGCATGAATCAGTTTAATAATACTAACAGTGTGTTACAAAGACTAAAATGTGTTGCACATGACCAGTTAAATAATTCTGAGTAAGCATGGACTGAGATCAAGATTGTAGTGTACAAGTAGTTCTAATCATATGTGATGGGGGTTATACACTGTTCTTACTATGGTGTGCTCTTTGACCTTTTATTGTTTCTTTTTTTTCTTACTGTGTGGACATACAGGTATTGACAAGTGAATGTTTGGGATAAAACTAGAATGAATTTGAACCAATAGCCTAAGATTTCATTCTATGCAGCATAATACATACTTAATGTCCTGAAACCTATATTACTCAGTGGTTGTTGTAAGTGGTTTAATCTTTTCCACCACTTAAAACATAACATGAAACCTAGACATTTTAAATTACTTGTCATTACTTCAGCTGTCATGTTTCATACAAACACGAATCATAGGAAAGCTTTTGGAAAGCTGTATTTTTTTATGTCCTATTTCCCAGTCTTGGATATAACTCCTACACAAATCAGGTTATCCCTTTAATTCAGGTCAATAATTTTATTTGATCTTGAGAAACATTATAGAAATTTGAATTTATTTATTGAATCTTCAGAAAGTAGGTCAAGCTTCTAATAAATATTATATGTATGTTATACACACAAATATGTAGTTGGATATTATAGTAAAAATTTGTTTGTGGATTCCTGAAGCCTTTACTGAATCATTCTGAGTGCAAGGTGATTTTTGTGTTTATAACCAAAATACTTTTCTTTCATTTTACAATTTTCATATTTCATTTTTATAACCTCTAGAACCTATAAAATGAATATCAAAAGATTTTAAGGTAAAAGTTTTTATATTTCCACTATCCTAACACTATCAGTAACAAAATCACTAATGTACAATGATATTAAGTTTTGAAACTTGTGAATGAAATAAACATTCTTTTTTCTGTTTCTTCAGATGAGTTATTTGTTACCATTTCATCAGTTTCAAGATTTATTTTTTATCTTATAGTTCATTGTCTAGCTTGTATGATGTACAGTTTGTTCATCCCTGATACCACAGCAAGAACATGTTAACAAATTTTAATACACATACGTGCGAAGCTCTGAACTTGTACACTCATAATTAATTAACCTTACTTTTTTAAGTTAGTTACCAAAACATATATTTGCATACCTCTCAAATATGCATTTTAAAACATAAATGATACAAAAATCACAGGAATAGAATATCCAAAAACAACTATAATTTAATTGGTTTTCTAGTTATGTAAAGTATAATTATTAAATGTTTTGCTAACCAATACACACCCAACCAAATCCTCTACTCCAACAACTGTTACCAAAAGGACCATTGTAAGCTTGAAATGAAAAATAAAATCTTCATTTTGGTTCTAAACATATACATCAACTAAAAGCAAATAGTTTTGAAAACTGCCTTTACTGTTGAGTATAGACTGATGAGGCTTCTATTGTAGGTGGAAAATGTTATTGGTATCTCAGTAAACAAAGTTAGAATATTGAAATTATTTAAATATTATTTCTGTATAAATAAAGAGAATTTACAGGACAATTTTTAAAATATTTTTCTTGTGAAATTAAGGAATTAAAACTTTGAATATGAGCTCGGGTATTAAAACTTAGATTTATATAAAACTTTGAATACAATCAAAGGTATTAAAACTTAAATTGTATAAAACTTTGAATATGAACTAAGTTATTAAAACTTAAATTATATAAAACTTTGAATATGAACTATGCTTTTGTCCTTAATTTATTGATGTTGATGAGAAAGTTGCTTAATAAAACTTTAAATGTGATTGTGTGAAACTATAAAAAAAATCATGCACAAGAGGCAGGTATATGGTTATGTATCAACATCAAAAAACACTTTGTAATTTTATTTCCATCATTAGAAGTAACCAGTTAGATCATATTTTCACCAGTAAGATTATATAGCATTTTATTATTACTCTGTGTAGAAGGTTGACTTCTAAATCTTATTTTCACTGTAAGACATCTTTTTATCAAGAGTTAATCTTGTGTAAGTCATGTTCTGTGTGCATTATGTTCCACTCTGTAGAACTTCTAAACTGTAGTTCTCTTAGTGTGAAGAAGTAGGTTTGGGTTTTGTTTATGGACTGTATGCTGTTTTTAATTAAGAAAGTAAATTCACCATCTAACTTTATTTTACCTTTCAGAGTTAGTTTATAAATTTAAACTTTATCTTGTTTTAAAATAACTGTGATGTGATATTGATGTGATGATTGTCATGAAACTGAAATATTGCAGATACATAACTAAAGTTGTGTAGAATCAGTGTCATGAACACCGTTGACAAATTTAAAGAGCTTTGGGCCCCATGTGAGGAGTAGGTAGTATCTAATCTACAGCTAATAGCTATGGACAGTGTATTTATTTTGTTGTTTTATAGAAGTAACACTTAAGTATTAATAGCAGAGATGAATAACCAAAGAAAATTAGTTGAAAATACAATTATGTTCCTTGTTATTGAATTTCTGTGTAGCATATAATGTGACTTGTTGTTATGTAGTATTTATTTCATCGTTGTAACTATAGGACAGCAAAAAAATTTAATGTTTAGTGTAGCTGAATTAAGATTTTGTTTCTAACAAAATGCTTATTAAAATGGGTTGAATACATTAATTAAATTTATGCTTATTAAAAGGTTTATTTTTTAATATTTGATTTCAGTGTAAATTTATACTCAGAATTGTTTTTAATAACATAAAAGGTGTGTATTTTCTCAATGTCAACAATATTTTTACCTCTGTAAGATAAACAGAATAAAAAGAACTAATTCATTGTTAAAATTCCAACTTACCATTTTATGTAATAAACAGATACAACAATACTCTGGGTCATGTAACATTTATTTAAGTAAATATATATTACATATGACATCATTTCTGTTGAAGTTGTTTTTGCATTCATGTGATCCTTTGTACCTATTCAAACACTTGTCCCTAGAAATGTACCTGGCAATGGTAAGTTGCAGACTCTTTGTTAACCTGATGATAACCTAAGGTCAAAATGTTGTACATTATTAAAGTTTTAACACCAATACCAGCTGTCTTTAGAATACATTTTTAGTTCAAGTGGGTTTATCATCATCATCTGATCCTTTTATTGTTTTATTAATTTAAAGAATCTGTGGTAATGAAATGTTAAACAGTAGTCACATTGGGATTAAACTTTTGTTTCGAGGTATGTTTCAGAAATGACCTCATTTTTGTCTCAATCAGATACAATTAGAATGAGCTTACAAATGTTCAATGTAATCCTGTGGAGTTTTCCCTAAACATATGATCCAGAAATTGTGGTGTTATTTTTGTTTTAGTTACTTTTAATGTACTAAAGTAGATAATATCTACCCATGGGGACATTACAGTAAACATCACACATTTTGCAAGTGGTTCAACAATTGCAATTCCCTTTGCTGGTTGAGGTTATGGTCTTAAGTGTGGTATGAGAACAACTAACCATGTGGGTAGCTTTAGTTTTAATGGATAAACCTGACATCTTCTGTTAAGTAAGAAGTGTTGAACTAGCATGTTTCTACTTGGAGTTATTACTGATGGATCTCTTGAGAGATTACAGCTACTGACTGATTCACTTCCATTTTCAGGCAAATTTGTACAATATGTTCTCATTTTTAAATATAAATAAAAACTTGTGAACTTAGAAATAACATTGTATGTCCTAGTGTTCAGTTTTATATATAGATATTAGAGCCATAACTGCTAAAAGTAAAAAATTTCTTCCTACTTAATAGCATCCATAAAAAACAAAGCTTTCTGGAATTTTGTTACTAATTAATAAATTTGGTAAAAGCAAACAGTTTATCAGTAATACTAACGATTTAGGCCCGGCATGGCTAGGTACGTTATGGCTTCGACTCGTAATCTCGTGTAGCTTTGCGCGAAATTCCAAAAAACAAACTAACGTTTTATTATGGATGTGAAAATAACAAAAAAAAAACTTTCTTTAAATATAAATTATTTTAATGTAAATTTGAGAACCAAAATAAAAGCATCTTTTTGTTCTTACCCATAGAAGAAATCTAGTGCAAATCAAAAGGAAGTAAGATCTCTGTAGGAAAAATAACATTTAGTTTGGAATATAGATTTTATTGGGATATCCATACATTTGGAATAAAATTTATTTTCTAAATCGAGTGTGCTTGAGATTCAGTAAATAGTCAATAAAATCTGTATTACAAACTGTTATTGGGATTTCTATAGGTAGTAAATAAAGTTATATTCTAAACTGAATGCTCTTGAGATTTTTGTAAGTAGTCAACAAATTCTATCGTAAATCATCTTAGAATTTCTGATTGCCAAAAGTAAAATTATCTTAGTACTTGCAGTACTGTTAGTGTACAGGTCGCAAGATTGAATCCCGTTACCGTACATGTTTACCATGTAGACCATTATAATGTGATGGTTAATCCCACCTTTTGTTGGTAAAGGATGGTAGAGGATGGTATTAACTAGCTGCCTTCTCACCTCGAAATTCTTGATATCTATCTCAGTTGGCCCTCAAAATTCAATAAACAGTCACGGTTTGTAACCTATATGACCCTAAGTTTAATTATTAATTACTGATATTTTAATAAGACACTAATCACTAACTAGCAACTTTGACAAGCTCTTGAATAATAATTGTAAGAATACTGTTCTCATAAAGTTAAAATTTACTCGCAAATATAAAGCATTAAACAAAATAAAAAACGTAATATTTTGAAAACTTAAAAATTGTTTTAGATATTGAAATCAATGACTCGAGTAACGACTAGTTTCAGTGGAGTGATGATGATGTCAATAGTTTTTAGCTCATAAAGAGTAGGTAGTTTTGTTATTTCTGGAAAACACTTTTGTTCATATAATAGGCTATATGAGCTCTCTGTCGTATAAAATCAAATCCATTATTCCAACACGGGAAGTCCTACCAGGGGATTTTTTTTTATTGGACTCCTTCCAAATAGGTTTTTTTTTACTCAACTTAAATCCCGAAATTAAAAATCTGACAATCGTCCTAACTTTCGGTGATGATAGTTTGATATTCTTAGATAACTAATTTCTCAATAAGTATGAAATAGACAAACCTGAACTACACCACTGGCCAAAATCTAAAGTGTCTCTCTACATACTACAGGCAATACACTTATTTATTATCTTACAAACAGACCTGAGCGAATCTATTGCTACACTGCTGGCCAAAATCTTAAGGCCAATGAACATAATGAAGAAATATGCATTTTGCTTTGTTAAACTCAACCACTTATTTGAGTACAGCTTCGAAAGATGGAAATAAGAAAAGGACAAATAAAAATAATAAACTTTTTCACCATTTAATAGGTAAAATGTGAACACTATGAAATTAGCCTAAATACTAGCTGGTTAAAAGTTTAAGACCATACCAAAATGAAGTCCTAAACAGGATAGGAAATGCCCAACAAAAGATCTCAGTAGTGAGTTGCACAGACGTCAGTGTGAATAACTACAAACATTCGCTTGCATGGTCCGATATAAACAATTTCAAAAGGGTGGCTAGAATGTTATTCCAAGTGGGAAAGATGGCTTTACGAAGATCGTGCACTGTTTGGAATTGACGTCCATTTCTATAGACTTCCATTGCCATCCATCCCCAAATATTTTGAATGGGGTTCAGTTCGAGTGAACTCGCTGGATGGTCCAAAAGAATCACGTTATTCGCCATGAAAAAGCCCTTTGTCCTGTGGGCATTGTGGATTGCAGCATTGTTCTGCTGAAAGATCCAGTCATTTCCTCACAAGCGAGGGCCTTCAGTCAATAAAGATGCTCTCTGCAACATACCAATGTAGCCAACTGCTGTTTAACGCCCCTGTGTAACCTGAAGCTCCATTGTTCCATGGAAGGAGAAAGCATCCCAGATCATGATGGAACCTCCTCCACTGTGTCTTAGGTGGGATATCGTGCGAGTAACGTTGGAAGTCACCTGGACTACCCAGGTTAATTTTTTCTCATCAAAGAACAAAACCTTCTTCCACTTTTCTTTGTCCCATGTTTGGTGCTTCTCAGTAAAGTTTAACCGAGCTGTTTCGTGGTGTGGAAGGAGGCGTGGCCTTTGAAGACGTTCACGGTTTTTAAAGCCTTTCTCTCGTAAATGCCGTTTTATTTTTTTTTAGCTGTGTTCTGCGTCCGTAAGGACCTTAATTTGGTTTGACGATCGGCTGGTGTCTTGCCGGACAACCCGTCGAATCCTCCTGCTCAGCGCCGGCGAATTTTCTTGGGCCGACCACTTGAAATTCTCGTTCCGTATCCCTCAGGGTCTTTTACAAAATTTGCAACAGCAGTTTACTACACCCAATCTCACCAGCGATGGCATGTTGTGATAGACCTTGCTTTCGCAGCTCGACAATTCTGCCACGTTCAAACTCTGTCAACTTTTTAGCCTTTGCCATGTTTTTACCCAATGTTACACAGGAGATGTCAGTGGGAGATGTTGACAACGCTAATGCTTGAACACAAATGACTAAATGTCGTTACGTGTTTACCGATTAACGCTTCGTTTCAGTTGGGTCTTAAACTTTTGACCAGCTAGTATTTACGTAGGCTAATTTCATAGTGTTCACATTTTCCCTATTAAATGCTAAAAAAGTTTTTATTTTTTATTTTCCCTTTTCTTATTTTCATCTTTCGCGAGCTCTACTCAAATAAGTGGTTGAGTTTAACAACGCAAAATGCATATTTCTTCATTATGTTCATTGGCCTTAAGATTTTGGCCAGCAGTGTAGCATTAGATTCGCTCAGGTCTGTTGAGTGTGTTTGTAAGACAATAAATAAGTGTACTGCCTGTAGTGTGTAGAGAGAGATTTGCCCCTAATTCAAAATCTGTATTACAAATTTAAAATAAGTTGACTTTAAATGTATTAAACTCTTCCACAATATTTTCAAATACATGTATACTAACTTGGTTTTTGTTTGCGAAATAATTTGAACTATTTTTTCGACGACAGACACAAAGCAATTGAGAAAAATATTTCAAATTATACACTCAAGAAATATTTAATTATTCAGTTAATCCAGTTCAACTTAAAATATGTTATTTTATACATGGAATTATTTAAGAAACATTAACATTTTCAAAAATATTGCTTTTAGATTTTAGTTTCACTTTGGCATATTTTTATGAAAATGAAAGAAACGTAGAAGTTTTGTATGCCATTACATTTAAAAGTCACTCTGCTTAAGTTGCTAAACATGATGCCTGTAGATTTCTGTGTGATCAGACTGTTGAAATGGGCAGTGGAAAACTATCGTTTTTGTACGCTGGATAGCTTACAGAAAAAGTGAAAGGCGCAGTGTTGTGTTTTTTACATGACAACAACACATTGACGCCTTTTGCAGTTGAAACAGGTCCAGCACGGCCAAGTGTGTTAAGGCGTTCAACTCGTAATCCGAAGGTCGCGGGTTCGAATCCCGGTCGCACCAAACATGCTCGCCCTTTGAGCTGTGGGGGCGTTATAATGTGACGGTCAATCCCACTATTCGTTGGTAAAAGAGTAACCCAAGAGTTGGCGGTGGGTGGTGTTGACTAGCTGCCTTTCCTCTAGTCTTACACTGCTAAATTAGGGACGGCTAGCGCAGATAGCCCTCGAGTAGCTTTATGCAAAATTCAAAAAACAAACAAACATTGACGCCTTTTGCAGTGGAAACCACGCTACATGGATATTGACAAGATGCAGTCTGTCAAATGGAATGAATCATTGCGATTACAGACACTGTAGTAGCGTAATAGGTTTCCATAATAATTTCAATATAAGTCTAATGAACGTCTAAAATTACGGTAAAGCATGGTCTTCTTTCCCAAATATAAAATAACCAAGGGAGTGGTTGGCCACTCTGAGTGTATTAAGCGCTACGAAATAAATCAAATGATTTGCTATGATGAACTGTGTACCGATATTTTTTTTCCTTTTATATAGCATACATTCGCTATCAAGAGAACTCGTTAACAGATAATTTTCTTCAAACGTCACAAAGTAAATAAAAATATTGTTTAGTCATTCAACATCAACTTACGAAACTTTGTTGAAAAACACACGAAACAATATAGAGTGTATAATGATTATATAAATAATAAATAAATATATAAATAATAATAAAGTATGTAATGATTAATACTCTTTATATTCAAATTGAAATATATTTATATATTAATATTTATTTTAAATCACAATCAGTACTTACTTAAAGCGAAACTGAAAATAGATATACTAATGTATATAATTATTTTGTTTTTCATCAAGTTTATATTCCCACCGTTGAAGGTATTCTTTTTCTATTCATAGGGGCGCTTCTTTCTTTTCAGCACGTGGCTCATACGTTGAAGGATGGGTGAGATGTTTCTCTGAATTTAACATTTAATTTAAAGTAATATTTACTGGTCTGCTTTTTTTCGGAAACGAATTATGAAATGTGTTTAGTTGATACAGAAATATGCCAAATGTGTTGCACTATAAATATTCTATCTGTAACTTGATAATTTTTTTCTCTGTTTGTATGCAATGGCTTTGTGTAACTAACATTGTAATGTAAGAACTTACGGCCTAACGTAACCCTAATCGATATCAGATTTTCAGGAAGCGTTTGATGAGGTGCAACATAAAAGACTTAAAATAATTATCTATATATGTGTGACGTAAAAGTTAGTTAACTCGGTAAAAGTGGCAGGATGGAAGAAAGGAGAGGGTTGTTACAAATGGAATTTAGTCAAACTGGGTTAATGTCAAGTGAAGCATCTCGGGGCTCAATGTTATGATCGTTTGCTCTTCATTTACATTAATGACATAGATGAAGGAATGTACAACAGATTACTAAATTTGCTGATGATATCATGGTCTTTGATGTTGGTGACTATGAAGAGGATGCTACTGATTTACAAAAGAAGTTAGATCATTTAGTGAATTAGGTAGATAATGTATGTAAGGGGGTCTGATTAAGGTTGTAAAGGAAATTCACACTTTCATACCGGGCTTAGTATAATGCACACGAGTTTGTTTGCACATTTGCACTATAACTTTTAATACAGCATGCGTATCTTTACCGAATTTGGTAGGTTTTTGGTAGAGCAGTCACGCTATATTTCAGACTTTCTTATTCATACCTTATTTCTATCTAGTTGGATAGAGCTCAGGTAGAGGAAGAATATTATGCTTAATTTTTCAAAATATCTTGGGTATATCGAAAGTTATGATCATTTGAATGCCAAAAATTAGGTGTTTTTTTGACAGTATGATTATAAAGGAGACCTTTTTTCACCCCATTGAACACTGCATGTTTCTAATTGATTTTTTTATCATTAAATGTATTTACTTTTTTTTGGGCTTTTCACACCATAATGTTTAGTTTATGAAATAATGATCAAATAACAGTAGTTTATTATTTAATCAATGTTCAAAGTCAGTTGAGACCTCAGTTTGGAAACGTCATAAATTTTCACAAACATTTTAATGGCCAGACACAGGAAGTTCTAGTGAATGGATTTAGATTTTGCATACAACATTTTGAAGCTGAGAAAATTCTCTATTTGGCAGAGTTTATTTCAAGTAGATAAGGTAAAACCTCACGAGGTGCAAGCATTTCTTGTACACTGTATCAGTTCTACTTTTAGTAAGGATTACAAGTATTGTGTACAAGAAAAATCTTATATTTCTACTAAAGACTTGTTTGTGAAAATACTGTTTCATTATTAATCTGAATGCAAAATGATTCCATGTTAAAATTTAAAAAACTTATCCCAAAAATTGCAAATTATTTGCATAATTTCTAACATCCTAAATACATTTCAAGTGTTTATTTTCAGTAAGACTCCATTTTATTTTTTATATTCTTTGTGGGGTATGTTGCTTAACCAATCTCATGAACATCTTTCAAAAATTATGAAATAAATATAAATTATGCCTTTTTCTTGCTAGAATGATTTATATAATGTAAATACAACTGTTTAGTCTAAATAGCTTAAGTCTCATAATGCTATATATTTATTATTTTTTACAGTGACTTCCAGTCATTTCTAGCCAACATTATATAACTTGCAAATGATGCATTGCATGTGTATTCAGGTCACGTACCCAGTAATGTAAACCTTTAGTCTTCTGTGTTTTAGTGGAGTAGTATTTTGTAATATAGTCACATTTCAATTATTGTACATTACATATGTACATAGATTATTACTATTCAGATTTTTTTTTTAAATATAGAACAATAAATCAAGAAGTAAAGCTAATATTTATCTCTTCTCGCTACAACCCTTTTGCTCAGTTGTTACTGGACATAGGTTTCTAAGCCTTTTAAAATTTCATATGTGGAGGATATCAGATTTTTTAGGTTTTATGTGTACTGTTGAATAACCAAAAAAATCAAATAACTATACTAATACTGTAGAATTATACTATAATTTATTAACCTTAGTAACTAAGATGTATTTAGATTTTAAAAAGAGACTTTGAGCAAACTGAAGACATCCTACCTCACTGAAATGTCAGATCAAAAGAATATTGTTGCATTTTCCAAGATTAAAATGGCAGGAAAACCACTCTGGGGACATTCTGAGCTTTTGGTTGGTTATTCATGTCATATATTCAAGTAAATTAATATAAGGGACTGTTTCCAAAATTAGAGGTGAATGGGATTATAACATGTTTGTTTAACTTATTCATTTGGTGGTAAGCCAAAGTTACAAACATAAAACCTTTTTTATTAATAGGAAAGCCAAGTGGTATTAGAACAGCAAGAAAACATGTTACTCATCGCCGTGAACAGCGCTGGCATGATAAGGATTATAAAAAGGCACATCTTGGGACCAGATGGAAAGCCAATCCCTTTGGAGGAGCTTCTCATGCTAAAGGCATTGTTCTAGAAAAAGTGTTAGTAACAGTTCATGACACTTTCTATCAAGTTTGTTTAATGTACATTTCTCAAATGTGACATTTGTACCATAAACTTTTTTGTATCATTCTGATAAAAGATAAATTAAGTTTATGGTAAACTATATGGAAAATTCTAGGTTTTAAATAAATGTTATTTGCATTGAAGTTTTCTGATCTGACGTACCAAAGGGCAACATAGTAAAAATATTTTATAGGTTAACTAGAAGCTAAGTAAATATCATGGTTGTAATGTGAAATGCAGTGTAGTTTCACATTAGGATAAGGAATCTGTGGAAGAACTGGTTGAGAATTACAGATGACAATGTATGTTTCATTATGATTCATTTACAATAATCAAAATATCAGTAGCGTTTCTTGGGTAGAACAAATGCATCATAAGTACAGCATCTGCCCTTTTTTGTTGAATGACACTGGTAATGCTAATTTGTTTCATAAGTTGATATTGTAGTAACACTAATCACATAATGAGTGATTACTTTGTGTTGTTTCATAAGTTGATATTGTAGTAACACTAATCACATAATGAGTGATTACTTTGTGTTGTTTCATAAGTAGACATTTGCAGTAATACCAACCATATCTTGGGTAATTAATTGTCATTTCTTAAAGAGTGTCACATGTTACTGGATCATTTTAATGTTGTTGATGAAACTAGCAGATGTTACACACTACAAGTTTGTGTGAGTTGATAATATCTAGAGGATGCACTGATTGGAAGGTATAGAGAAATTTTGCACACCAGAAGAATAAGGGGTGGGGTACAAGTTTGACTGAAAAAGATGTGATATACAAGTTTCCCTGTGAACAAGATTTCACAAGTTTGAACAAGATGTAATATACAAGTTTGATGGAAAAATATGTGACATACAAGTTTGACTGTGAACAAGATGTGATGTACAAGTTTGACTGAATAAGTTGTGACATACAAGTTTAACTGTGAATAAGATGGGATATACAAATTTGGCTGTGAACAAGATGGGATATACAAGTTTAATTGTGCCCTTTCTACATCATCCTAAGCTGCTTACACTTCATGGGTGTAATGGTATACTGCCCCAAATCCTCACTATTTCCATAACCCAGAGTTGAAACTCAACAGGTTTGAGGTATGTTACCATAAACATGTATGATAATGTTCTGTAACTTCTACAAGTAACCCAGTGAGTGTATTTCAACTTCATCTTTTCCATGTACAAATTCCAAAACTAGAAATAGGCTACTTCTTTTTTTTTCCAACCAGTATAACAGGCTGTTTGGCTGATAAACTAATAATGAAAATGTAGAGAGGTTTGTGTCATTAGTACAAACATCATTCAAGTTTTAATGAAAGTTTAAAACACTTGAGCACTTTAAGGATGACCTGTTATCAGAACTTTTGGTGTACTGATTATGTTTGTGGTGATTGTAGGATTACATATAATAAACTTACAACTATTTTCCATTCATTATTATTATTGTTAGTAATTTTCAGTTTTCTTTCTAGGGGTGTTGAAGCTAAACAGCCAAACTCTGCTATCAGGAAGTGTGTGCGAGTCCAATTGATCAAAAATGGGAAGAAAATCACAGCTTTTGTACCAAATGATGGTTGTTTAAACTACATTGAGGTAAAGTGATATCTAATAGAGAACTATTCACTTGGTTATTATGATGAAAAAATATATCAAACACATTTGTTAGATCTATGAGAGCTACAGATCACTTTACTGGAAATTTGTAGGAAAGAGTAATTGCTCATGTCAGTATTTGGATTGAAGTGAGGTAAATTTTAGCAATATTGTATCTATATTGACTTCTGGTTTATATTAACTTGTGGGACAAATTAGTGCACATGAATAAGTGGTATACAACATGAGGTTAATGACTTACAGAAACTTTCAGTATATATAATGTTAACTTCATCAGGTGATGTGTCTTACCTTTGCACACCATGGAAGCACAAATTTACCTAACACTGGAATTTTGAAACATGCACTACATAATGCTCTTCAAACACTGAAAATTGAATGTTTCTTAAAAGGTTTTGTGCTCAATATAACTGGTCACCTTTTTATTACTACATAAAACTATTTCATGTTATTTGCTCCATTATCCTGTTTATAAATTAAAAATTTAACAAAAAATAGAGATAAAAAGTGTGTTGAAGAAAGGCAGAATTAACTTTTTTTTCAAATAATCACCACTGAAGGTGTGACACTTGCAAAAATCAGTTTTAAAAGTAAAATATTTCAGCTACACTTAATAACAAAAACCAAAAATTAATGATCTTAAGATTTCAACCTAACACAGTTTTTCTTTCTAATTACAGGAAAACGATGAAGTACTGGTGGCAGGATTTGGTCGTAAAGGTCATGCTGTTGGAGATATTCCAGGAGTTCGTTTTAAAGTGGTCAAAGTTGCTAATGTGTCACTTTTAGCTCTGTACAAAGAAAAGAAGGAGAGGCCAAGATCATAAAACCATTGAATACTTTGTAGAAAGTTTACAATGACCAATAAACCTTGACATAAACAATGTGGCATTTTAGTAGCATAAATTTGTGCTGGTTGTGTTTTTAACAATCATTTTATAATAGTTTGTTATGGTAAAAGTCATATAAAAAAAATTGGAAGATTTCTCTATTAAGTGTAAACTAAACATTTTAATATTATGCTAAATGGATAGAAAAGTATTGTTATAAAAATTGTATTTTATCAAGTCACAGAAAAATTATTTTAATATTACAAGTAAAATCAAATAGTACTGTAGGCGTGGTTACAGACTATGTTCATGTTAGAACAAAACTAAATAATAACATACCACTGTAGGTGTAGGGTTACAGACTGTTCATGTTAGAACTAAACTAAATAATAACATACCACGTGTGTGTGTGTGTGGGGTTACAGACTATGTTCATGTTAGAACAAAACTAAATAATATACCACTGTATGTGTGGAGATGAAATATCAAACTGATTTATATTTATCAACATAGTTATACAAGTATCAAACCACCATTATCTCTGTGTGTTTGTGTATGTATGTATATAGGTTCAAAGGTTTTTGCTTTTTTCTCAACAATAGCAGGTAGAGAGAGAGGTTTAAAGCAAAAAAAAACCGGGGATTTCGTAACACCCAGAGAACAAGAAACCCTAGTACAATAAATTTTGCACAGTTAGAGTTACTTTGGTATCGACAGTTATGTAACTTACTAAAGTATTGTAACGAGAAATTAGAGTAACTCGCTTTGAGTTGTGATAAATTAATTTATAACAAAATACATGTATTTGTTAAAAAGAAATCCCACGTAGGTGTAGAAAGACTGAAAATCTTGGTTATATACTACGTTGTTAATGAATCTTCTGAAATATAAGATTTATTTTAGAAGTACGTGAACATTTAAACGGTAAAAATGAAAACTTGAGTTTAGTTGTACTAAAGTAACGTGTCAGGATACTTGCCATTGTATACTGTAGGCCGAATAATTCACTCTATCGTTATTTTCTGATTGCTTTAGATACCATAATTTACCATTTGTCACACTGTGGACACTAGGTGGAGCTATGGTCATACTTGGATTTTTTTTTTTATTTAGTTGGTTAAATGAAACAATGAACAAAGATAAATCTCAACATTTCACACACGTGTTTGACAATGCCTTTTATTTCAATAAATTTTATCACTTTGACAATGTGTCTCCATTTTATGAAAAAACGCTCGTAAAAATTTTGTTTTGAATTTCGCGCAAAGTTAACAGAGGACTGTGCGTTAGCTGTATCTAATTTAGCACTGAAAGACTAAAGAAGAGGAAGCTAGTCATCACCACCCCCTGCTGTCTTTTTCATAAAAGAATAGTTGGATTGACTGTAATTTTGTAATGCCCCATAGCTGATAAACCTAGTATGTTTGGTGAGACTGATTCAAAGCCTTAACTCTCAGATTGCGAATCAAATGCCCAGACGTGTAAAAATCAAGCTATGTCTGTGTAACGACTGAAATAGCGGTTGATTTCAACATTTCATAACTAGAATATGTTTTGAACCAAATGCTTTAAGGTAAGTTTTTGTGCATGTTGTCTGAAATTCACATAACATTAAATATTTATCACTCTGGCTGTGTGTCTGCCCTTGGCTTCTGAGTTCTGTTTACTTTCTGCATTATATCACTTGAATCAGGAGTTTTGCGGATATTTTCAAACTTGGCTGCTGGGTATCAATGGACTTGAATACCACACCTATGATTCTGATTGGCTGGTGGGAATCAGATCACACGATGAGAGCTCAGGTGTTAGTCAAGTAGAATTGGTTTAGTTGGGTGTAATGGTATCGGTTAAAGATCTTTGTTATCTAGCTGAAATTTGCATGTATTCTACTGTAGTAACTTCTGTATCAAACAGGATGTAATTTTTTTATAAAAATTCATTTCAGAATAAAACTCTACCAACTATAATAACCAATAACGTTCTTTAAAAACGTTGCGCTAAGTCTATACAGTATGCTTTCGAATCACATGGAGAACCCTTACCTAATATTCTTTTGCCTAATACATAATGTTTTGGAGAAGTTATTTATCTGAAAGCTAGAATTTTATTTTTCTAGTTTTCAATTAAAATTATTTGCAGTAATTTAAGGCCCGGCATGGCCAAGTGCGTAAGGCGCGCGAATCGTAATCCGAGGGTCGCGGGTTCGCGCCAAACATGCTCGCTCTCCCAGCCGTGGGGGCGTTATAATGTGACGGTCAATCCCACTTTTCGTTGGTAAAAGAGTAGCCCAAGAGTTGGCAGTGGGTGGTGATGACTAGCTGCCTTCCCTCTAGTCTTACACTGCTAAATTAGGGACGGCTAGCACAGATAGCCCTCGAGTAGCTTTGTGCGAAATTCCAAAACAAACAAATGCAGTAATTTAGCCCCTACCGTACACCATAAAAAAGAGGATGTGTATGTATATCGCTGTAAAATATTTCATTAAATGACGTCATCTTGAACAAAACTCGAGCTTTACGATATCCGATTTAAGAAATATTGTACGTGGCCAAATAATTTTAAGTAAATATTCCTGTAACTTGTAATATAGAAGAGTATTTTGAAATATGATACTACTATCGACGTAATTTGAACGATTACAAATAGAATACAAGTTAAAGAAATCATGTTTTTTTTTTAAACTATGCTCCGCGAGAAAATTTTAGAATGTTAATATTTTTTCCTAAAACTACAAAATTGAATCAGAATACGCTGTACAAAAAAGTAAAATATATCTTTAATATAACAAGTTCATCGCGTATTAGGCCTTTTAATATTTTATTTTACCTTAGCTTAGGATAAGTTCTCGCGGCGAAAGTGTTAATGCAATCTCAATTAATTTCGACAGTGGCACTACTGATTACTAGTAGATATGGCATCATCTTAAGATCGCATGGGTCATTGGAGGGCCCGGCATAGCCAGGTGGGTTAAGGCTTTCGACTTGTAATCCGAGGGTCGCGGTTTGAATTACTGTCGCACCAAACATGTTCGGCCGTCGGGGCGTTATAATGTGACGGGCAATCCCACTATTCGTTGGTAAAAGAGTTGGCGGTGGGTGGTGATGACTAGCTGCCTTCCCTCTAGTCTTACACTGCTAAATTAGGGACGGCTAGCACAGATAGCCCTCGAGTAGCTTTGTGCGAAATTCCAAAACAAACAAACAAACAAACAAAGCTTTGCGCGAAATTAAAAACAAACAAACGAAGCGTCATTGGAGATGCAAGATAACCTAGTAATTTTCGTATGAAACATCGGGCGATCCTGGGTAGTGATGCCAATTGTCTTTTAAAAGGCAGATCTTTATTAGCGGTCAAATCTCGAACAAAATGAAACATGACGTCATAGATGAAACTTGTCCAAATTTGAAACATTGTGATGCAATTATATGCAGTTTCAATTTCAAAGTCTATTTACATGAGGCATAATTATATTTAAAATAATTATAATAGGTAATTATTAAGTTAGCTCTATTACGTCATGTTTCATTTTGTTTAATTTCTTTCGAGATTTAGACGCACATCAGATCTGGCTTAATATTTTATTACTTAGCTTAAAAATTTCCGTTAAGAAACAAAAAAAAATTGTAAAATAATGGGTTATCCTTCTTCTTTGGAAAAATATAATATTCTAGCGTCCTAGTCTTTTCTCGACAAATCTTTATTTCTGACTTCGTTATGGTAACACTGATACTAGCGCAGTATGTCATTGTATGATGATAAAACTCAAGTGCTTGAACGAGTTTTCATTAAGAAACTGTTTTGTGTCCGTGAAAATACTTTTGAAGTACCAAAAATATAAGAATACGTTTTCATACAAATTAATTAGTTGTCACCCTTATAATGGATAAGTGGCTGAATATCAGTAATAAATCTGATACGAGTAAAAATCTTCTTAGGCGTAGGCCTAATACGATTTCATCTGCACTACCGTCTTGTACAAGCACTTAAACGCAGGATGATGTAAGAAGTACAAAAGCAAGAAATAAAAGAAAGCATGATGAAAGTTGTATTGGATATGGTTTTACATGGACAGGTAATGAAGATGAACCTAGTGGATTGTGTGTTGAATGTGGAACAATGTTGAGTAACAGTAGTTTACATCCAGCAATGAAGATGAACCTAGTAGATTGTGTGTTGAATGTGGAACAATGTTGAGTAACAGTAGTTTGCATCCAGCAAACGGCATCTAGAAACAAAACACTCCTAACTAAAAAATCGAACTTCCGAGTATTTCAAAAGAAAGTGTTTGCAATCAAATGCAAGGAAAGCTACATTTTGTTCGTTTGTCCATCAGGACACCAAATGTGCTTTTATTGCTTCATATCGTGTTAGTTACCGTGTTGCAAAAGCAGGTGAAGCTCATACAATTGCAGAAGATTTGATAGAACCATGCGCAAAAGATTTAGTAGAGTGCACGATTGATGATAAATTTATTAAAAACATCAACTCTGTGCTACTTTCTGATAACTCGGTTTCTAAAAAAATCAAGGATATGTCAGCAAATTGCTTAACAGAGTTAATAAAGCAAGTAAAAGCGAGTCTAACTTTTTCTCTGCAGGTGGATGAATCAATAGATGTCGCAGGTTATGCGATGATGCTCGTTTTTGTTCGCTATATTCACGAAGCTAGTTTTGAAGACATGCTAATTTGCAAACTCTGCCTACTCAAATAACATGGGGAAAATATTTAAACTGATAGAAGAACATGAGATACAATGACAGTTTTGCTCAAGTACTTGCACTGATGGGACTTCAGCTATGATTGGGAAAATTTCAGGCGCAGTGGCACACATAAAAAAGAAAAACCGTACATCGAGAGTATCCACTACTGTCTTCATCGTCATGCACTTGCAATGAAACGAATGCCAGAAGACTAAAGAGGTATTGGGTATGTGATAAAAATAGTTAATTTTATAAAATCAAGATTACTCAGTGTGAGGATCTTCAGTTTACTCTGTGAGGATATGGGAAGTTTGCATAAAAATTTGCTGCTTCGTACTGAAGTCCGATGGCTTTCTCGGGGTAAAGTGCTTGTTCGGTTTTACGAACTGCATGAGGAGATAGGTTTCTTTTTATCTAAATGCCATTTTGAACTTTCATACAAATTAAGGGACAAATGCTGGATACAGAAAATGGTTTACCTTTCTGACGTATTTGCCTATATAAATGAAGTGAATGCTGCAATGCTGAGTATCATGGTAACGTACTTCAAAGTTTAGAGTAAAATGGAAGCGCTTCAACGTAAGCTAAAACCTTGGGGTGAATGTCTACTTATGGAAGAACTTGATTGCTTCGGAAATCTCAGTGGTTTTTTTTACTTATGAATGAAATTTCCTTGAGTGGAGATGCAAAAGTTTCAGTCTTGCAGCACATATCTGATTTGTGTATAACTCTTGGGGAGTACTTCACTTCTCATTTAGAAAAATTACTGTGGATTCAAAATCAGATGGGACAAGGCCTGGAGAATAAGGAGGATATGGAAGTTTTCCCAGTCGAACTCTTCAATCTTTGCATATATAATCCTTGCTGTATGGAGCTGTGCATTATCCTGGTGTAACACAACACCTTTATAATTGATCAAAGCAGGCCTCTTTTCTTTCAGTGCAACATTCAAGCACTATAACTGTTGACAATAGAAGTATGATGTACTTGTTACAATACGTGGTAGCTACTCAAAGTGGATCACATCAACAATATCCCATGAAATGCTTAACAAGACTTTCCTCGGGTGGAAGTCCATTTTGGGCTGTGCTTTAACCAGTTTACCTGCACTGAGCCATTGTCTGCGGCTCTTAACATTTTCATAAAATATTCTTTTTTCTAACCAGTCACTAATCTGTCCAAAAAAAGTGAGTTACGTTCACGAAAGTGCAGAGAAATGCAAATGTCCACTCTTGCTCTAAGGTGGGGTCCTGTCAAATCATGGGGGACCCATTTTACAATATTTGAACCTTTCCAAGCTCTTGAAAATGACGGTTAACTGTTGAATGGGTTGAATTATGCTTCTGTGCTAGTTCTTCAACTGTTACAGCACAATCTTCATCAAGTGCAGCCAGCAGCAAGTCATCATTAAACTCAACAGGACGAACTGAACATGGTGCATCTTTTAAGCTGTAGTTACCTGATCTGAACTTCTGAAACAACCTTCGACATTTTCTTTCATTGAAAGACTCCGCACCATAAACATCTTGAATGTTTCATGTAGTTTCTGCTGCACTATTGCCTTTTTTAAACTCATAAAGCATTATATGTTTCATGTGCTCCTCATACACATCCATCTTCATAAGGATTTATTTGATTAATGATCTGAAAAAGTGGAGTTGGGTTAGTTTATTTTATTTGTCTGAGCATTTTTATACACGTCCTATTACATATTTTCGTCATTAAAGTATTTTACAATGACAGAAATGATGATGTACTTTTTGTATTAAATTTTTGGACAATACTTATGGGATGACCTGATACATAAATCATTTCTATAACGGATGTTTCCTGGATAGCACGATTTAGAAAATAAACGTACACTAATTTTTTTCCTTAGGTAAAACTTACATGATACAGCAGTTGTCCCATAGAAGCTTAAGCCTGCCTTCGTCTGGCCTAAAATATAAATGAACGAGGATATCTACGAAATAAATCAGTAATAAGAAAGTATGATATGTTCATTTAACTAAATTCATTCCTGGATTGATTTTGTTTTAATCTACCTGGGTAGCTTACTTTGAGTGTGTTTCACCGTGTGGGTATTTGGGTATTGATGTTAAATACCCAGGAGGGTCAGGTACATTCGACCTCTTCCTATCTCCTGAACGTTGATAGCGTCTGACGTAAGGATTTTTTTTTTAAAGCTTAGGACCTGAGCAAAAGTATAACATCGTACTCAGGCCCATTTCAGGGCACAGTCCATGCATGTAGGGCACAGTCCATGCATGTAGGGCTCAATCCATGCATGTAGGGCACAGTCCATGCATGTAGGGCACAGTCCATGCATGTAGGGCACAGTCCATGCATGGACGCACAAGAAAAGTTTTTTTTTTTTGTATTTTTCACATATATGTTTTTTTTGTTTTTTTCGTAATTTTTCTCCATAGAGAAAATGCTACTACTACTTGTAGTAACAATAATAGTAATAAAAAATAATAATAATAAAAATAAAATAAAATAATAAATAAATAAATTTAAAAAAATTAATTGTCTAGTGCAAGGTGGCCAGCTTGAGTAACATTTCTTAAATACATGTTAAAAGGGAAGAGGTATTTAGGGCTATTTACATCATGTTCGTGATATCTGTCGAGATCACACATTAAGTTATTCTTATGCCAATTCTTATTGAAATATTTTAGAGAATTATTCAAGAGTCTTTCAGATATTGTGTCTATGTTTGCATATTTGTGCATAAATGTGGATGAAGTGCTTCGTGGTACTTTATATGTCGAAGTTAGAACTGAATTTTGTATTCGTTGAGGATTCTGTAAATGTGTGGGTGCTATGTTAATCCAGGCAGGTGATGCATATTCTATTACGGGTCTAATGTACGTTTTGTAGATTTTGAGTATATTACCTGGAGATGTTCCTTGGTTTTTACCTGAAAGACTTCTTGCATAGTTTGCTCTTTTCCAGATTCGTTTCATTATATTTTTAGTGTGCGGGAACCACGTTAATTTTGAGTCGTATGTTAGACCTAGAAATTTAGCAGATGTAGCAGTCAGTAAAAGTGATCCATTCATGTAGAGCTTTGGTGGATCTTTTTTTCAGCTTGTTCAGTCTGCTGAATAATATCACTAGCTTACTTTGATTAGATTGGTTTGTTTTGTTTTGAATTTCGCGCAAACCTACTCGAGGGCTATATGCACTAGTCATCCCTAATTTAGCGGTGTAAAACTAGAGGGAAGAAAGCTAGTCATCACCACCCACCGCCAACTCTTGGGCTACTCTTTTACTAATCATAGGGATTATGAAAGAACAGTATAATTTTCTCTCTTCTATATATTATTTGGAATAATTAATGGTATATGCAATCTTGGGAGTGTAAAAGTTGCAGAAGACGCTAGTAAAGTATTTCATTATGCTTTGCTATGCTCTGTTTCTAAGCTCCAACAGCCAGTAAATGGTAAAAAAAAAAGAGCCTAAATAGCACTTAACGTAATTAAATAGAATATGATCCTTGTTTGAAATATTACTCTTCAAACATTTTGTAGTGTAACTTCATGAATATAACACTATTGTTTTAATGTTGTTTCTTCGTTCGTGGGTTCTCATAAATTATCTGGTAAAAATAATTCAACATTCCAGTTCACTTAACGATAAAATATTATTTTATCTCTTCTTTGACATTTGTAAAAGCTTGAACACTTGTCCATTGCCTGAGTTTTCAATGGATGTAGAAAAGGTCTGTTCCTTTTACTATTTCTTACTTCAGAAAATCTGTTATCCGGTTGCTGAGGCGTCACAGGAAATCACGTGACTATCGACAACTTTGCGCCGTGTTCAAAAGCAATTTACAGACCGCAGTCTTCAAGTTTAAGAAGCGTTATTTAACGTTTTTCTGAAAACAAGTGGATCATTGTTCTTGGACGCCCGGATATAATTTTTTTAAAAAATATTAAGCGAAATTGAAATGTTTTTGCCACTAATAAGTATGCATGGAGAAATAAGCTCAGGTAAGCCTAATATTTTATAAATTAAACAGAAAATCAAAGTTTCGGTGCATCAAATCACGTCTCACGTAAGCAAGTTACACGCAGGTGTCACTTAGTCACGATACAAAAAGGAAGTAACGGTTATAACTGCAGAAAACGTTTTTCGTGTCACTCCGCGAATTATGTTTATATCAACCCTGTTGAAAAATTTGTAATAATTTTTCGAATGATTCACGATGCTATTTTACTTTAGAAGCTCTTAAAATACATATCACTTTTTCTTAGCATTTACTAAAGTTAATTTCACACATCACTGAAACAGGCTTAGTTGTTATTAAGTCTAAGATACACAATGGACTAAATATGCTCTGCACCCCACGGGTATCGAAACCCTACTTTTACTTTTTAGCGGCGTAAGATTGTAGAATTACTGCTAACTCATTGAGAAGATCGTTAGAACAGTTCTTATGAAAATTATAATATCAACTTCAACCAAAAGTAATTTATATTTATAAATTATATAAATATTTGTCCACCCTTATAAACACAGATTTAGTTTTGGGACAAAAGCATATTCAAGTAACGTTTTTTCTTTTCTGTTTTTTGTCTTTTAGTATAGTTACAGTTTTTACTATTAAAAGTGTAGTGGAGGATCTACATTGCGTGAAATGTTGAAATTAAATTAATGGTTGGATATTGTACAGAATGACATTCTATTGGAAAAAATGGGTTTGTCATTTTTACACGAGCTTTTGAAGGAAAAATATAAAATGAAATATTCGTATATAAGTACCAAAATTTATTTCGTATAAAAACGGCATAAAACGTGTACATATAATACTGACTAAATTTTAATATATAATAACATTGATAACCTTATACAAACACAACAATGAATGCGTTTTCTAGGAAACAAAGTAGTCAAAATATATCTATTAAATGATTAAAAAGTACTAAAACACAAGATTATGACAAAACGTCAGTTTGTTGATATAAATAATTGGTTTTCACACGCTTCAAAGTGTTTCTCTGGACCAATTACTTTATTCTTTATTTCTTCTGGCCCGGTTCGGCCAGGTGGTTAGAATGCTCGACTTGTAATCTGAGGGTCGCGAGTCTGATTCCCCGTTACACAAAACTGGCTCGCTCTTTCAACCGGGGGTAGCATTATATGTGACGATCAGTCCCACTATTTGTTGGTAAAAGAGTAGCTCAAGAGTTGGCGGTGGGTGGTGATGACTAGCTGCGTTCCCTCTAGTCTTACACTGCTAAATTAGGGACGGCTAGCGCAGATAGCTCTTGAATAGCTTTGCGCGAAATTCAAAACAAAACAAACCAGAACAGTGATGTCGAAAAACCCACTTGTAGGGAAATATATATGCAAAAACAGCTCGTTTGGGTTGCGAAAATATTTTACGTGAAAGAGCGAACAACGTTTCGGTCATCGTCAGGTTCACAAAGAAAGAAAGAGGTAACTGACCGGAAGCTGATCATATGTTTGGAAAGGTTGTGTAACTGAGTGTCGGAATATAGAGGGCGGTGTTAGATGTTTGAATATATAATTTTATATTATTTATTTTATTATATTTAATATAGGTATAAAGGCGTTCCTTTATATTGGAACCAACTATATATTCAAACATCTAACACCGCCCTCTATATTCCGACACTCAGTTACACAACCCTTTCCAAACATGTGATCAGCTTCCGGTCAGTTACCTCTTTCTTTCTTTGTGAACCTGACAATGACCGAAGAAGGTCGAAACGTTGTTCGCTCTTCTACGTAAAATATGTTCTCAACCCAAACGAGTCGTTTTTGCATATTTATTTCCAAACCAGAACACTATCCACCACTTTCTTCTCACAGACGGTTTTTTCATATCGTTACTTGTTTCAGTACTAATAGATGAAGAAGTTTAATATAGCAGAACATGTGAAAAAATGCTCTATTTTCTGACACACAGGATGCTAATAGACTTTCAAATCTTTCGGCAAGATGTGTATACTTAGTGTCTAAGTATTTGGACCAGTCTTTGGCAAATCACAATATTTGTAAGGTTAAAAGTCAGAAATTATTTTGATTGGCCTTGGTAGGTTATGCACAAACTGGAATCGTTGGCACACTGTTTCTTTTTCAGCTATTCACTACTTTTCATTCTTGCTCTCAGTTCCTGAAATGGTAAATGAAACAGCGTAAACACACGGATAAGGTATTAAGAAAATGTAAAATGTCACGGTTCACCACTTTACCACCCCTTGTCACAAACCGATTTCACGTTTTAATTCCCAGAGCAAAAATCCAGATATATGCAGAATACGAAGGAAGTGAACAACGGTCGGAGATTAAAACTGAACACCCACATTCGTGTACACAAATACTGTCTTCGACGTACATCAGAACAAGCTATAGCACCATTGAATTTCTTATACACCATTGTTAATGGTAAAATTTAGAACGAAGTACAATATAAGACAGATTATTCCTAAAACATTTAGAAACCTCTTCATTGGTGGCGACGCGATCGAGGTCAGAACATTAGTCGATCATACAACACGGGAACAGCTCACATATCAATCATGTGAGACCATATAATACAGCCTAATAAGGTGTAGGTCATAAACCATCACTATTCCTCATATAATTGCGAAAAGGCCATCCATAGATCTACTTACTGTCGTTTACTACAATCACTAGTAATCTCTTCCTATTTTATTCAAAGTCCAACAAATATGCGCGGACGATGGCTTTCGAAGGACACTAGAGATGTTTGATAATGTCGCGAATTTCGGTATGCATTTTCTTCGTTAGGGGGAAACTGAATATTTTAATGTAGTCATTCCTATTAGCATCCAGTCCATACAAATATGTCACTTTTCTATTGGTATAATGGTGTTCTTACGTTAATGTGGAAGACTGTACAGGGCACTCCGGATGTTCAACTTATTGTTATAGCTGTAACCATATAAATCCATTAGAAAAACTTTGACTACATGCTCTTGCTCATTTTGAAAACGTTGCACCACAGCAGTATAATATTAAATTGCAAAGACTTAAAAAAAATTACCTAGTCGTAATTTTAAGGATTATATTTTCAATGTTTCGATTACAATTTTAGTTTAGGTCCAGTGAATTTGTAGAAATAGGCCTAGAACGTTCTAGATTACATCACAAAAATTACCAGCACAGCAAAATATCTAAAAACAAAACTTGATTATAAATATGATAATCAGTGTTTTGATTTCCGCGAAAAGTGAATTATAAACGATAAGTATTGCGTTAGTCAGTTTAACTCAGTGAAACTAAAGGGTCGGTTACAGTGATTGTAGTCAGTTTAACTCAGTGAAACTAAAGGGTCGGTTACAGTGATTGTAGTCAGTTTAACTCAGTGAAACTAAAGGGTCGGTTACAGTGATTGTTTATTTTCATTTATTAATTCGATTAGTTGTGCAATTGTGACAGTAAGTTTATTTTTATGTTAGTTTTAGTACCATTAGCGAGATCTTTCTGGTTGAACGTCATTTGAAACTTAGGCCTACAAGTTACATAAATTGTACAAGTATAGACATTTTGAGGAAGAAATAAGCTAATTTGTTTTTGTTACGTGGCCAGGATTGCGATTTATTTTCACTAAACTAATTAAAAGAATGTACCTGGTTTTACCAATATTTTTCGACATTACGGAGATCAGTTTCCTCGAGACATCAGCACTTCGTGCCTTAATATAGTTTTTTTTTTTTTCCGTTGGAAAGCTCTGTTATATAATTCCTTCCCCAGAAAAAGTAAGTTTCAGGTTTGAAACTCCCTACATACCATGTTACCATAGTTCGTGAACAACCCTTTGAATAAGTAATAAAATATAAATTGTTACGTAATGTTTAAAATGTATATATGATTTTTGTTACCAGTATTAATCAAATCTTGAATAATAATTCTTTTTATTTGCTTTTGAAGCATGAAGAAATACTAAAACAGCTAAATAGTGGACGATGACCGCTTGATTAGTGAACAGGAAAGATGAAAGATGTTGACTGACGTTTTTTTTGCCTGTTATCTGTACTTTATTGGTTATGAAGATCATCAATCAAAAAGGAAGGGCTCAGGTCCAAGTCTCAGTTTTTATAACAGTCTTCAGTTTTTGGTGGACCATCTCTTCGTCCTTAACTACACAGACAACTACATTTTTAAGTAGATTGGATTATCCCACAACTTCAACACTCGTAAATTCCACATTATATCAAGCAGTTTGGAAGTACTTCAATGGTTTTCCAAATAAATTTGAGGGAAAGATCAAAGCTATTAAGCCTCATTCTGAGTTGGATGTTCAACATAATTCAACAGTCGAATACTTAAATATGGAATCACAAGACTTTAAAGAAATAGTTCCTGAAGTAACTTTTGATTTACGAAATGAATATTATGTTAATACCAGTATGATGAAACAACAAGATTCAAAGAATAACATCAACTCTTCAGAAAGCAGGGTAAAAATTTCATATAGTTTAGAATATAACACAAAAGTTCCAGAAATTTTAATTAATTCAGAAAACAGTAAAGAAATTCCATATGGTTTGGAATGTAACACAACAGAAAGAGTTAAAATAACCAGAGAAAACACAACAGTTGTTCAAGAGATTTCAATAAACAGCACATTTGCCCCAGAAAATAGCAGCGTAATTCCAGAAAGTAAAAATATAATCCCACAAATTTCGAAAGGAAAACTCACAACATTTGGGGAGGTTTCAGGAAGAAACAGAACCATTTCAGAATCAAGAAATAACCCAATGTTCTCGACACACGACTCACAAATGTCGTTATTTCATGAGAACACAAGTAAAACTGTAGACGATTCAGAAGCTATTCTAATGTTAACAGAAATTAGACAAAACAAAACTTGGACTCTAAATAAGTTAAAAGGAAACAGAACAATTAGTGAAATTATGTTCTTCGAATCAGACACAACAGAAAACAATACTGTTTTTTCGAATGTTACTGAGAATAAGATAATCATCTTATCACGTGAAAACCGAAATAGTACCCTAGACACTGGAATGAATATAAAAATCTCAGATAACGAGAGGACATCTGAAAGCTACTGGTATGAACCTGTAAATAATTATTCTACACCTATAGAATATGCAGTTTCAAAATTATTGAACTCTTCAGCCAATTTTAGACATCTAAATAATGACGTTAAACAATCTGCTGCAGAAGGAAAAGTTAGCATTCCTGAAAACAGCACTGACGTCAGTACCAGAGGACCAGGAACTAATGTCTCCTTGTTAACACAAGATGGCAAACATTTAGACAGAGATGTTGTTGTTACATTTCAACTAGTTTATCCAGAAGATACATTTAATAAACCATCAACCCATTCTACGACTATAAATGAAACAAGTAAATTCAACAACACTACCTCGTGGCCCTGTATTTCTGTTTTTGAACCGCATCAAATTACCTGTGAGTTTATCTTCACGATGCGCGTATCTAGATTTACACGTGAAATCTTAGTGGAGGATTTTAAGAAAAAACTTAGTGGCTTTTTGAATCAAACAAAATGTATGACTATTGTCGTGACGAGCTTTGAGCTAGGCTCATATTGTAAACTTTCTTGGAGCGACCTCTCCATCAACCACAGCTACTGTGATTGGTATACTATTAACCAGGTGTGGAACAATTTGGTTCAAAATAAAGAACCTCGTCTTGACCTCGTTCAACACTTTGAAGATGAATTTCAAATATTCCACATAGAACAAAAGCTGAAAGGGTTCTGTGACCAAAGAGAAGCTTTGGGATCGCCAGCACAAATTGCTATTGTTATAATTGTAATTATTTTGATCTTTATTGTTGTAACGTGGGTGGCTAGAAGAAAAATCTCTCGTGACCCAAACAGTGAAGAAATGTTAGGTAAACGGTATCCCATAATTCTGTTTGGAGAAGTTCGCCGCTCTCTTCGAGGTCAGACTGTTTTTAAAGAACATTCAACTCTTAAGTTGGCCAACTCAGTGTTTTACGATAACAAGGTTTTTCAGGGTTTCCCTCTAACAGGATGTTGCCCCCCTGCTTATTCCCCAAAGATCGACGACGGCGACAGTGGTAACAGTTCTTCATCTGACACAAGAGAAGGTTCGACACCCAACCCGGAACGCGATAGGGATGCGAAATTAGCAAAAAATACAGTTTCCTGTGACGACGATGTTTTAGTAACAGTAGAAAACACCTACCTAAGTCTCAGTGCGTAGTTTCTTATTGTGTGTTAACTAAATACACTAATATTGTGTACATCTGTTGGTTAAAGCTAATTCGAATACTTCCATATTTATTCATTTTTTCAGTTTTGTTTCTTTACATTTATTCGGAATATTTTTAAATAGTCTGTTTGATAGAATTTTTGTATAAATGACCTAAAGCTGATTAGTACGTGAGATATTTTTCAGTTTCTTAACAATGAAGATATCTAATATACACTACCATCAATAATGTTTTTCATTAAGTTCCATAAGAAGTTACTCACTGAATATGTTTATTTGTATAATATGTAAATTATTAATCTAATAATAGTTTTATAAATTTCATGAACGTTTGCGTAACAACTCCAAGAAGGAATAAATACATATATGTGTATCTTCATTTCTATCTGTAGTTGATTGAATCGACTTCTGTCAAAATAATTTTTGTCGATATTTGAATTTGGTTTCATGCTATCTAAGTGTCCATAAACCAATATTTAGATTTATTTTATAAAATGTTAATTTTTGAGATCGTAGCACTGTCTCGTGGAGAATTTGAAATCTGTTAGTGTTAAGGGGTTTACATAACATAAACACAGTTAGTCGGCCATCGAAGTGGTGCATTACATGGAAAATGTGAACAAAACTTTCCAGCGTCCATTGGTTTCCTGAAGATGACGTGTTGAAGCATCGAAATATGTATTATACATTGTATTTGAGACTGTATCTCAGTAACAAGTAACATAACCAAAAAAAGGTTGTTTTTAATTGTATTTATTTAAAGATCTTTGATGTTTTGTACATACTTGTGGTTCTTTATACACATTACAATGTTCGAAGTTTTTCAGATTAGTACTGTAGCAAGTGGAAATGTTCGAAGAGTTTCATCTTGTGGAAACACTACGTTAATATCCATTATGCTATGCTTTAACCATGTATTTACAGTTGATCATATTTAGTTTGGTCATTAATGTTCGCTAGTTAAGTTTTACTCTGTTTTGTATAAGAATGACAGTGGTGAGAATAGGTATTAAGGGTAACTTCATTTAAACAGTTTGGTTAGAAATTTACTGTAGATTTATATTATAATTTTTAGGTGAACAGGGTGTTGTGACATATTCAGGTATAAGAAGCAAACGTTAAAACAATGGTGTAGTTAAATAGAACAAGGGATTCGGTCAAGATGCCTATTTCCAAATAATGCTACATCTCCGAATAACTTAATCATAAGAACAAATGAAATAGACACAAAATGGATCACGAAATGAATAATATTTGATGATTTCGTACTCAGCACGTACACTGTATGTTTTATTTGCTCTAGTGACACCAAACAATTGCTTTTACTAGTTATTCAGTCTTCAGCTAAGTAGACCAAATTCGTATAACAGACTGAATAACTTCATTTCTCCTCTAGAAATACAAATACATATGGTATAGTAAAATTCTTTAACAAATAAATACGATACAGTAAGACAAACAAATAAATAAAAACAGCGACACTACAATACACTATACTGTGGGCACAGCAATCTCAGCGAAGGTGTCAAACCGTGACTAAATTAGAAGACTTATACCAACAACTTACAGTGCATTAGGAGTTGACGTAATAACTATAACATTGGTAGCAATTTTATTAATATCTTTCTTTTGTAGACAACGTTTTTATTGTTCTTAAGCAGGGGGTTGCTATATGCATATAATTTAATGTTTAGTTTTAGAGGGTTTGTTTCTTATCAACATTTTGGGTAGGAACCATGTAGAAGAGGCATATTTACTTTCCTTCTCCCTTAAAACATGTCCTGACATCATATTTTTTTGCATTATGTATTTTAATAAATTCATAAAAATATCGCGCATGAATAACACGAAAACGTGTTCTTAAGACAAAAATTCTTTGAATAGAAATATTAATGAATATTATAAGTAAATCATGTATTGTATAGAAAATCAAGGGATTATATTCTTCAAATAGTTCCAACACATATTTAATTATTCTAAGTGCCAGTCAAGATAGATATCTAAAAAGTGAGTGCTTAATCTACAGTTTCAATACAATAAAAGTACTATCTTCTGTGATTGGTTCCTTAAAAGCAATGAAACACTAAAAAAAAAAAAACCTTTTATTTGTCGAGAGTTGATGGAACAATATTCAAGGATAATGTCAACGTCAGAGTTTACCAACTCAATAGAAAGTTAGGCAAGGTTTCTCTTTCATTAGGTTGTGATCTACGATCAAACTTAGTAATGTTTTGTGAATACGGTGTTCTAATAATCCAAGACTTTTATTTGTTTTCTCTTCTGTCAAGGTATTATCACACGGTTTTGTACCAGTCTTTATTTACATAAACACTGACTCAAGTATAAGGCTTCAGTCAACCTTGTATTACACCATCTACAAAATATATGTATATATCTTCTTCAGATCACCAGCGCTAATGTGCGCATAACATCTTTTCTAGTTCACCAAATATTTATTGATAAATATAAGTGACTGCATTAATCTGTTTTGTTTACTTTCTTTATATCATTAACAATTATAGAAATCTACACAGTTCACATTTTGTTTTGTTTTAGGATTTCAGTATTTTACATATAATACATTTCCACTTTATTAATATATTTCTAAATATAAACAACAAAGTTAAAGCCACTTTTTGTGATTAAAGGAAATCCTCTATACACTTTAAATAAAAGTCAGAGGTATAGATTATGAATGGACTGTTTATTTTGTATTTCATTTATAACGTTTCGACCATTTGTATGGTCAGCATTATGTAAATATCGTCCAATGTGTGAAATATTGCATGAGCATTTTGTTCCAATTTAAAAAGATATAGGGCGACACCTGTGTTTTGATTTAAAGTAGGTTTTAGTTGACGGATAATTAATACTTATTTTGTTTTATTAGTGTTCTTCTCATTGCACAATGTTTTAAAATTTCTAATGTTAAATGTATGTTGATTCGTTGTGCTGTGTTCGTGAATATGTGATGCGAAATTATCTTATTTGATTTTAATGCTTATTTTACGTTCCGTTTTGTCTTTATAAGTAGTATGGGATCGACCACATTGATACATATACATACTTCCGTCGTTAAGTTTTCGCATTAAACCTTCTTTAGGTGACCTTTGATTCCCATGCTCGTTTTGTTTTTGATAAAAACAATTTTACTGTTTAGACTGTATTTTTATACATATTTCAAAATTTTAAAGATGTTTTTGATGATATACCCCTGTTACGGTGAGATACCTAATAGGGTGTTTAAGTTTGTGTTTTGTTTAATTTAAGGAGTTTATGTCGCTTAACGTGTTTTTTTTATTATTAATATTGAGTTAGCTTTTATATTTGGCAAAAGTTTTAGTGACAAGGAAGCGACGTTTTGTTTCTAGTTCATGTTACAGATTACTGAGTTGAGTCCCACTTTATGTTGTTATTATTACCAGATTGGTGAAATATTCTAGTGTTAAAACCGTTGAACTTTATTTTTATTGTTATGACCATGTAATTAAAAACAAGGTTTTCATTCTCTCCTTCATAAATGAATTTGATGTTAGAGAAATGTTGTTTAGATGTTATAGAAATAACCAGGGGCGTAGATTTCTTACACCCAATGGGGGAAACGATTTTTGCAACCACTTATGTGGACTGTTAAATTTCCGAATTGGTAATATCTGATTACGTAAACCTGAAAGCTGTAAACATGCAGTCACAGAGTAATCTTGTTGCCTACATCTAGGCCTAATTATGTAATTCGATTGGTAAGAACACGAGAATCACAAGAACAAACACACAATTTGTAGGCCTGCGATGCAATAAAACAATTCAACAGACCAAACTGTAGGGGGGATGATTGCATGCACAATACCCCCCACCTAAAATGAAGGGGGAATGTATATCCCCCCCCCCCAGGTTCTACGCTCGTGGAAATGACTGTTGATGGTTGTTGTATTCATATCAACAAAATACATCGTCTACATGTCTAAACCAGTATGTAGGAGAGTGTAGACAGTGGCGTTTTTTGGTAGGGGCTAGAGAGGGATCAGCCATAGGGCCCATTGATAACTTTATTATATGTAAAATCACATGGGATGTCGGGCCTACAAAAGTTATTAGCCCCTGGGCTCACACAACCTTAAATCCACCAATGAGTGTAGAGCTGTGCTAATGGCTTGACTTTCTATTTTGTTAATAAACAATTTACATAATTCTGGTAACATGCTTAGATTCCCTTTTTTTATAAGTTTTACCTTGACATGTGAAATACATTATCAGTGTAGAGTGGAACAAGTCTTACAACTTCCAAGCTTAAGCTGTATTACCAAAACCGTACTTCTGAACACATATTTGTAGTTAAAGCTAATTACATAGTTATCACATATTAACACACTAGTTCAGGTATTAAAATAGTAACTTCGCTTTATTCACAGAGTTTTCGCTCTGTTATACAGCTTCAGTTTTCATAAGATTCACTGGCGGTTCTAAGACGTAGTACAGCGTTGTAAGTGGAATAATATGTTAATATCTATGCAGTATGCATGAACAGTATCAGCCACCATTAGTGTTTGAAAGACGGGTTGTGTATTATCATTACCGAATAAAAAAAAAAGTTTGTTAGACTATTTTATAATGTCATATTAAATGAAGTAAGGGAAAATATGCTGATGGCTCAATTTTTTTTTTTTTTTATCAAACTCAACTTCAGAACCACGAAATTGCAAACACCAAACATTAATTGTAATAAAAACATTCCGTGGTATAAAAACTATATGTTTTAGTTGTTCATTCTTTACCACTGATTAACCTGTATATTAGCCTGATCTAAGCCAACAGAGTTTAAAATTCATAAACTTTTTTCCAGCCCTGATCACGTTATTTTCTGTTTTTCAATGTTTATTTCTGTACATCTGATAAGTGTGGTTATCTTAGTTTTTCGGACAACTCGAGTATGGAGAGTGATGAAATATCTATTATTGTTATTCACGATGACACACAACAAAATACATCAAAGTGGTCTATATATATATATATATATAAGTTTCTTGTAAACAGCAGCATGCAGTTACTGTATTTATACGTTTTTCTAAGTATAAAATTCCATGCTGGATAAACAGCCATTCAGTTACATGTATAATATACAATTTTACATAATGTACAACTTGTTATATATTTTACAACGTGCCTTTTTGATGCTACTTAAACTGAGGTCTTTTTAAAGAAAGTTACACATTATTCTGCGACTGATAACCTACGACGGTACAGAAATTTTTAATCGACTAATCATTCACAGAAATTTAACTTATTAAAAAATAAAAGTAAAACACAGGACTTCAAATCTACTATACAGTATTTTAAAGAAGTTTCTGGTTACATAATTCATAATAACATGTTATCAATAACAGTACCGCCTATTTTTAAAAATATTTTATCAGTACAAGATTACTGTGAGTACAAGAATAGATTAATAAACAATAAACATATATACCGGTATTTAATTTCGTAGGATATAACAAAAGGTTTTAGTTGGGAAACGGAGTGATCGATCTTTGAACAGTGTTGCTACGCGAACACTTGTTATTGAGAGGATAGTTCTAAGTAGAACTTTCATATTTCTTTAATTGCCTATTGATTAGACATGCATTTCATAGTCTCCTGAAACTTAGCTATTTTTTTTAATTCATTGTCCACGTTCTTTTAATATATAACCAATGATTAAGAGTAGCTAGCTTTCGTCTCGCCGTCATCGTGTTTAACCATATTGCATTTAAATAACCCGGATGATGATAGAAAAGCATACTCAACTTTCAAGGCCTACTCTGAACGGCTCGTGATTCTTTTTTGCATGTCTTGATTGGACGCAATTTTTCAATCTGTCCAATTATATTCTACGTAACTTAAAAGCGCGAAACTTTGCATGTCGGCGGATTGGTTAAGCGCATGCGTATTCTTTCGGATTCTCCCTTCGTAGTACTACAGGAAAGAGGTGAGCTTATCCTTGTTTGCTGTGGAGGTAGTGGTAAGGCTGTGCTCAGTGAAGTTAAATATTATTATTATATCTTGTTTAAATATTAAAATGTCTGAAAGTGGAGTGGTTCCGAAAAAAATGAGGAAGGTTGAAGGGGCAGGTACAGTTGGTGACACAGATGAAAGTAGTAGGGATTTCGACCCTGAGACTCAGAAGTCTTTAGAAGAGATTGATGCGTGTCAGAACGAGATCGACGCACTCAATGAGAAAGCAAGTGAAGAAATCCTCAAAGTTGAACAGAAATACAACAAGTTACGGAAACCTTTCTTTGAAAAGAGGAATGAACTCATAAAGAAAATTCCAAATTTTTGGGTGACAGCGGTATCCTTTATTTTAATGATATTTTAGAGTTAATATTGGTATTAGTAATATTAGTGATTGTGTTACTAAGCCTAACAACATGGAAGCTATGTAACTAGGCGAGTGTATTGTACCCATGCTTTGTTCTTTGCTGAGTGCCATGCGGTCGTGTAGCCTGCCGCTGGGTAGATAACCGGTATTTTATACTATTCACGCCAAGTAAGAGCGTTCGTTTACCTATGATACTTGTTGATGCTGGTTTAGCTAACCCTCGTGCTAGATGTTTGAATTTTCTGTACGTACAACACTGAAGTATTTTTGATTATGGTATATATTGTTTTACTAGAACGTGATGAAAGAAGATAAGAGTAAGAAAGCAAAATATATTAGTCGAAACATGTAAGAAATCGAAAATATTTATTAATGAAAATTCCAAGTATAGTTAGACTTAGCATTTATGAACTAAAATGTAATGAGCTGGAAAATATTAATTTAAGAATTTTCTACTTTTCCTAATGTGGAAGTGTATATATTGTATGTATATATTTTGGAATTATAACTGATGTTAAGAATCTAGCAGTTCTTTTATGACATTACTATAAACTGTTGCCATTTGTACTCAACAGAGAATGATTCCTGACTCATTCTTGTAGTGTGAATCTACCTGTTTTAATTAAAACTGTTACCAGTTATCTAATTTAGATTGTATATAAAACTGAACTTTCATTTTTAATGTTATTACTCACTAGTCAGAACAGAATGGTTCGGGTACTTGTTTATTTTTTTAGATGGACTTGTAGTTGATTCTTGAGAAGGCTGTAAATATTTGTTGATAATTTACATGAACCAAAGGTTGTTAATTACTGAACAAAAGAAATATATTCTAATTTGGTGCATAAAAAACATGTAAGATAGTAATGTTGTGTATGACATTGTGGAATATCTGATACTTGGTTTTCTAGATTACAAGTAAAAAATGAAGGTGTACTACTTTACTACATCATGAAAACTCGGGGATGTCATAACTTGAGGTTATGGGATGTATTATATCTTTGAGTTGTAGCAGTATATTGATATTTTAACTTCCTGTCATGTTTAGTGGATTTTGTATCTATTTAATTTCAATGAAGAAGTCACAAGATGTCTTGGGGATAGCCTGTAACTTGATTGTTTACTATAAGCTGTATTGGAAGCAAGTCACTACTGATTTATTGCTTTTCAAACATGTTCAAAGTCCAGTGGTAAACCCATGAAGTTAAGGGAAAGAAAACGTGAAAATATGTAAGCTGAGCTTGTTAGGATAACTAGTTCCATTTGTCTGTTGAGATTGCATAAAGGAAATAATAGGGTTTAAAGAAGTATTTTGTTGTTAGTATAAAAGTCAACAGTCTATACTGAAATTCATAAAATGACAAACCTTAGGTTTTTGTATTGATTAAATATGTTTAGTGAAATTATAAATTTAGAGGCAGTTTCAAAATTAATCAAAACTTGCTAATGCTAGCAAAATAGAATGAAATAGGCCTAGAATGAAGTTTTAAAATGTTTCTTCAAATAAAGTAAAACTGAACTCATCTTTTTTGTTCCATATTTATAATTTAGTAGCTGAAACATTTCAAACCATACTAAATGTAAAATAATAAACTTCACTGTTATCCTTGGCAAGTAGTAATCCAGAATGTGCTAACAATATAGATTTTGACAGAATATGTTTTGTGTTGTTTCTTAATGTAACATTAGTTTGTGAACCACCCACAAATCTCTGCTGTTCTTGATGAGGAAGAGGAAGAATGTTTACATTTCTTGATGAAGTTGGAGGTAGAAGAATTTGAAGACATAAAGTCTGGTTACAGAATTAAATTCTTCTTTGAAGAAAACCCGTATTTTGAAAATGATGTTTTAATCAAAGAATTTCATTTGGGGTCATCAGGTGAGGTTAAGATTTCCATTTATTCTTTCTCGATCCAGTGATAAAATAACGACATTTCAGTGTATCAGTGTATAGAATTTTTTTTTTTTTTTAAGTTTAGGATTTGTTAAATATTTTCTGTAAGTTTATTGTTCCCACTTTCTGTTATTACTGTTATGGTGAATACTGAAGTAAGCAAACATGACAGATTAGGTATTTCAATATCAATGAATTTCTTTGGCCTTATTAATATAATGTTGGGTATAACGAACAATTTCTGGTATCATTCTCTAGTTTACACCGTTAAAATGTCAGTGTTAAATTACCTCAAGTTTTCTTTACCAAAATTTACATTAGATTGTCTGTACCAGAGTTCCCAATAATAACACAGCCCCCTTGTGGATTAGTGGTAAAGTTGCAGACTTTAGTTACTAAGACTGGGTTTGATTCCCTTTGATGGACAGAGCACAGATTAGTGATTGTGTAGATTTGTGTCATTATCATCTTTTTACATCAGGTTTCTTTCATCACAGTTTTCAGTATTAAGTTACATCAGGTTTCTTTCACCACAGTTTTCAGTATTAAGTTACATCAGGTTTCTTTCACCACAGTTTTCAGTATTAAGTTACATCAGGTTTCTTTCACCACAGTTTCCAGTATTAAGTTACATCAGGTTTCTTTCACCACAGTTTCCAGTATTAAGTTACATCAGGTTTCTTTCACCACAGTTTCCAGCATTAAGTCACATCAGGTTTCTTTCACCACAGTTTCCAGCATTAAGTCACATCAGGTTTCTTTCACCACAGTTTTCAGTATTAAGTTACATCAGGTTTCTTTCACCACAGTTTCCAGTATTAAGTTACATCAGGTTTCTTTCACCACAGTTTCCAGTATTAATTTATATCAGGTTTCCTCCACCATTTAGGCTTGCCAGATGTTTTTGTTTAATACTTAGTAATGAAGAGTAAGTAAAATGTTTTTTTAGTTTTTGGAAACTTATAAATGTAAGTTAAAATTGTCATTATGTTCTCTGTTTATCAGTTAATTGTTATTTAACTAAACAGTTGTTTAACTAATGTGTGGACGAAACTTCCTTTTACTCCTTGTGGTATTATGATTGGCATCAGTGGAACATTTGGCTAATGAATATGTACATGCAGAATTAGTATACAGAAATCTAGATGTATTCTGATGGTAGTCATTGCAGCAAAGGACAGACTTATTAAATAGTCCGATGGAATTTCTGAACTTTTTAAGCACAGGCTTGGTCCCTGGGACTGACCTTAACTATTTTACACTGTTATAACTTTTGAATTAGTAAATGTATGTTCATAAAATTTGACAAAATATTACAAGACTTTAATATACAAAATATCATAAATTTTTTAAGACATAAGGTATGTTAATAAAGGATTTTTTCATGCATTTTTTTCCTGTTTGCATGTTGCCTATCCAACATCATTTTAAGATTAAAAATAGTTTTCTGTACCAGAAAATTTTAAAATTTCACATGCAAAATTCTTTATAAACTCCATGTACTTAACAAATATTTCTAAAGAGAAAATCTTTATATTTTATTATATTCACTCACAAATCTATGGGTTTGGTATAATTGACTGATCATATGACCTTTGTACTTGGTTGCTGCTTGATGTAGCCTGTTATGTTTTTAAATTTCTGTATGAAATAAACTATTTTTTAGGCTTTAAATACATATTTGAATAAGAAGAAAGTCAGATTACTATATCAGTAACATAGAATTTCCCCTATACTTTATGAAGCTTAGTAACTAAGCTGCAATTAGGTCTAAAAAATATGAAACTTCGAGAAGCATTAAGACACAACGTTCCTAATTGAAATCTTGAATTGGAAGAACGAGGTAACCTTTTCAAAGATTAAGATGGCTGAGAAAACTACACTGGGGACATTCTAAGCTGTTGATTGGTTATTCACATGTCATATATTGAAGTAAATGTATATAAGGGACTGTTTCTAAAAATAGATAGAGGTAAATGGGGCCACTGAATTTGATTTAGTACATATGCAGATAGAAAAGATTAGCAGATACTTATTTTATATTGTAGTTTAATTTGAGTTTCCAGTTCATGCAAAACTCTAGACTTAGTATTTTGATATCACTGAAATCTAATTCAAACCAGTGCTACATACAACACACAAAAATTTACACTTAGAGGAGTTTATTTAATACTTATTTTTAAATTAACAAATTGAATGATGTATAATACTAAACTTTGAAGTATAATCTACAAATTGATACCAAACTTACTGACATACAGTTATGAAATAGTAGTTCAGTAACATTTTGAATGTGATGACACTGCCTTTGACCTGTGATGCATCTGTAATTGGTTAATTAATAGTGACTTTTAATTTGTTACTGGTTGTAGGGTGTTTATGACTAACCAGTCAACAAATGATTTTTCATACTATTTGTTAGGTGACCCTGCATCACAGTCTACTCCTATCAAATGGAAAGAAGGGATGGATCTAACTAAGAAGCAGAAAGAAAGACAAAATCAAATGAAAAATAACCGCAAGAGACCACATGAACATCCTCGAACATTTTTCTCATGGTTCACAGACCATGGAGATGCTTCAGCTGATGATATTGCTGAGGTAAGTTATGATTTCATTAAAAATACCTGAATGTTGATACTAGTAGCAAGGTAAGTTACCATAATTTTTCTCGGCCAGTTTGAAAAAGTAGGATTTTGTTGTTAGTATAATATAATAACATTTGGTTATGAACCAGTAATTGTGTATTACCCTCAGCAGAATTTGGCTATGAGAAACTTTACCTTTAACATAGTTGCTATTCCATTAGATGTTGTATTTTGGCTCAGACTTTTAGGATTGTGTGATTTTAGACCATGAATCTGAGTAATAACAAAGTTTTTTTATATTTATTATATTATTGCATAAATTATTTCATGTTTCCAAGGAAGTGGTACAAATGTTTTTGTGATGTGGTATACTGTATCAGTCTTAGCAGTGTAAAGCCCTTTTGTTAATGTGTATTGAGCTGGAATCTTTTGGGGCTATTACTTTTTATTGAGTATCATTTGGTCCTGTATTTTAAAATTATTTCATGGATTTATGAGCAACATTAACCAGTCTATCTTCTGCTTTTTGTTCAATGTTAGTCAATCTTCCTTGTCTTTCTTTGGTTTACATCATGTTACAGCCTTTTGTTGGACACTAGTCAACTTATCTAGTCTTTTTTTTGGCTTACATTAATGAGTGGTACAGCTTTCTGTTAAACAGTAGCCAACTTATCCTTCTCTGGCTTACATTAATGAGGGGTTCAGTTCCCTTCAGTGGACTCAACAGATAGCCCTATGTGGCTTTGCTATAAGAAAACACACACAAATTAATGATACAGCCTTCTGTTTGCTTGTCTTGTTTTTAGTTTAAATTGACCCTTTCATGGTGGGCTTGCTATAATATACAGGAGTTTGTCTACACATTTGCACATGTTGAATATTTGTGCTATAACTTTTGATACATGTGTATCTTTGCAAAATTTGTTAGACGTTTAGTAATGATTATAATCAGGTTTTTAGTGAAACATGTTTACTATTAGTAAAAAAGATTTGTTTGTGAAAATAGAATATCTCTTGTTGCTAGTCTGCATGAAAAGTGATTTCATGTTGTGATTAAGGAGACTATTCTTTGTCCCAGAAATCTCTAACATTATTTGGGTAATCTCTTAAACTTAAATACTTTTCAAACATCTGTTTTCAATAAGAATATATTTTCTATACTCTTGCTATATAGGGTTTGTCACTTGACCAACTTTGTAATGATTAAAAAATGGGAAACAAATATAAATTTGTTTTCATGTTAAAACGACTCCATATTAAAATATGAAAATACAAATGTTTAATCTAAGTAGCTGAAGTATCATAATGTCCATATTTAGTTATTATATTCATCTTCCAGTCTTGCTTAGCTAACATTAAGTTATTTGCATTGATGAGATGCATGTGCACTCATGTTACATATCCAGTAATATAAAACTGACCTTTAGTCTTCCCTGTGTTTTACTTGACTAGTATTTTGTAATATACAGTCACATTTCTAAAATATAGGACAATAAATCAAGAATTGAAGCAAACAATTATCTCTTCTTTCTACAACCCTTGTACTAAGTTGCTACTGGACATGGGTTCCTAAGCCTTTTAAAATTTTGTACGTGGAGGATATCAAACAAATTTGTTTAGGTTTTATATATACAGTTGAATAACCAAAAAATCATAACTACACTACTAGTATAGAATTATACTATAATTTATTAACCTTAGTAACTAAGATGTATTTAGATTTTTAAAAAAATCTAACTTCAAGTAGACTTAAGACACAACCTACCTCATTGAAATCTTGGAGTAGAAGAATGTGGTAGCCCTTTCAAATATTAATATTGCTGAGAAAACCACTCTGGGGACATTCTAAGCTGTTGATTGGTTATTCACGTGTCATATATTGAAATAAATGTATACAAGAGACTGTTTCCAAAAATATATAGAGGTGAACAGGACCATTGTGTTTGGTACTGTACATAAGTCATATCTCAGCAAAAATAAAAAGATATGAGGTTCTTATATTTTATCTTGTCAATATTAGTAATTTCAGTTTCTTATTTGTTTAAAATTAGACTTGGTATTTTGACATCACAAACATCTAATTTTAAACGGTGCTGCATTCAACATACCACATGACTCACTAAAATCTATATTTAGATGTTTTATTATTTACTGTAAATTAAGAAATTAACTTGCATATAATATTAAAGGTTGAATTATAATCTACAATTTGATCCCAAACTTATTAAATTCATAAAATAGTAGTTTAATAAAATTGTAAATGCAAGCTAGCAAATATGATGACATGGCCTTTGACCTACAATCCTTTGTGAAAAGGTTAATATTTACTTTTAAGAAATTAACTCGTATATAACATTAACATTTGAATTATCATCTACAGTTTGGCTTACATTAATAACTTTCTTTGGACCATCAGGTAATAAAAGACGATATGTGGCCAAATCCTCTCCAGTATTTTTTAGTTCCTGATATTGAAGTAGAAGAAAATGGATTGGAAGGAGAGGATGAAGAGAGGTCAGTTTAAGTATCTTAAAGAGTACAAATACTGAAAGTGTAAAATTAATTATGTTTAAAAGCCTATTTTATTCCATCTTACAAAAGTGAGGTTATAATAGAATAAAATTAATATTTTTGTAACTTATTTGGAACTTTATATTGAGGTTTTTTTTCTAAATGGACCTATTTGTAGTGAAGAAGAAGAGGTAGATGACTCTATTGTTGTAGTTGAAGAAGAGGGTGAAGGAGATGATGAAGATGGTGGTATGTTATTTGTTTTATTGTTGGCAAAATAACTAACCTTGCAACAACCATGAAATTATATATACATACTATAAGTTGTAACCCTCTTACTTTTGGAAGGTAAAAATGGACATTACTGTCTTGTATAGTTCTATTAAAATTAAATTACATTACTTATAATATATTCTGATATACTTTATATCAAAGCATCATTGATAAATCAATCATCAATCTCCTCTCATCTGTATCATGACATCTGTTGTAATTTGCCCATCCTCTGTGTATTCATTACCCCGTTTGATGTCTTATGTTTAACATAAGTTACTTATTTATAGTATAAATGTTGCTAAGAGTCTGATTTTTGTAGTCTTCTTTGTTAAAACAAGGATAGGAGAGATGGGCATGGGTTCCGACTTTCTAGTTTATATTTCAGTGAACAAAGTGCCAATAAATCACTAACTTTGACATTATTATAATTTGACCAAATTTAAATTTTCAAATGCCATACAGTGTTACCTTATTCTCAGTTTAGAGCTTTAGTTATTTCATCTACATATTGAAATATGCTACAAGGGAATTATTTAAGGCACTTGCATTTTAGCTAGAAATCCAGTTGAATTATATAATATATATTTTTTTGCTCTGTCATTGTTATTATTTAGTGAGTGTATACTAGAAATAAGTAAAATTAATGTCCTAGTACCGTGATTTAAAAATGTTATGAAATACTCCAGCCTGTGTGTCTGAGCCATATTTATTCATGGTTAACTAGCTTTAAGGAAAACTAATAGAAGCACTACATGGGGAAATGGAAAGATAAATGTATCTCACATAAACAAAAATGATGACAGCAGGTGAAGAAAAAGATAGGTGTAATGTGTCAGTTGTGCTGTATGTGTGAACCAGATGATGTGTTTATGTACTTCAGCCAAAACGTCAACATCAAGGACTGGCAGTTGTCTGATCTTTTTTGATATGCAATAGTTTCAATAGCTACAATATCATAAAAGAGTATTTTACACTGTCATGAATATGGGAAGAAATTTATAGACTTTAGTGTGGTCACATGATTAATGATATAGTAAATTGAGTAAATTGTAGTCAGTATTTGTTTTTCAAGTAATGGATCTATATCTAGTATCAACTGATGAACTCCCAGTTCTGTATTCTGCACATGCTCTGATTTGTATGCATGACTAAATATACATTAGGACTGGAAGAGCAAACTTCACTGGAGTTGTTTCGATAATCGATGTTGTTGGTCTAGCATTTTTTATGTTGCATATTAACAACTCCAGTAAAATATCATTAAAGAAAGTTATAAACATAAAAAAAGAACAGCCAGCAGTTGTTTGTTCATGTCCATCATGACTGAAAGTGAAATTTCATAAAGCTTTTGTTTTACCAGATCTGCTGGTATGTTTATAAAACCTGATTGGTTGTTGACGATTCTTTATTGTGATTAAAACATGGGCTTAACCTGCATGCCTCTTGTGTTAACAGCTGATCAGATAAGATCTGTTATTGGTCTATGAATAACATGATGTGCCACTCACTGCTGCTTACCGTGCTTGATCTTTGGATACACACTGGACACTGCATCTTTCTTGAGCACCAGTTGATGTTTTTTTTAATTCTGTGTCAAATTGTAGTTTATTTTAAAACTCTGTACATGGCAGTGTTTAGTTGGATTACATTTACTGTGAGTTTTGATACAAACTTTGTCTGGACAGTATGCTGTTTCCTATGGTGGAAACTTGTGCAGAGATAACCTTTTGAAAAAACATAGTCATGTGCCTATGAACAACTATATTCATGACATCTTTCAAATGAAATTTTTCTAGAAAACAAACTAATTTATTTCACATAAACACAATGACAGTTTTCCATGCATTTAGAGGAAGTGAACCACAACTGGTCTGTTTACTTTGAGTGACATCATTTATTTCTGACTCCATTTTTCAACCAAATGATCGCAAAGACTGGCTGTTGCAATAATGTTGCAAACTTGTAGAGCTGTGGTAGAAGTAAATTATAGAAAAATGACTTGGTCATAATTTTTAACTTGTATTTCAGTGACACTTAAATATAATAAATACAAACTTTTAACTGTCTGACATCTTTAAATGATATTACATCATTCCTAAGTGGGGCTGATACTGTGGTCAGGTGAGCTACATTGTAATGTGATGATAACAGTTTTGTTATTAAAGCTATGTTAATCTAAAGCTTTTCTTCTTGTCTCAGAAGATGTTGAAGATGAGGAAGCATACGAAGAAGGAGATGATGATGGAGGTAAGGATGATTACTGAACAGTTTGTGGTAAATCAATGAAAAAATTTGATATTACTCTTGGAAAACCAAGATTTAACTGAATGATACGTAATTTTCAAATAGTATATAAAATATTTTAAAGCTGAAACTAAAACATTTCTTACTAAGCTTGCACATTTACTAGTTCTTTTGAATACTTGTAAAGTTAATAAAAATATATGATAAATAATCAGTAATTGAAGTAAAAGAGGTGAGTTATTAGTAATTAGTCCTTACTCTAATTGTCTGGATTTGTAAGTGATGTAAAAGTAAGAGGTGAGTAATACTGCATTATTAGTCCTTACCCTAATATATTTATCTAGTTTATGTAACTACTGGTGATAATACTGCATTATTAGTCCTTACCCTAATATATTTATCTAGTCCATGTTGTAACTACTGGTCATAATACTGCATTATTAGTCCTTACCTTAATATATTTATCTAGTTCATGTTGTAACTACTGGTCATAATACTGCATTATTAGTCCTTACCCTAATATATTTATCTGGTTCATGTTGTAACTACTGGTGATAATACTGCATTATTAGTCCTTACCTTAATATATTTATCTGGTTCATGTTGTAACTACTGGTGATAATACTGCATTATTAGTCCTTACCTTAATATATTTATCTAGTTCATGTTGTAGGTACTGGTGACAATACTGCATTATTAGTCCTTACCTTAATATATTTATCTAGTTCATGTTGTAGGTACTGGTGACAATACTGCATTATTAGTCCTTACCCTAATAGTCTGGATTTGTAAGTGATGTAAATGAAATTAATTATAACTGTAATTTACTTGCCGTATCTAGCTCATGTTGTAACTACTGGTGATAATAATAGTACCTATGTAGTATAGTTTCTATCTTGAACTCTTGTAGTGGACAGATGGGTAAGGCAGATGCAGTGTGGTTGACTTGACATATTCACTTTCATGTATATATTCTTATACCCAAACAATCGGAGAAAAGGTTAGAATTGAGTAGAAAGTTGTTTTTCATATTAATATGCACCAGTTTTGTCAAATAGCCTAGCTGCTTTGTGCCATAAAACACCAAATCAACCAACTTGTCAAATTAATCTTTCCTGTTAAGAATTATTCTGGGATGAAACCATGAACATCCAAGTGTCATCTATACAGGAGACATCTTGGAAACAGTATGCAAGTGTTACCAGCATTAAGATTTTTTTTCCCTTCTTATAGCTATGTTTAGTGAATAATTAGCTAATTTTATTTAGAAGATTTTTTATTATTATTATGATATTCAAAATTGTGTTTTAATAATGTAAATTAATGTGTAGTTGTTTATATTTCTGTTTTTATTGTGTACTAATTATTTCTGGGTTTAACAGAAGGAGATGAGTGAAGAGACCTGGGCCCTCCAGTAGATGTTACACAAGACGGCTCTGCTTTATCCTTCAAAAACAGCTTGTAAAGCGATATTCTGTCATCACATGTTGTTTTGTTTGTTTTCACAGAATAAATCATTAAAGGTTTTATACTGAAATTCCACCTAAACAGAACAGAAGGTATTGGATCTTGTGAGGCTAAAGCCCATTAGTGTTTTATTGGAGTGTACTTCTTACAGTAGTAAAGAGTTGTGGTCTTTAAGCCTCACTTACATGTATTTAACTGATAAGTAAACCTCCCAAAAGACAACCAACTGTATGTATAGACTAAATAAGCTTTTTTAATTAGAGGGGGAGGCAACTTCTAAATCTGTGAATTTTTAATAGAAAAAACAAAGGATGGGGAGTTACTACCACTAAATGTATTTTAAACAATATCCTAGTTTTGTACCATAGAACATCCTTGTACTGACAGTAGTACATTCATTTCCATAAAGAAGAGACGTTTGGTGTTTCATAACTTGTATGTACAGCTATGCTGGATGTTCATCATGTTTGTAAATTTTTTATATAGCTTTGCTCTACCACAGCACAGAGTATCAGATTTTTCTGTCTTGTTTCCCACATTGTATTTCAGACTGAGTGTTGAAGTCAGCTCATTACTGCAGGTATAGGTTTACAATTGAAGTACAGTAAACCCTTATTTTATGTATTCAAAAATATCTTTTTGCTCACTAGGTGTATCGTATTTAACATTCAACTTTTGTCAATGTTTGTTTTTTAAATATCATGATTTTTCAGAATCTTTAAATCAGTTATGAGCATCTAGAAATGTATGTAAGATTGACTAAATATAGGCTTACTTGAGGTAAGTTATTGCTTTAATATTATTTCTTTGTTGATATTTGCCTTTGAGAGTGTGATATGAATTTTAAGAAAATTATGGAAATCCCTTTTGTTGTTGGTCTACCATCCAATGGAAGATAGGACTGAAAATGTACGATATATTTCATTCCAGTTTGATAGCAAAGTATAATTTTCCCAACAAAGAATAATAATATACCAATAATTACATGCCTTACTCAAATTAATAAATTGGTGGGAGGTCCACCTGTTTCAGAATATCAAAAGTACAAGGGTTTGTATGGTATTGTTTGTAACTTATGAAATACAAACTAGGTTTTGACTTTTAAAAACAAACATTTGATCATTTTGTGTGAAGAATGAGAGTTTGGGTGATCCTTTCAGGTCATTCAAACATTGAAGTTTTGGTAGTAATACTTTTGACTTCTGTATGAGAAACTTCTTGTTCTTAATTAAAAGTATTCAATACACTCGTGTTTTCTTGATTTGCTAACAAGTGGGGACATTAAATTGTGATAACAAAATTTCTCATGTTTAAAGGTGATCAACCTGTTTGACACAGAGTGATGAAACTTTGACTGTTGACAACTTTCATGTGTGTAATTTATATGTCCAGATGTGATTCAGATCTATAACTGAGGGTGTTGCTGTTATAGAAATAGTTAATAATATTGTAGATTAATGGATTTTATACAATTGTTCATCTTTGATATATTGACTGTAAAATAATTCAATATATATACAGTATATTTCCAAAGATGTTTAATTTTATCATTTTTGGCTTCTAAAATCTCGCCTTGGCAGTTGTATCTAATTTTAACTGCTGTTAGTCTAGGAACATTTGAATGAAGAGAAAACAGAGTATACAACTTCTTTACATGTGACACAAAATGGCCAATAATTAGACTTCTAAAAACATAGTCAATTGTCAAGATTTGTTGGTAAATTAGCTTTGATTTTTTCCAATTTAAGTTGTTAAAATGGCTGATCACAACTAGCTCCACAGGTTATGAGTCGGTGTGTGATGGCTGATAGCAACTAGCTCCACAGGTTATGACTCGGTGTGTGTGATTTGAACAGGTTGTTGCTAATGCCATTAATTCATCTCGTACAGTTCCTTCAAACCACAAATAAAATTAATTTGTATATAATGATACCATTGTTATCCCGTTTTGAAACTTTTTACACCACTTCACGTGTATTCACAGAAGATTGTTCTGGGTTTCTAAAGCCCTTTGAAATACTCATGTCATTACTATCTTATATAATGCATTTTTTATCTAACAACACATGTTTGTGACGGGGATTGGTCATCCTTTATGTACATGATAAATCTAACCACAGTGCTCTTTATTTTATCTTGATTTAATTAATCCATCTACATGACTCCATGGTTTAATTTTGGATATGGTAATGAAAAGATTAGTTGAATCAAGTGGTAATCCATCAACACAGCCCCATGGTTTTGTTTTGGTATCATAACAGGAAGATTATAGTTGGATCAAGAGGTAATCCATCTACACAACTTCATGGTTCAGTTTTGAATACGGTAACAGGAAGATTATAGGTAAATCAAGAAGTAATCCATCTACATGGCTTCATGATTTAGTTTTGAATATGGTAACAGGAAGGTATAGTTTAGTCGTAATTGGAAAATTGATAGCGAATCAATTTGATCACATTTGGTTGAGACCGAAATATGTTGTGAGGTGTGCTGGCCTGGGATCATGTAACTGGTAGTTTGGAATTTTCACGTTTTAGTTATTTGACACCTGCGGAAGAGCCAGAACTTAATGACTGAAAAAATAGTTGTTGCTTTTATTTCTTTTTAACGTTGAATGATTAATTTGGAGCGTATGCTGGAGGCATTGATGAATTTTAACTTCTCAGAAGCTATAAATCAGTTTCTGATTATATCAACAATTAATAACTAAATGCTTACAACTACCGTGTTTCTCCGATAATAAGACCTAGTGTGATTTTTGGGGATAGTTTTAATATAAGCCCTACCCTTAAAATAAGCCCTAGTTAAGAGTGGCAGGAAGAGGAAAGAAATAAAAAAAATAATTTATTAATTTAATTAGTTTAATAGTTAGTTAATTAGTTTGTTTAAGTATTAATCAGTTTAATAGTTTATTTTAAATGGTTAGTTTAATAGTTTTACTTTGTAACTTCATTTTTTTAATATATCAAAATGAGACATCCCCCGAAAATAAGCCCTAGTGTCATATTTTGGAGTGAAAATTAATATAAGCCCTGTCTTATTTTCGGAGAAACACGGTATATATAACTTATGTTTGAAATTTAGAAATGATTTGGTATAGCAGGTCTAATCTTTGTTACGAAGATTATTTAGTCAAATGCTTGTAAAATATGGCTGAACATCTAAGTTGATGATATCTCAGTCATACGTCATGTTAATTAAATGCAAAATAGTATGGAAACTAAACTACCGTGGCAGGGGTTCAGTTTAGAGAGAGAGAAATCAGAAGAGTTCTCTCTCCAACTGGGGTGTTCAGGAACTTTGTAGTTCCTCTTCGTCCCCTTTCGTGGATTGTTATTAAGATTAAGTGGTGTTTTTTTTATTATTATTATTTTAATAAATTAATTATCGTTATTATTCTTGACTTTTTGGGTGGAGGCAAAGGCAGCAGTGGAAAGAAAGGCCGGGACCTGTCCCGAAAAGAAAAAAGTTGGGCAGATGTGAACGGGAATGTAATTCATTCAAATTCAGATCAAATCAAACGGCCCGATTCTGGGTCTGGCAAAAAGGTTGCCTAGGCTGGGATCTAGAAATCCAATGCCTGAAGATTTTGATGTGGGGAAACGGAGTGCCCCGAGAAAACCACTTTCACACGACAGGCGCCGAAAGTTTTGCCTGTCGTGTGCCCTGTACCTGAAAAAAAGGAATTCATGTTAATAACATAGATTTTATTTATTTAGATTCTTTGTTGAGTGGATTGTGATTCTTGAAATATGTTGTAAGGTGATATGTATTTTGTTGGTGCACTTGATAATTTGTGTAGTGATGCCGTTAGTTTGTTTCTATTTTCTGCTTTTAGATAATATTTGAGAGAAAGTTCTGTTATTCTATCTCTTATAGTTGGTAAATTACTAATTTGGTGTAGATAATTTGTTGGCGTAAAAGATGGTAAACTGAATGCGGATTTTAATATTTTGTTTTGTTGTACTTGGATTTTTTGGAGTGTGTTGTTTGACATATTGTATGTTACTTGACATCCGTACTCTATTAGTGGACGGATGTAAGCCTTGTACAATGGTGTTCGGTGCGCATTTCGATTGTTTACCGGTTATAGTCTTTAGATATGAAATCCTTTTTCTGATTGATGAGTGTATATTGTTTGTGTTTTTTCCATGTTAGTTTTGTGTCGAAAGTGACGCCAAGGAATGTGATGTTTTTGCTCATGTTAATGGTTGTGTTTCCAAGTGATAGTTTTATTTTTTCTAGATTTTTTCTTTGCTTCTTTAGTTTTCTATAGAAGGTGATTGCTTGTGTTTTTGTCGGATTTAACACGACCCTCCACTTGTTGCTCCATGTTGAGACGTTGTTTAGTGATTCTTGTACGCGAGACATGGCCATTACTGGGTTTCTGGAGGTGCTCCAGATTGCGATGTCGTCTGCGTATTGTGAATTGTGTGTGTATGTTAGATTTGGAAAAGGTATGTCACTGACGAAAATTATGTATAGAAGTGGAGAGAGGACTGATCCTTGGGGCATTCCTGCCGTTATATTAAATAATTTTGATATGGTTTTATTGACTTTTACTTGTGCTGTTCTATTGGTTAAAAAAATTTGAAATCCATTTGACTATCGTAGGATTTATTTGTAGGTGATTTAGTTTGTATCTGATGGCGTTGTGCCAAACGCTGTCGAATGCTTTTTTGACATCTAGGAATACCCCGATGGTTACTTGATTGTTGTTGTAAGCTTTGTAGATTGATTCGGTGAGTCGTGTTAGGTGATCTGTTGTTTGTCTATTTTTTCTGGAGGCATTTTGAGATTCTGGAAGGATGTTGTTTGATTCGCAAAAATGGAGGAGACGATTGGAGATAATTCTCTCCATCAGTTTGCCAAGACAGCTTAACAGACTGATGGGGCGGAAGTTATCTAGATTTGTTCTGTTAGTTTGTTTCTTGGGGGAAAAATAGTATGGAATAAAATTACAAATAATTTTAAGAGTCCTAGACTTGACGCGGTGGCGCTGTAATAGTTTGCTTTTAGTGAGTTAATATCAAAACCGTGCATTTATTATCATTCTTTTAAAATATTAAGATAGTAGATAAAAATCGCTGTAAGCAGATTAAGGGAAGATTACAAATAAGTATGAGAACAATATATTAACGTAACCTTGCGTTACGTTCTCATTTTGCGATCAGCGGCTGTTCATAAAATAATTTCGGCATTCCAGACCTAATCGTCTTATCCATCAAGTTATTAGTTAATCTACCAAGTGTTATAACTTTAGACTGATTAGTCTTCGATAGTGGACAGTGGAACTGGGTAAATATTTGTGTGATAGCAGTGATAAGTAAATTTTAATATATTAGTAAACTGTTCGACATCGAATGTTTTTATACATACACATGAATAACAATTTTGGAGGTTTAAATAAAAGTTGTATGTGTGTGTGTGTATATAGAGTAACTGAAGAGTAGCCAATCGCTTTGTTTTCTGGACCATGGGTTGTCTGGGTCTTTTAGAAAACTTGCGTTACTACATTAGATGTGTATTTGTATACTAAAATAGGCAATAAATGAATTGAAAATAACTGCAAGCGAAATAATATAATTTCTGAAGATGAAAATAAATAGTTTATTCCTCTTTTTAAGTGTTTTTTGGTGTAATCATTAATTAAAATAGTTTTTTAACTAATCTTATAAGATCATTTGAAAACTCGTCATACTTCCTGTTAACACTAGAAATGGTTATTTGTAACTTGTCACACTTCATGTTAGACTAACTTACAGTGTAAGATAGAAGGTCTGCAGCAACATTACATTACAAAAAACCTTGATATATTTAAGAGAAGAGCAACATGTAGAACATGTTCAAAAAAAGTACATAAAGTTTATAAGGTGCAATAAACTAATCATTTAACTTAGCAGCGCTGTTTTGGTGATGTCAAGCCAGACAAACCCCGTTTCCGGGCTTTGGTCGTCACGGCTCTTATTATTTTTTCTAGAATGAGAAACATAGTAATGTTATTCATCCAAATAAAATGTTAATTCAGCGCAAACATTTTGCTACCACCCTGGTTTACAACCCTCGTGACGTAAAGATTCATTGTTTTAAAGGATCCAGTAGCTAAAGATCATGTGCGAGTCGATAAATAAACACTACAGGTTTTGAATTCTTCGAAATTGCAAAAATCTTAATTAGAAGTTTAAAATAAATGAAAAATATGAACTTAAAAGCGTATTTTGGAAATGCTAGTCGATGATGACTTGTTTGAGGAAGCATTAGGGGAATACCGTATTGTTTCCACTAACCAATCAGAGTTGTGTGATAGAGGAAAGTTAGAAATTCAAATAAAACTCAAACAGATCGAGCCTAAACAAGTGCGCCCGTATCAAAGCTGAGAATGAAATTAGGTTGAATTATTGATGACGAGAAACTCACTTGAAACAAAAATGTATCTCAGAACGGCTGGTGTGGGTATTAACACTTTTATTGATAAGGAAAGAACAACGTTTCGACATTCCTAGGTCATCTTCAGGTTAAGTTTGTTTGTCTGTTTTGAATTTCGTGCAAAGCTATTAAAGTACTATCTGCGCCAGCCGTCCCTAATTTAGTAGTGTAAGACTAGAGGGAAGGCAGCTAGTCATCACCATCTATCGCCAACTCTTGGGCTACTCTTTTACTAACGAATAGTGAGATTGCATTATAATGCTCCAACAGCTAAAGGGGCGATCATGTTTGGTGCTTCGGGGATTCGAATCCGCGACCCTCAGATTATGAGTTGAATGTCTTAACCCATCTGGCTATGCCGGGCCTTCTTCAGGTTAAGAAAGATGACCTTGGAAGATCGAAACATTGTTCTCTCCTTATCAATAAAAGTGTTAATACTCATATCAGCCGTTCTGAGTTACATAGGTTTAAAGAAATTGAAATTAGACTCAATGACGAGTTACCAAGGCAAAGTGAAAACTTTGTACTTAATTTATATGTTAAAGTATCACCATTTGATGAAAATGGAGCGGAAAAATACTTTGAACATTTTAAGAACGTTGTCCAAACCATGAAATAGCACATCGAAAACCAGTCATTATTATTACAGAGTGTTTTGACTGGTAAAGCACAAGAAGTTAATGCTATTCTCTCTCTAGAAGATTTTGTAGGTTAAAGGTGAATTTTCAACAAATTTAATAATTGCCTTAGAAACTGTACTTTGGTTAGGTATAATTCCTGTGTAGTTGCTATATTTTTAAACACTTTAATATTTGAGTTAAAAGTGAAACAAAATATGTGGGACCTCGAACTCAAGTTCGTCTCTGTTGTTCGGCTGTTTCCTTGACGTTTTATAACTATGACGTAGTAGTTGCCAAACACGCTTTTTTGCGCGCCGATCATTTTGTTCCTTTCACTGCTGGTGTTTTATGAAAATCTATCGGTGCTTTTTTTTCTGATTTCATACTTTGTGAGACTATTTTTGTCTTGATATTGCTACTTTTGTTTGTTTTATGATAACATGGTTTACTGCGTTGCTTATGTTTGTAAAAACGGTTCGGCATCGGGCAAAAGCTTCTTTTCGTTTCCGTGCAAGGAGAAGGAAGCGGCAAGGTGGTGACAGTGGGTGCAGATGGTCAATAGGAAGAACTGGACTCCACACCATGCAAAGCTTTGTCAAGATCACTTTGAACGCTCATGTTTTGTGGTCAGATCCCACTGTTCTGGATTTCTTGTTATTACAAGCCAGGCAAGTTGAGACTGAAAAAACCATCGGCAGTAGACAGGATCGTTCCCATCCATCTTTCCTCGTGTAGAGCTGAGGACTGATTTCAGCCTGCAGCGTACAGGTTCTACCTCTCTGGAGCCATCCCTTGCCATCACGAAAAGAATAAACTTAAAGGTATGTGTGCAGTATAAAGTGATAAACAATAACTAGTATAATATAATAATTTAAAAAGTACAAGGTTTTGAAGAATGTAACTAGACATACACATTTCACATTCATCAGCGTGTTTTGCATTTGTGACACCTGAAAGTCAGTGAAACCTTGATTTCCTTGTCTAGACAGTGGACAAATCTATCCCAAATAGATGTTTTTGTATCATTTTTAAATATGGAAAAGTTTGAAGAATACCATTTTTGAAATTTAACATTTCAAGATAAATTGAGATAAGACTTTGTCTTGAACATGTTGAAGTAATCAAGTATATGATATGTATTTAAAAAAACATGTAGACTTGTAAACAATCAAATATAAACTCCATAACATATTTCCATAACTCATCATAATAAAATTAATCTTAACACAGTACTTTGACATTGTCATTTTAAATGTAAATCTTATGAACCTCATAAAGCATGTTGTTTTAATCTTATTTCTTCAGTATCACTCAGAGTTCTGCTATTCTCGCTCGTGGAACTGTCCTCATCACTAGAACTTGTCTAGTGTTAAAAGTAACTGTTCTAGGTTCGTTCAGAGTAGGTTCGAATTGATATGGTGCTACTCGACACTGTTCAGAACACAAAGTCAAAACAGACTCCGCCTCTGTTTCTCCATATGCACTGGCCACGTTTGAATGTAAACAAATTCAACGCGCTAGAGTTGGCGGTTTGTTTGGCAACTATTACGTCACAGTACTTTTCCTAGCGGCAAACGTAAATACTAAAACGTTCGGATTGCCGCTCGGAAAGGGCTCTTTCTGCACCAAGTTCTATGTTTCATTTATTAGCACATATGTTTTATAAAAACTGTGAACCTGTAAAATTATTCAATATGAGTAGATCTATTGGCTGCAAAGTTTTCCTTTTTTCTGTAAAATTCACCTTTAAATCAGATATTCTCAAAGCATACGAGTTAGTACCAGAGGCTTATCACATAAAGTTTCAAAGTTATTGCAAATAAGATAATGAAATTTATATGGAATCTGTACACGAAGAAAGAAGTTTATTTTGATCGATGATGTAATTCTATGTCCATTGGCAACAGTTTTGACAAATTAAGACAATTGTGTCCGATTGAGGAATTTATAATGCTGTTCAGGTGACGACCTCAAAACTTACTTGAATGAAAATAAAGTTAAAACACTATGATAAGCAGCTGCTCTTTCCGATAATTATTAACTTTATAACAGATTTACCTTTAAATATTTATTTCAGTGTATAGTTTCTTTCACATGATACTTATATTCTTGACGGTGTATTGCGCAAGTTCCGTTTTTTCTCGAAATTTGTAGATAATTCTTGAAAGTGAGAAGCAGCAATATTTGCTGACGAAAACGCGCTAAATCACTGTTGCAAGCGAACGTTGGTGAACGTTCTAGAGAATCACTTGATTTCAATAAAAGCAACGCGTCAGGGAAATAGAATGTTATTGGACAGCTACAGTCAGTACGCTATAGGCGTTGGAAGATATAACTGTGATATATGACTATTAATCGGAAAAACTACAAAACTGAACCAGGAACGTTTATTGATTTTGAACATTATCAGCTATTCAACTTCAGTGAATTACTTGGGACATTTTTTTTTGTACGTGGGCATTAAATATCTCCTTTGGTAAGAAGTGAGACCAACTGAACCAGCCAGCTAACTTAAGGAAGGTGCAAGAGTATTAACTCGGAATTAATTTGTCCGTCGTACATAAAATATTTAGTTCTAGAATGGATATACGACTCGTTGTCTATAAGTTTGTAAATCTGTTGTACATAAACCATCATTTTCAATAACTATTAGTAATAACTGTTATAAATTGCATTGTTTTTGTGTTTGTTCCTTCTATTGATGTTGAGGATTCTTATAAAAAATTCAGCTCCTCTAGTTCGAAATCTTCTGACAGTCCATATAAAACTTCAACAAAATCATTACAGCCTGTTTGCCATTTTTGTAAAAAACAAAACAAAACTGGTCTTGTTATGTCTGATTGTTAGCGTTTTAAAATTAAAAAACGAAAATGAGGCAACGCCCCAGTATCACGTAAAATACGTATGGGTATTGGATAAGTATGATTTGTCACAGAACCAACAGACACAAAAGATTTAATTTACCCCCTTACTACATCAGCCTTTATGTTATTGACCAAATGAACAACAGCAAGTGATTTAGTAAAATTACGTTCATTTTACATTCGAGTTCTGGAACTGGTGAGTCTGTTATTGCTCTGGATATTGAGGGTACCTTTGTTAATGATCCTCTTCATAACACTTATTTAACATCAGATCTAGTTTTACAATCAGTTGTAATTGGAGTGAGACCTACTTTGCAAATTATGGATGTATCATTATTGTTGGGAAACGAATTGGCTGGAGGAAAAATTGTAAACTAGTAAACCGTACAGATCACTTGTGTGCCAGTTGTAACGGATTTACCGTTATAGGTTTATTTTCGGGTCAGCGTTTGTTTCAGTTTGATGCATGTGACGTACACTGCTGGCCAAAATCTTAAGGCCAATGAACATAAAGAAAAAATATGCTTTTTGCGGTGTTAGACACAACAACTTATTTGAGTAGAGCTTCGAAAAATGACATTAAGAAAAGAGGAAAAAAACTTTTTTAAGCATTTAATAGAGAAAATATGAACACCATGAAATTAGCCTAAATATTAGCTGGTCAAAAGTTAAAGACCATACTGAAACGAAGCGTTAATCGGAAAACATGTAATGAAATTTAGTCATTTGTGTTCAAGCATCAGCGTTGTCAACATCTCCCACTGACATCTCCTGTGTTACGTTGGGTAAAACATGGCAAAGGCTAAAAATTTGACAGAGTTTGAACGTGGCAGAATTGTCGAGCTGCGAAAGCAAGGTCTCTCTCAACGTGCCATCGCTGGTGAGATTGGGTGTAGTAAAACTGCTGTTGCAAATTTCTTAAAAGACCCTGAGGGACACGGAACGAGAATTTCAAGTGGTCGGCCCAAGAAAATTCGCCAGCGTTGAGCAGAAGGATTCGACGGGTTGTCCGGCAAGACACCAGCCGATCGTTGAACCAGATTAAGGGCCTTAGGGACGCAGAATGCAGCTCAAGAACAATAAGACAGCATCTACGAGAGAAAGGCTTTGAAAACCGTAAACGTTTTCAAAGGCCATGCCTACTTCCACACCACAAAACAGCTTGGTTAAACTTTACTGAGGAGCACCAAACATGGGATGTAGAAAAGTGGAAGAAGGTTTTGTGACTTCCAACGTTACTGGCATGATAAGGATATCCCACTGGAGACATTTTCTACACAACATAGTGGAGAAGGTTCCATCATGATCTGGGGTACTTTCTCCTTCTATGGAACAATGCAGCTAATTTTGAATTTATTTACAACAATGAACAGTACAAAGTGGCGTGACATGAAATATATACAAGAGAAAAACATTAATCATATACAAACTGGTAATTATGTACAAAACATTAAACATGTACAAAACGGTAAGTATTTACAAAACATTAATTATGTACAAAACATGAAATACATACATGAAACAAACACACTAAAAAAGACATGGAGCGAGACTGGAGTGGAGGTAGTGCAGCTCAGAAACCAATCTCCACCCGACCCCCACCAACGCACAAATTGGCGAGACATCCGGCCATCAGAGATGGTAGAATGCCCCAGACCCAGCTGCTGATAGTCCACCTCAAGACAGAGTAACAGCCTATACCTGGTCCTTCCCAGTATCGAAAAGTATGACATCTGTGCTTTCTCGAAACCAATTTGTTCCGAGCAAGCCAGATAATAGGAAAAGGCCAGGAACAGGGACTGATACGTGGTACAGTATGGTCTCCGCCGAGAGTGGCAGGACCCGGAAAAGATGAGCAACCCATTTCCAGATCTCCACTGACGTCAGACAGAGGACCAACCTGTGTAAGACAGACTCCACCTGAGTGTGGCACATGGGGCACAACTCAGATGCACAAGAGTTCCACAAGTATGTATGCTCCCTCACTGTCAGGATGTTACGAAAAACACGCCAGTTGAAAGCCTGAAGATGACTACCAATGTAGTGCAGTGTGACACGGCCCAAAATAACGTCCCACGGCAGAGCAGGGTGAAATTGCTCAATCCTATGGGTACATTCAGGGACTGGCAGCCGGTAGAGGGAACGGGAGTCCGTCGATACCACGGCACGACACCGCCGAATCGCCGCAGCAGCGTCAACGTACCAAGAAGGAGGGTGAAAACACATAGGTATCTGAAGGCTCAAAGGAACATCAAAGAGCCTTCACCCCATGCCAACCAAGAATCTCGTGAGGTGACAACAGGGGTGACCCTCCAAAGACGGACAGCAAAAGGTAGTAAACAGTAAAAGGGAAAGACACTGGGTCCAGACACATGGAATGCCCAGACCTCCCCTGCGAGTGGCAGCATCAAGGAAAGCCAAGACACTGCCTCAGGGTTGCCACCTCACAGGAAGGCAAAGACATGACGCTCGATGGCTCGTACAGTGTAGTCATCCAGAGGAAGAACAGCCCCAGGTACCAGACCAAGGGGTCTATCCTCCTCCTCACCACCTCCTCTGTCAAACAGGTTAACAGGGCAGTAGCTGTAATCGTGCACAGCCGAAGCAACATGCTGAACCACCCCCTCTCAAGCCGACTCAGGGCTAGCGCGAAAACAAACCCCGAAGCAAGTGATCGGGGAGGAGGTCCAATCCAGACCAAATGGAGAGTCAGCAGAGGAGGCTCATTTACCAAACCCTCGTGCACGAGATTTGGGAATATTCAATTGGGCAGCACTGGCTCAAGAGTAACGATGGACATCACTGAACCTAACAATGTGAAGTTCTCAAGGAACAGGTTCATATTGTCTGCATACGTGATGTACGTTAGGCTCGACCCCCTGGCATCTAGAGGCTACGCACTGAGACAGAGTGGTACAGATGAAAGAGCAGGCACTCGATAACCAAAGCGTAGAGCAATGGAGGCAATGGGCAGCCCTGACGAACCCCCTGTAAGATGGGAAAGGAAGACATCAGGTACGCATTAACCAAGAGCCTGTTCGAAGCAGTTGCGTACAAGGCTTGCACATACTGGACGAAAACTGGAGGAAGGCCACACCTCCCCAGAACAAACCCCAAAAATCCATGGTGAACTCGATCAAAAGCTTTGCTCTGATCGAGGGACACAAAGACAGCAGGGATATCCCAATCCATGATGTAGTGGAACAGGTCCCTGAGAAGCACCAGATTTCGTTGGATACCTCTGCCCTGCACACTGCACGTCTGAGTGCAGTGAACCAAGGAAGACATAACCGTACCCAAATGGGCACACAGGACCTTAGAAATAATCTTTGCATCCATGTTCAGGAGAGAACTGGGTCGCCATGAGGAAAGATCTTCAGACTGACTGGGATCCTTACACATAAGGGTAATTAGCCCATCCAGCATTCCTGGTGGCAGAGACCCTGTAGTCAGACAGTTGTTAAAAAGTCTGACAAAAGAGGTTCTAACAACATGCCACACGTGGCTGTAAAATTCCATCGGCAGCCCACCTGACCCAGGACACTTTTCAAGTGGCATGGACCGAATGGTCGACCAACACTCACCCAAGCTGATGGGTGTCACCAGCTGGTCGTGAAAGGAAGGGTAGAAGAAGGGCAAAAACCGAGTAGTGTCATCCCACAACCCCTTGTCCATGGGTGAAGCCAAAAACAAACGTCGGTAATAGCCAAGGCACGCGTCTAAAATGTCGGAGGTGTCAGATGACGATTGACCATTCTCCAACACCAGACTGGAGATGTGTCTGGTCTTATCCATCTCCCATGCCTTGCACAGCAGAACCCTAGTGGCAGTTCTGGGATTGAGTGATTTGATCAGATTATAGATGCGCACAGCATGGAACAGTTTGGAATAGTCCAAATTTATTTCCCTTCAGAGTGTCTCAATGTTCGAGAGGACTCAGCAATCCATCAGTCCACCACGAAGCATGGCAGCCTAGATGTCCTGCTTGCGAATGATGCATGCCAGCATGCTGTAGCAAAAAGGCAAGGCTTCCTTGAGACTCACCCACCAAGACCCAGTGACAGTCTCAACAGAACAGATCTCTCGTACAAGGGCAAGCAAATCGTCTCTGACCTAATCCTCGGCAAGAAGGGAGACGTTGAGCCTCCACACATCGGGGCCCCTACAAACAGGAATAAAATCTCCGAATGTGGTAAGAAGCGCCCGATGGTCAGACACATGAAATGAAACATCTCCAACCTGGTGAACTGCACAACAGGGATATTCAGACCCAAGTCCAGCAGCAAAACAGGGCAGCAAGGCCCCACACCTCCCCACTGTCCTCACTCAGCCTGGAGAGACAGGGAAGACTGAGGAAGTCCAGAAAACTGGGAAACGAGCCGGATGACGGCAGCTCGTCCAGTGTTGGGGTCGGCGCCTGCACGGCCTTGGGGGAGGGTACAGAACATTTACCAACCCCAGAGCCTGTATTGAGGGTCTCTCAGAACCCCCAGCCGTTTTAGCACTAGCAGGGGAAGCCAGGGGCTCCACAGAGTTCCCAACAACCCCTGCTGACCCATCCTGAACAGGGGGCAGGACCATCCTCAAAGGGACCCACCCCAACACTTAAAGGAGTGGCAGGATCGTGGGCGCCCACACAGCCCCCAACCCCCACACCACCCAACAGAGAGGCCAGAGCCTCCAGGGAGACAGGGGACGCCGCAGGGGCACCCGAACCGTCCTGAACTCCCACAGGGGCCCCATCCAAATCAGGGCCTGAAGAACGGGCCAAAGCCTTCTCAGAGGCCCCACTCGAACAGCACCCAAAGCCTGGGCGGGCGAGACGTGACCCTCCTCAGGGGCCCAAGACTCCCCCTCCCCACACAAGGCAGCTCTTGGGACAGGCACCCCCTCTGGGACCTCACCCACAGCTGCTGCTGTCGATGCGGGAGGAAGAGTTGCCGTCCTCGCCCTTTGAGGCCGCGGAACCGTCGGCAGCTTCGCAGTCACTGCAGCATAACTTGCCACACGCCTCGGGCATCGCGAGGGCGTGTGGTCACCATTACAAACATCACACTTGACAGTGCAGGCACTATGTGTCCAAAGGCCAGACATATCCTGCACCACAGGTTCAGGCACATGGTTGACAGGTGGCTTTTGAGGCCACAGCACCGACACAGCCGCCGCATGCCCGGGTAGTTGACCATGACCCGGAAACCATTCATGTCTGGTGCTCCTTGTGTTCTATCTTATGAACCGTGCCGTACGCCGCCAATGCATCTCTGACGACGTCATGGGCCAGTTCGTCAGGGTCCGACCAGAGGGTGATCCATTTGATGTTCTGCCCGGCTCCATGGGTATTCGTTGGTCCCCCAAGGGAAAGTCTCCTTGAACCAGCAGACGATGGGCGTGTGCAACTCCCTACTGAGACCTCTTGTTGGACATTTCCTACCCTGTTTAGGACTTCTATTGGGTATGGTTTTAAACTTTTGACCAGCTAGTATTTAGGCTAAGTTCAGAGTGTTCACATTTTCCCTATTAAATGTTAAAAAAAGTGTTTTTTTTTATTTTCTCTTTTCTTATTTTCATCTTTCGAAGCTCTACTCAAATAAGTAGTTGAGTCTAACAACGCAAAATGCATATTTTTTTTTTATGTTCACTGGCCTTAAGATTTTGCCCAGCAGTTTATCATAAATTTAATACATATCGACATTTGAATAAATTCTAAATTCAAATAAATATTTCCGGTCATTTTAAATTGTAATACCTAACGTACATATCATAATAAATCAGAGACTCAGGGGCTTCAAGATAACTTATAATAAGTAACACAATATCTAGTAAACGCCAGAGATCACATATATTTCAGTTCGTGGCAGCTTTTATTATTATAACGTGTATTTAAATCTTTTGAGTGGTATTTAAAATAATGGAGTAAATGATCCATGACGGACTTAAAAGATTCTGGATTTGTGCAGCATTTATGTTTCTAAATGACACTATGAATGTGGAATGAAACACTTGGCTTTGGTTGTAGATTGTGAAAGGATCCGAATTAATACAACTAAACTTAATAAGTGCAGACTCATTGAAAGTTAGTAATAGATGTCAGTTAGGGAAAAGATGTGTATGATAGTTAAGTGTATACTCTTTTGTAACTATGATTATTTACTGAATCAGATTTTAATGTAACATAAGATCTAACTGATAACTTACAGAAATGTGTATTTAAGACGTGTATTAATTTAAATGTTATAACTACTTAAATAATAAAGAAAGAACAGTCCTTAATGTTATATATTCATTCAAGTGTTGTACTTCTGAAATAACAAAAAAGGAAAGCCAGTAATGTTTTGTTTTAATTTAAGTGTTGTACTACTGAAATAACAGAAAGAGGAAAGTGAGTAATGTTTTGTTTTAATTTAAGTGTTGTACTACTGAAATAACAGAAAGAGGAAAGTGAGTAATGTTTTATTTTAATTTAAGTGTTGTACTACTGAAATAACAGAAAGAGGAAAGTGAGTAATGTTTTATTTTAATTTAAGTGTTGTACTACTGAAATAACAGAAAGAGGAAAGTGAGTAATGTTTTATTTTAATTTAAGTGTTGTACTACTGAAATAACAGAAAGAGGAAAGTGAGTAATGTTTTATTTTAATTTAAGTGTTGTACTACTGAAATAACAGAAAAGGAAAGTGAGTAATGTTTTATTTTAATTTGGAGTAACAGAAAAAGGAAAGTCCGTAATGTTTTGCCCCCTGCTAGTACGGCTAGTACGGATTTACAACGCTAAAATCAGTGGTTCGATTCCCCTCGGTGGGCTCAGCAGATAGCCCGATGTGGCTTTGCTATAAGAAAAACACACACAAAACACGCAGTAACGTTTAATTTAAGTATTGTATTACTGAAATAACAGAAAAAGGAAAATGAATAATGTTTTATGTTAACCTAAGTGTTGTACTTCTGGAGAAACAGAAAAAGGAAAGGGTAATGTGGCTTTCAGGTAAATTTATGCATTTTGTATTTTTTTCTTTCGAGTATCTTGATTCAGCTGATTAATTTTATAGTTTTAAATATCTTGATTTTTATTGAAAGCCTCACTTTTTGAATTATAAAACATTGATTTACAATTGTTCGGTATTTCATGTTTGTTTGTAAATTTCGCGCAAAGTTACAAGAGGGGTATCTGCGTTAGCCGTCCCTAATTTAGCAGCGTAAGACTAGAGGGATGACAGCTAGTTATCATTACTCACTACTCGTTTACCAACGAATAGTGGGATTGATCGCACATTATAAGAACCCCACAGCTGAAAGGGCGAGCATGTTTGGTGCGATTTGCATTGAATCCTGTGACCCTCATATTACGAGTCGAGCGCCTTAACCACCTGGCCATGCCGGGCCTCACTCTTTCATCAGTTCCTCAACTTTAAATTATATATTCTTTCTTTTTGTGTTTCTTCAAGTCTTCTATTTTATCAGCAAGGACGAGAAACTTGATTTTGTAAATACCTTAACGATGGTGATAAGATACATATGTGTACTATTATACTTCTTATAAGACTTGAAAAAGGTGTACACATCATAACAAGATAGATATATAGTCTAATTAGTATGGTATAAACATGCAGATGATTGGTTAGGTTTTGTTCGTCTGCATAGTTATAACTAAGAGGAAAATATTGTTAATAAACAATTAAACTGAACTGGAATATATTGTTAATTAACGAATTAGAAATCAAACTGAACTGGAATATGATTTTGGTAAACTAGCTCGGGAACAGTTTGTGGATTGGAATGTTTTCTCGATAGGGTGGGTTGTAAATAGAGTTAAGTAAACAGAATTATTGCGTTTATTATAAAGGATATTATTTTGCAGCGTTGAACGATTTCATAACTCCTTAGTGGACTTCCCAAAGGGACCAACTAATTGTACTTCATGTCCTGTTTCTACATTTACTCTCCTTCTTTCAGTTTATGGTAATTTGATGTTGACCTCTTTCTCGGACTGGACGAGTTCTCAGTAAGGTGGAAAACTGAGAATGGTAAGACTGATTATACACATACGAAGTATAAAAAGTAATGAAGTTTGAAAGGACAAAGTTAACTTATTTTCATCTACGAGAACGTTATCTGCAGAAAACCATTCCGAGAGATAAGCCTACTTTGTTTTTATTATATGATTTTTTTATTGATTATTATTTAGCAAGTTTATGTTTATTCCTGTGTTATATTTTTAAATCCAAGTGCAGTTGTTCTCATTACTTTTGTTCTGTATTCTTTCTAAGTCTATTATAACACGGTCTTTACCACCTGACTACGAGCACGTGCCAGTTTATTCTTTATTTTATTTTCTGTAAGACTCTCAGCAACTCGCCGCCAACTGGACTGATACGTGGGATCTCTGCAACAAAAAGAAAGACGGTCTACAATAGAAAAGACACACCCATCTGAGAATGAGGAAAGTTCAGTAGAATCTGCTGAAGGGGTTAAGGTAAAGCCTCTTGCTGGCTCTGGGTGAGTGTAGTAAATGTTTTCTATTTTTCTCTAAATTAAAAATTGCTATTTATATATGCACATGTGGGTGTGTTGATATATATATGTGTGTGTGTGTGTTTGTGTGTATATATGTGCAACTATGAAATTATGCGTGTTTTTTAAAATTTTATTTAACAGCCCGAAATGGCCAGATGGTTTTGGGGTACTCGACTCGTAGTCTGAGGGTCGCGGGTTCGAATTCCTGTCATATCAAACATGTTCGCCCTTTCATCCGTGGGGGCGTTATTAAGGTACGATCAATCCCACTATTCGTTGGTAAAAGAGTAGCTCAAGAGTTGATGGTGAGGAGTGGTCACAAGCTGCCTTCCCTTTAGTCTTACACTGCGAAATTAGGGACAGCAAGTGCAGATAGCCCTTGTGTAGCTTTACGAGAAATTAAACAAACAAACAAACAACCTGCCATTTTATGGGCTTTCTGCTTTTTGTGTACTTTGTTAGGTGTATTTGATAAACATTCGATTACCAAAAAGATGAAATATTAAAATGAATTACCACTCATTTTATATAGTATAGGCGACAGCACTATCAAATAAATCATCACAAAATTCTCTGTAAAGTTTTGTGTATATGAAATACTAAAATGAGCTATCACTCATTTTACATAGTATAGGCGGCAGCACTATCATATAAGTTATCACAAAGCTGTTTATAAATTATATGTACATGAAGCTGTGAAGTTCTCGATATGAAAATATATAGGTATGTACGTATATTAAATACGCTGCATTTACGTCTAGCAAACTGTGCTTGAAACAAGTAAAAATAAAAATTATTTCTCATTTAATAATTTGATGTGTGTGTGTATCGTGTGTGAATGGTGCACGGAAATGACATCACTTTGTCAGTCCTCTGAAAATTATATAAAGTCGCTGAAGCACATTGCTCGAGATGATGGAATGATTGTGTGACACTATGGCTGGTAATTTGTATTATGAGTTCAGTAAATTCCAAAAATATTGTCGAGAACTTCAACAAATTCTAACGAACACAAAACTGTGTTTTGCAGAAATAGAAAGAAGTGGATATTTTAACGATTGTAAGTCTTATATTAATTTATCATATAATTCAACTTTTGTATTTCAGTTAAATTTATTTAGCTATTTACGATATGCCCTACTATCTTGAAGGTAGAACAATATCAAATCAAGTATAATATTCATATAAAATATAATACTAGCTACACTACGATATAATACTAGCTAAATTGTGCTTGGAAGCAATTTGTGCAATGAATGTTTTTTTTGTTTTTTTTAACTTCCATCGACTCTGTAATCACATGTGACAAAATATAAACTGTTTACTATAGTTATGCTTATTCCTATACAAGAAAGATACACCAGCAGACAAGGAAGAAAGAGTTTTGTTTTTTTTAATTTCGCACAAAGCTACTCGAGGGCTATCTGCGCTAGCCGTCACTAATTTAGCAGTGTAAGACTAGAGGGAAGGCAGCTAGTCATCACCACCCACCGCCAACTCTTGGGCTACTCTTTTGCCAACGAATAGTGGGATTGACCGTCACATAACGCCCCCACGACTGAAATGGCGAGCATGTATGGTGTGACGGGGATTCGAACCCGCGACCCTCAGATTACAAGTCGAGTGTCTTAACCACCTGGCCATGCCGGGCCTAAAATTACTGTAAATTCTTTTATATATTTTACGTGTTTTTGAGTGTGTTTACGTTGAATGAAAAATTATGTAAGTACCATAAATCACCTTTATGTAATTCATATATAAAATACAGTTATTAAAATCGTAAACAACTGTATTTATTTCAATATTGAAATACAGAATAGAATTACCGCGGTAGTCGTAATGTGAAGTAACTCAAGTAGCAATGATTGGCTCACACAGTTCATCAGACCAAATTATATTACTAATACCCAAGGGTATAGTTAAAAACCAGCGTTATGTCTTACACTGCCATAAGGCCATAAGAAAATCGATAGTGAATCTCGCATCTGAAGCAAAATAACTTAAAAATTAATAAATCACCTTAACATGTTGCAATTGGTGTTTCTGTTTATAATAAATATTATGATTTTAGAAATTTTAAGATGGTCCACTTTGGTTTCGCTTATAAAAGTGGATATATTATCACATACATTTTAGAGGAGTGAATAAAGAGAGTTAGGCCCGGCATGGCCAAGTGTATTAAGACGTTCGACTCGTAATCTGAGGGTCGCGGGTTCGAATCCCCATCCCACCAAACATGTTCGCCCTTTCAGCCGTGGGGGCATTATAATTTGACTATCAATCCCACTATTCGTTGGTAAAAGAGTAACCCAAAGGTTGGTGGTGGGTGTTGATGACTAGCTGTCTTCCCTCTAGTCTTACACTGCAAAATTAGGGATGGGTAGCGCAGATAGCCCTCGTGTAGCTTTATGCGAAATTCAGAAACAAACAAATGAAGAGAGTTGAGCGGGTTATATTAAAACAGTTTTAAATACGCAAGCTGCATGACAATCACAGCCGACATAAAGTTGCAATGACATGACATATAAGTTGTTAAGCCATCTATACTACGCTTAAAGGAGCTGCCTCAGTGGAAATACCATTGAGGTAAATTTCATTCGAGATTTGTAGGTCACATGTCGCCAAAGAGCTGATAGCTCCAAAATGTGCTTCTAGGGTCAATTAGTTCTAAAATGCGTCATTTTGGGTTTGGATTGGTTTGTAGCCAAGTGCGAAGCTACACAATGGGCTATTTGTGCTTTGCCCATCACAGGTATCGAAACCCGGTTTCTAGCGTTGTGAGTCCCGCAGACATATCGCTGTGCCACTGGGAGTGAACTATGACACCTCCGTTATTAGATTTAAACTGACAGTGTTCAAAGAGGCCTATTTTCTATATTAACCTAAGTTTTATGGTCCAGATACTTATGCATGATATTCGTATTCATACAGTAATTTACAATCTTCCTGGTCCTGATATAGACTGTATCGTTTCGCTTTATATATAAAATTATACTGTCCATTGCTTATCGTTTTAATACGTTGTTAGTTTCTACATTATTATTAAGGTGAAATTTATAGTTTTAGTTGAATAACTATGATAAACCATTGTTAAATACGTCATATTAATGTACAACCCACGAGGAGGAATGTTCTTTTTATCATAGAAACTTGAAACTTTGATGTATACCATACAAAAGTATTAACTAAAGTTGTATTCAATCTGTAATGCAAACTGTTGACCAATTAAAATGATTTCGTATCATCATTTTTTGTTATAGTTTGCTTGTATATCGTACTGCATGATTAACTCGTGATTATAAATATATTCCTTTACTTTATAATCCACATAGCCCTTAAATAAAAAAAAAAACGGTTTTAAATATTAGCAAGAAGTATTTAAACTGCTTATATGCAAAAAGTGGGACCTAAACCACAGTAAATGTAAGAAAAATCTGTGGCAAAAGCCATACACAGGCAACAGAATACAGTAAGTAGCCAGTCATACCTTTGTTCAACTATTACGTACCTTAAGTAGCTAGATAATGAAATGGGTATTTAAGTTTTTCTATATGAAAATATACTAATGAAGTCGTCTAACAAAGTACACTGTCAGTCTTTTGCACCAAATGACTTGTGGAAATCATGTAGAGAGGTATACTTTGAATATAAAAGTTCTATGATTGGGCTCTTAGTAATAGAAAGTATACTGCGAGGCTATTGTCAAGATGCACACTCATTAGGTAGAGCATGACCTGATGTGGTAATGTAATGTAATGATGCGGTGAGGTTAGAAAATCGCTTTAATATAATATACTTAACCTTTCTCCATATTAAACTTTATGAGTGTCGTAAGTGTGGGTGAAGACGAATCAATTTGCTAAGATAAAAAATAGAGCTTCAAAAACACACCCTAAAGTCCACTAATTGATACAATAAACAGATGTGACATGGTTTAACCAGTTAGAGCTATTATTTAATGCAGTCTTTGAACAGAAAACCCGAAAAACTTATATAAGTCCAAATATTCTACACTGAGAAGAAATACTGTGAATATTAATTAAAGTAACTATCCATAGGATTATTAGACAGTAAGTAAAACTATTTAGAAAACAGTTTTATTGCATGAACTAATAAATCTCACTACATCAAGAGATCAATACTACTATCCGAAACTTGTAAAATCAACAATTAATTAACTAGCTGACCTAGTGAAAAAAACTAGTTCACAAGTAAAGTCTTATATAAAAACATACAAATTTCATGGGAGAATGACCCCTTAAAACAGATTTTTTTTCAGTAGTAGATATAACCGTCTAAATGTTTATGTATGGCAGTCAGATGATACTATTTTCAATTTGTCATATAGTACATAGTTTTGTCTATAATTTGAACTTATCTAATATTCATTTCCGAATATTGTTCTCCACTTTTAATGAAGATATTGTAACATGGAGGAAATAAATTGACCAGTATTGAAGTTAGTGTTTACCAGACAAATAAAACTTTGCACACCAACATTATCTTACAATTGTAAGAAATAAACATACAGATTGACAATACAAAGGTTGTTAAAAAAAACATTTGTATATGACTTTGACAAACAAACAAACAATAAAACTTTGTTCTTAACATTAAAAAAAACATTTTTATTCACTTTTTTTTTTTAATTTTGCGCTAAGCGACATGAAGACTATCTGCGCTACCCGTCTCTAACTTTACTGTGTAAGACTAGAGGGAAGGCAGCTAGTTATCACCACCCACCACCAACTCTTGGGCTACTCTTTTACCAACGAATAAGTTGGATTGACCGTCACATTATAACGCCCCCCACGGCTGAAAGGGCAAGCATGTTTGATGCGACGGAGATTCGAACTCGCGACCCTCAGATTACGAGTCGAACGCCTTAATCCACCTGGCCATGCCGGGCCTTTTTATTCAGAAAAATGATTTGTTACAAACTGCGTCATCTTTAAAAGGGATAACACAAATACATATATTTTTTATTTTAAAACAATGTATAAAAATATTACATGTTTTAAGATAAATTGCGATGACATGAAGTCAAGATCAAATGTCATTGTCATATTTTGTAGGTATATTTGATGTGTTGGCGATAAATTCGAACAATGAACGAACAGCACACAATCCACTTCTTTTAAAATAATATATCCAAAACAAGTCAAACGTGTGTGCAAATTTTTTACACTATAAGAATCACAGTTGCATCTAAAACTCTAAATAACTATTTATCTTTGTCAAAAGTCCACACAGGTTAGTTCAATAATTTTAAAATCCAACTCACAAGACGAATTATTTTTCTCTAATATCTTTCTTACTACACACTCTGCGATAAATCCTCTTACGTTACCTTGCGAGTTATCACAACTGAACCTAAAACTTTAAATAAATGATTCATTTTCGCCTGAGTTCACACAAGTGGGTTCAATTACTTTAGAACACCCTTTGGCAAGACAAATTATTCGTATCTCTGTTAAGGTGTGAAATTCATTTTAAATATTTTCCGTTACGACTAAACTAACAATCACACAGTCTAACTTCACTATCAGTAACTTAACGTTTTCTGACTTTATTTCAGTAAAGCTCAATTGATCGCTTACATATATATATATTAACCAACTGAGGTCTCAAACTTTATTTAATCTACGAAACACTATGATATAACAATATTCACTTAAGGCAACGAGAAAAATACAGAAGGTTCAAGTAATGTGACGTCAGTTTACAACAATTGAATAACACAGCCACACATTTTACAATGTTTTGAGGTGAAAGGCTCACCATTTAAATGTGCTAAGTTAGAATCAATGTCAAACAGGGAATAGGTAAAAATAATTTCCTGTTACTTAGTTAAGGTGGCAAGGGATTGTTTTCTGTTATTAACAGTTAACAATGAATTATCTTCACTTTTTAACACCTGTCATACAAGTCAACCGGAAAAATCTGGGATGTTTTGATTAGACAAAAAGAAGACATTTGCCACTGTTCTCGAGGTCTAGTTTGCTGGACTGGCTCCAAGACCATGAGAGCTGACATGGAGTCATTAACTTTGAAACGTAAAGTGAAACGATGTAGTAATAAAACATGTTTGAAATGTTCTAGATGTTGTTGTGAATGCAATGGTTTAAGTGTAGTGATTAAGGTATGCCACGGGTCTAGGTCAGATGAGGGAAGACGTTACTGGAAGATATCCCAACCTGTATGATATACTAGCTGAATCAGAGGGTCTTCAACTGATTACTGGATTAACAGTGAGACATTAAACCAAACAGACACAGTATAATTAGCTTCAAAAAGGGGGTTGGAATCATATATATCAAATCATTATTTTCAATATTTTGTAAAACTAAGAACACAGTAAAACCCAAAGATTCAGTGTTCAAGTTGAAGAAGATGAATGATAAATTACAAGATGTTTTTTTTAGTGATTCTTAAAGTAAAATATTTCATTTCTGGAATGGAGAGTAAATATAAGAATGATGGTATAATACCCAATAGTACCACTATTGTATAACCCATATATATTTCAACATGTCATATTCGCATTAATAATTAGTTGTTCTGTTTTTGTTTTAAAAATTATACCGAGCTTCATTTATTGAGATCTTTAGAAGTAACACTAAATCACCAGTATGAAACCATTCTCGGCTTAGTAATAAAAGATACTATACTGGTCAATGTAGCAGGTGTTAGGTTTGTTTATAGAAGTGAACACTTTTACTTAAAAACAAGAGAATAAACCTTCCTCTCTTAATGAGATATTCACCATTTGTAAGTGTAGTAACATTTGTCGCTAAACTGGTAATTTTCTGATATTTTCTTCATTCAGATCTGAGAATTCTATGTTTCTGAATATATTTACTTCTTCTGTATCATCAGAAGTTAGGCCCGGCATGGCCAGGTGGTTAAGGTGCTCGACTCTTAATTCGAAGATCGTGAGGGCGTTATAATATGACGGTCAATCCCACTATTCGTTGGTAAAAGAGCAGCCCAACAGTTGACGGTGGGTTGTGATGACTAGCTGCCTTCCCTCTAGTCTTACACTGCTAAACTAGGGACGGTTAACGCAGATAGCCCTTGTGTAGCTTTGCGCGAAATTCAAAACAAATCAAATCATCAGAAGTCATACACCTGATAACGTAATGAATTACACAAATGTTTCAAGTACATATTACCAGCAACACAGTATCTTGGTTGTTGAATACGTTTGATCTGGAAGTTAACATAGGCACTTAATAATACTTTATTATATAAAAACTACTACCGGAGTTGTTAGGTTTGTCTCTCTGATATCCATAAACTCAGATTTATTTTTATGATTCACTATTCGTATAAACCTAACTGACTTACCTTTATTTCATAAAACTTCTTTAAACCTGAATGATTTACCTCTGCATTCTAAAACTTCCTTTAACCTAAATAATTTATCTCTGTGTTCTAAAATTCCTCTAAACTCACTGGATATTTTAATTTAAAATATGTTTTTACATTTTTAGATATCCATAATTATTTTAGATACAATACCTTCAATAATATTATAAGTTTGACCAAGTTTCAGATTCCTGATTATGGAAAGTATTAATCAAACTCATTTAATGACCTAAAGTATTGGGCGAAATTGAATTAACTGATAACGTGTCATGGCTATTAATGTCACCCTACCATATATAGTTTAAAATAGTATATATTCAGGTGTTCTGCAGCTATAGTTATGACATCCTTGCTAGCTAGAAGTAGAATGTTTGTAAACATAACAATTCCTGGAAGCTTGTGTTACTTTGGCCATATGCCTATCTACCTCAGGAAAGAGTGGTGGGCTCGCTTCAAGGGATGACACACCAACGTTTACAACTTGGTGCAAGTTTCTTCCCTACGTGTTATTTTCAATATTGTGTGCCACTTTCAGATTGGGTTTACAGTACACTGCTTTTATATCTTTTGTTTAATTTAAAAAGCATGGTATAAGATATTATTATTTCTGTTTTTATCATGTGCAGACACGAACGTAACCTGGATATGGTTTAAACGCCGATTTTTTTAATAACTCTGTCAAACTGGTTGCTATAATGATGCAACAAGTGCCCGGCTTTCAACATTTGCCAACAGACAATTTTCTACAAGTGTAAACATTTCAAGGTTAGGGAAGGAATCAAACAATATCGCTTACATATCATAATTCGAGATTTTGTTTTTTATAGTTATTACATAAGCGTGGTAGTTCTTACATTAAGCTAATTTCTTAAGTTTCATTTATTTAGATTTTAGGATATTGGTTGCAATATTATGCGTTAGTCTTTTAGCAAAGTTGCTTACTAAGTTTTTTTGTTTTGGAGTGTGGCTGTATAAATTAGTTTAAAACCGTGTTTTATTTATATATATTTTTTGATGGAGTTGTATGGAATAGTCTAAAAGTATGTTTTTTGTTGTTTGCGTTTTGGAGATGGTTGTATAAATTATATATAACCGCATTCTATTTATTTTATTTTTTGATTTGAATTTCGCGCAAAGCTACACGAGGGCTATGTGCGCAAGCCGTCCATAATTTAGCAGTGTAAGATTAGAGGGAAGGCAGCTAGTCATCGCCACCCACCGCCAACTCATGGACTACTCTCTTACTAACGAATAATGGGATTGACTGTCACATTATATCGCCCCACGGTTGAAAGGGCGAGCATATTTGGTGTGACGGGGATTCGAACCCGCGACTCTCAGATTACGAGTCGAGTGCCTTAACCACCTGGCCATGCAGGGCTTTTATTTTTTGAGAGGTGACTGTATAAATTTGTTTAAAACCATGTTTTTATTTTATTTTTGGGAGATGTCTGTATAAATTAGTATCAAACCGTGTTGACCTTGCACGTCCAGGTGGTTAAGGCACTCGACTCGTAACCGAGGGTCGTTAATTCGAATCCACGTCACATCAAATGTGCTCGCTTTCAGCCGTGGATGCGTTATAATCTGACGATCAATCCCACTATTCATTGGTAAAAGAGTGACCCAAGAGTTGGCGGTCGATGATGATGACTAGTTGCCTTCTTTCTAGTCTTACACTGCTAAATTAGGGACAGCTAGCGCACATAGCCCTCGTGTAGCTTTTGCGCGAAATTCAAAAACAAAATAAAAACCGTGTTTTGATTAAAAGTGTACGTGTGAACATGCACCGTTGCTAGGTTAGCACCATAAACAATTGAAAATTTAAGTAATCACAGCGAAGTCAGTACGGAGAAACAACTTTTGAAAAACTCATAAAATCACCAATCTTATTCTATTGCCCCCTCAGTGTCTACAGCTTAAAAACAGGTTTCGATAGCCATGGTGGACAGAACACAGAGAGCCCTTTGTATATCTTTGTGCATAATAATACCAAAAGTGTTGTACAGTTATAGAACAGTTCTCTATAGTACCCTTCTTGTATGATAGAATGCTAACCTATTACACTACCAATGACGCGGTAAAACTTACAACTGTACCACTCTTGTAGCACAGATTACTGGAGTACATTGTTTTGGTCCATATTACGATATTTATAGGAGATAATATATAATGATAACCATTTTCCTCGTAATTATTTATATGCACAACTAAACGAGTTTTAGTTTTCACTTTTTTTTAATATCACGGAGTTATTGAATAATTTCACCCATGGTTATCTGTGTTACAAAATTAATAAAGTCGTCGTATACTTCTATACCGTTCCCCACAGGTACAGTGGTAAGTCTACGAATTTACAACGCTAAAATCAGGGGTTCGATTTTCCTTAGTGGACTCAGCAGATAGCCCGCTGTGGCTTTGCTATAAGAAAACACACACACACACAGACATTTCTATTACCTGTGCTACAAAATTAATAAAACTGTCGTGTGCTTCAATTATCTGTGTTACAAAATTAATAACGTTGTCGTATACTTCTATTACCTGGGTTACAAAATTAATAATGTTATCGTGTATTTTAATTATCTATGTTACAAAATTAATAAAGTTATCGTTTTCCTCTTGCTGTATGGTAAACTTAAATGTTATTTTGTGTTTCAACCTGGCCGTACCTTGCATTAAGTGATACTGGGCTAAGTGTTTTATACTTTAACACGCATTTTTGTTAAACTGGTTTCCTGCTGAACCACCACCATTCACTTAAGTTTAATGCCTAATGTGGACTATTTTATAAAACGCGTTATGTTTTATTAAGGTCTAAAGGTAAAAGAACTAGCACTGAAAGTTGAAAGAAATGAGTACACGAGTTAAAAGTAAAACCTTGGAATTTTGCCAAAGGTCGAATGACCTATAAGTTGCAACTTTGGTTATCTTATGTCATTTTTCGCAATCTTTAGGATTCTCTGGTCATCTGATAGATGATGCAGCCAACCAACGATTAATATTTGCATCTGCTCATTGGCTCAAAAACATCACAGGAGGCTGTTTTAAAATCTCCATATTGTATTGTGTGGCAGCAAATAACACAATAGTGTTTACGATACAGACAATCTCGGCTATCAAAATCAGTAAAAACAGGGGTCGGTTTTCCAAATACCGAGTATTTCACAATTTCCATTTCTCAAAACAACATGTCAGTCATTAATGTTAAGGTACAAATAAAAAAAATAAAAAAAGGAGAAGGGTCGACGAAGCATGAACACAGCTAAATATATTGCTCGGGTGTGTGTGTGTTTTGTTATCTGCTGCGTCAATCGAGGGGAAATCAAACCACTAATTTTAGCGTTGTAAATTTGAAGATTTATCGCTATCTCACCGAGATATTACTGTTGGGAAATCCCTAGGTTTTTAAGCACCTTTTAACCAAAAATTTGATATTTTTTACAAATTTTGAATTCAAATTATCCGTGTGTGTAATTCTAAGAAATTAAACATTCATCCGAATGTATTTAAAGTATGCATGCATGATCTTATGTATATGTTTGTTGTAGCACTGTGTTGTTTTTTTTGTTTTTTTTTACTGGATTATTAGGTGAAAATAAGGCCAAATTCAGTCCACGTAACGGTAATAATTTAATATATTTCTTTCTTATTGTTAGCTACTATCACTTGTACACCGTTGTAATTTATAGGTCTAACTTTACAAATAACGTTTAAACAGAAATTGGTTTGGTTTGTTTTGAATTTTGCGCAAAGCTACACGAGGGCTATCTGCGCTAGCCGTTCCGAATTTAGCAGTATAAGGTTAGAGGGTGGGCAAATAGTCATTACCGCCAACTCGTGGGCTACTATTTTACCAACGAATAGTGATTGACCGTCGTATTATAACGCCCCCATGGTTGAAAGGGCAAGCACATTTGGTGGTACGGAGGTTTGAACCCGCGACCCTCAGATTACGAGTCGAACGCTTTTAACCACTTAGCCATGCCGAACCTCAATTATCACTGATGCAAATACTTCACTCACTAGCTGCTCGGTTTACAAACTAAAAGCAAAACACGCTGAATATATGCTTCAACTATTATCATATTTATAAGTTATTGTCAGTAGTCTTGAAATTTGTTAGATTGTCGAGTTTAAAGTTAGAAAATTCTAGGAATTGTAGGCCTACTTTTATACACTTCTAATCTTAACGTCATGTGCTTTCAAGCTAACGGTTGAATTGAAACATTGAAATTATAACTTACATAAAGCTTTTGATTTAAGCCTCCTACACGTATTGTAATTTTGTAAATAGGTCCGTGTGAAATCGATTTGAGTTTTTTTTCTTTTTTTTTTTAAGTTGAGCTTAAAGTCCGCTCATGCTAACGGAACCAAGTTTGCGTTGCATGAAAGTTTAACATGGTTATATAAACAAATTGTAAGGTCACATGTTGATAGATATATTCCGCTTCTTTGTAGCATTTTTTAACATAGAAATTCAAAGAGATCATGTAATATTCAAACATAATTATTCTTATTAGATTTTAGTAAGTGGTAAGTGTTTTTCTTATTTAGCAACCAAACCTCTCAGTGAATCTATAAAAAAACTTGCATACTTTATATTTTAAAAGATGCCCTTTTTTGTGTAAAAATGGCTTGTAAAAAAACCCTGCGTTTTTTAACCACCTAAACTAAACTTCTATTGATTTTCAAGTGTTTAAGAAGATATTTTTAAGTAACGAAATGCAAAACTTTCCCACGTTGTAGGACTCGAGTACTAACAGTTTATATTTTTATATTCAATAAGTTGGTTGAATACGGGCGAGATATCAATTCAGGTTTAATACAATAACCAACTCTGTGATTTTGAGTTCAGGTTGGAAAGTTATTTTTTTGAAACATGAGTCCGAAAACTTATATTTGTTTACCCTATGTAACGGAGTTAATGTTATATATTTATTTTAATATAAACGCTTGTTTCAGTTTAGTTTATGTGACTTGTATTGTTAAACGTGTATTGAGCAAGTCCCGTCTGTTCTCTAAATTTGGGGAAGATTCTTGAGAGTAAGAACCAATAATATATTTTACGTAAAACGTATTTTCGAACATTGTTTAACTTCCGAGACTGTCGCCTTAAAGTTTAAAAATCGACGCGCCGAGAATCAGTAATAGAATATTTTTGGTAGCTGCAGTCAGTATAGTACAAACCTCGGAAGCTATAATTGTGCTCAACGCTTATTAATCGGAAAAATGCAGATACATTGCTGGCCAAAATCTTAAGGCCAATGAACACAAAGAAAAAATATGCATTTTGTGTTGTTAGACTCAACCACTTATTTGAGTAGAGCTTCGAAAGATGAAAATAATGAAAGAGAAAATAAAAATAAAAACCTTTTTAGCATTTAATAGGAAAAATGTGAACACTGTGAAATTAGCTTAAATACTAGCTGGTCAAAAGTTTAAGACCATACTAAAAAGAAGTCCTAAACAGGGTAGGAAATGTCCAACAAGAGGTCTCAGTAGTGAGTTGCACGGCCGTCATTGCGAATAACTTCAAACATTCGCTTCGGCATGGTCAATATAAACGTTTGCAGAAGGGTGGCTGGAATTTTATTCCAAGTGAGGAAAATGGTTTTACGAAGATCATGCACTGTTTGGAATTGACGTCCATTTCTATAGACTTCCCTTGCCATCCACCCTCAAACATTTTCAATGATGTTCAGTTCGGGCGAACACACTGGATGGTCCAAAAGAATCACGTTATTCGCCATGAAAAAGCCCCTTGTCCTGCTGAAAGATCCAATCATTTCCACACAAGCGAGGGCCTTCAGTCAATAAAGATGCTCTCTCCAACATGCCAATATAGCCAAATGCTGTTTGACACCCTAGTATAACCTGAAGCTCCATTGTTTCATGGAAGGAGAAAACACTCCAGATCATGATGGAACCTCCTCCACTGTGTCTTGCAGAAAATGTCTCTGGTGGGATATCTTTATCGTGCCAGTAACGTTGGAAGCCATCTGGACCATCTAGGTTACTTTTTTTCTCATCAGAGAACTAAACCTTCGTCTACCTTTCTACGTCCCATGCTTGGTTCTTCTCAATATAGTTTAACCGAGCTGTTTCGTGGTGTGTCCTTTGAAGACGTTTACGGTTTTTAAAGCCTTTCTCTCGTAGATGCTGTCTTATTGTTCTTGAGCTGCATTTTGCGTCCGTAAGGGCCTTAATCTGGTTCGACGATCGGCCTGTGTCTTGCCGGACAACTTGTCAAATCCTCCTGCTCAACGCTGGCGAAATTTTCTTGGGTCTATTACTTGAAATTCTCGTTCCATATCCCTCAGGGTATTTTAAAACATTTGCAAGAACAGTTTTACTACGCCCAACCTCACCAGCGATGGCACGTTGAGAGAGACCTTGTTTTGCAACTCGACAATTCTGCCACGTTCAAACTCTGTCAACCTTTTAGCCTTTGCCATGTTTTTATCCAATGTAACACAGGAGATATCAGTGGGAGATGTTGACAACGCTAATGCTTGAACACAAATGACTAAATGTCGTTAGCTGTTTACCGACTAACGCTTTATTTCAGTATGGTCTTAAACTTTTGACCAGCTAGTATTTAGGCTAATTTCATAGTGTTCACATATTCCATATTAAATGCTAAAAAGTTTTTTATTTTTATTTTCCCTTTTCTTATCAGCATCTTTTGAAGCTCTACTCAAATAAGTGGTTGAGTCTAACAACGCAAATTGCATATTTTTTCTTTGTGTTCATTGGCCTTAAGATTTTGGCCAGCAGTGTATATGACCAGGAACTTTTATAGATTTCGAACATTACGAACTTTTTATCTTCAGATAATTAACTTCGTACGTTAGTATTTGTACGAGGACATTAGATATTATCATCGGATGAAAAACTTGCGAGTGCTTCAAGCCGTCAAGGGAACTGTACCTGTGTATCAACATAAAATTAATTCGCTCTCCGTGAACGTAAATAAAAGATTCAGTATTGTTTGTAAGTTTATTAACTATTGCATATAAACCATTATTTGTAATAACCGGTATTATAAATTGTATTGTTGTTTGTATATTAAAACATATTTATGTTAAGATAGAAAATTGTGTGTATCAATATTGTTGGCAAGTATCATAAATTTAATACATATCAACATTTAATTAACTTCTAAATTCAAAGTTTAGGTAATTTAAAATCGTAATACGTAACATACTTAACACCTGTGAGCCCATAAAAGCTTGTATTTTTATGGAATATTTCCTTTCTTTTCTTCAAATAATGGACTGGAAATTCTGGTTCTTCATTTGTGTTGATTAATTAATAGCTCAAATCCAAAGTAGCACAGTGGTATATCTGCAAACTTACAATTCTAGAAATCGGGTTTCAATATCTATGGTGGGTAGAGCACAGATTGCCTATTGTGTAGCTTATAATTTAAGTACAATCGAATCCACAGGTGTGTCTTCACAAGTACTATCATCTGTTGACTCCTAATGAATACAATGTAAAAGAGGTATGGATTCCAATAGTTTTGATGCAGCAAGAGCACAATATTACTGACTTACATGTAATTTTTTTAGTAACTATATTTATTCATTAAAGCAACATATTTCCTGAAAGAGGATCTATTTTTCTCTTATCAGCTGAACTAGATGCTTTTGGATTGTCACTTGAAAATAAAGAATTAGTGGAAGGGATAATCCATAAGCCTTTAGGAATTTTGATCCTCGGTGATAGCTGCTATGCCAAAGCTGGTGTTGTTAATGAATTGTTTGGACAGTCCTTACTGCCAACAGCGCACCATGGTGGAGATGCAGAAGAAGAAAATATTAATTGGAGAATGGTAAGATGCACATGTAGTTATTAACCCCTTGATTATCATAATGGATATACTGTGTACACATATGTTTTGCATCAGGTTACATTTTTATCAACATAGGTATTTTGTTTGAACATCCTGTTTTACTATATTGTAGCTCCTTAGGCTCCCGATATCACAAGCTGTTTTTTATGTTTATATTATAATGGTTGACCTAGGAACGTTTGTTTGATGGTTTCCAAAACTACATGGTCCTCCCAGTTATTATTCAACTTTAAATTTATCCATTATTCGCCTATCATTAATCATTTTCTTCTGCTTCTTGAACCATAAGTTGTTAATGTTTATACGTTTTATCTTCTCAACATAACCATGTTTTTTGTTTCCTATTTTACTGTTATTCCACAGACCAATCGTACACCTTTTGTTAATTACCAGCTCTATGCCCATTATATGATGATAACCGTTATGAAAATTACTTGTGAAATTTAAACCTAAATGAGTGTTTTTGTATATATTTTATAAATATTAATTATATTATAATAACAATATATGAATAAAGAAACTATATCCTTTTTCTATTATTTCATGAAAACAATATTTTTGTTTGTATTTGGCCATCTCTTATAATTTGCCATCGGTTGCAATGTTGGCTTATGTATTTTTATGTTATGCTTAAATGTTCTCCTAATAAAGTCTTATAGATTGAATCATGGGGAATAAACAATGAAAAACTGCAATTTACTGATTGTGATGTTAAAGACAATGGAATTTATAGTAAAGGGCAAAGTTGCCAAGGTATAATTTTTGTTTTTAAATGTTTATCACCTTTTTCGACTAAGTTTTTAAAAATATCTTATAGAGGGCGAAAAACATAAATAATAATGTATTATAGCGCTATCTATTGCATTGAAAAAAATTAAGTTTTTTTTCCCCCTTAAGGTCATTATTGTTATATAACAACCATATTTCTTTATTTTGGTATTATGTACAATGCTACACAAAGGGCTCTCTTTGCCGTGCCCACCATGGGTATCGAAACCCGTTTTATAGATGTATAAGGCCGCGGATATACCACTGTGAGGCACATCCACTTCTACTGTGACAACCAGACGTTATAATGGAATGTTAACAAATAATGCATACCTATAATGTAAAGTATCATGTCATTTTTCCCTGATATTGTAATATCCTTCAATAAACATGATGAGTTAATAATTAAAGACAGTTTTAAAAGCCCCATCTTGACTTGGAACTCAAAACTTCTGCTAGAGATAAACCATATGGCCTATTTAAATGTAACCAAAAGAGAGCTGAACTGTACTGACAAAGGGAGTTACAAACAGAAAGTGGCTTTTATTATGCATAGTAAAAGCAAGTTTTTCTCACAGAATTTCACTGCAGCACCCCTCTACTTAAAAAAAAGTAAATACAAAAACAATTTAAAAAGAATATCAAAGACACAAGCTAAAAAATGAGCTGAACCATCTTTAGATCACAAATAGATCAAGACTGACAAATTGAATGGATAAATATGCCACTCAACTTTGGTAGTTACTGAAGAAATCTCGAATTTACATATTATTTTATATGTTTTATTATGATATTTATTGTGCTGAATATCTTAAAATTATAGGTAGTTTTTCATTGCCTATACAGTTAGTGGTTTCTATTGATGTTTGCAGATTAAGTTTACCTATGGGAATCAAACAGAGATTAGTTTGGCATTGTCTGACAGTGTTGAGTTGATTAGCCATTTTACAGCTCAACAAAAACCATTACAAAGAATAGCACCAAGTGAACTGGAAATAAGAGTGAGTTTTTATAAATTGTGTTTGAAAAAATCCATGGTAGTGAGAGAGAAAAATAATAAATATTAGTTAATTTTGGCTTCAACAATCACCACAGTTTTAACTGTAGCTTCAACAAATACCATAGTTCTAACTGTAACTTCAGTAGGTACCACAGTTCTAAATGTGACTTTAATAACTACCACAGTTCTAAATGTGACTTCAACAACTACCACAGTTTTAACTGTGGCTTCAACAACTACCACAGTTTTAACTGTGGCTTCAACAACTACCACAGTTTTAACTGTGGCTTCAACAACTACCACAGTTCTAACTGTGGCTTCAACAGCCACTATAGTTCTAACTGTGGCTTCAACAGGCAATATAGTTCTAACTATGACTTCATTAACTACTGTAGTTCTAACTATGACTTCAGCAAATACCATAGTTCTAACTGTGACTTCAACAATTACCATAGTTGTAACTGTGGATTCAATAGGTACCATAGTTCTAACTATGGCTTCAACAAATACCATAGTTCTAAATATGACTTCAACTGCTAACATAGTTCTAACTCTGCCTTCAATTGGCACAATAGTTCTAAATATGGCTTCAACAACTAGCATAGTTTTAATTGTGACTTCAATAGATACCATAGTTCTAACTGTTACATCAACAGCTACCATAGTTCTAACTATGGTTCAACAAATACCATAATTCTAACTGTGCCTTAACAGCTACCATAGTACTAACAGTGGCTTCAAGAACTATCACAGTTCTAATTGTAGCTTCAACAGTTACCATAGTTCTAACTGCAGCTTTAACAAGTACTACAATTCTAACTTCTTTAAACAACTATTATACTTTTCAGTGTGGCTTCAACACCTACCGTAGCTCTAACTGTGACTTCAGTAGTTACAGTTTGTGTGAGTTTGGCCTCAATAGCTGTCCATATCTTTAATTAGTTACTAACAAGATAAAATAAGTTTGTGCTGTGTCAACAATTAATTTTGTGTATAGCATTAAATGAATAGTAAAACATTAATGTAATGGACCAATTCAAAATATATTGATAAAGGTAGATATTGTGTTGAAGTAATAATACATACAGTAATAAGATACTGTCTGTGTTTAACATATAATATATATACAGTAATAAGATACTGTGTTGGAGTGATTATACGTAGAGAAATAAAATATTGTCTGTTTATACAGTAATAAGATACTGTCTATGTTTAACATATAATAAGTATAAGTAATAAGATACTGTGTTGAAGTGATTATACGTAGAGTAATAAGATATTGTCTGTTTTTAACATATAATGCATACAGTAATAAGATACTGTTTGTGTTTAATAGATAATATATGTAGTAATAAAATGCTGTGTTTCCAACAGAATGAAAACCAAAATAATTTGACTAATAATCCAGTTGAGATAAAATTAAGACATTCACTACTTCAAGAGAATGTCCATGTCATTGTTTCTCCATCGTATGATCATGACGACTTTGAACAAGTGGTTCAGCAATGTATATCTGGAGTTACACCCATTTTCATCTACTGTTATAAAGATGAAGCACTGTCAGAAAAGGTAAAACGTCTGATACTGTAACTAACTGGTACACTAAAAGAAAATGATTTATAAGGATTTTTGTAAAACCTTTGAATCTTAAGTGTAAGGAAGCCAGTAAAAAAACACAATAAGTATGACAGCACTGAGAACTTTATCTTCACAAAATATTGTATTTTTAAAAACATTGTGAAAACTTTCTAACTTTTCAGTCTGTACTGTCCCAGCAAATAGAATTAAGAAACAAATCTTTGTAAAAGATAAATAAATTTATAAACATTAACCAATAATTGTAAGTTCAGCAGCCATTGGGACTTTAGTTTTTTAGTCATAAGAAATCCAGCAATCAACCTACACCCTAATAAGTTGTCCCAAGAATGTCAACTAGAGGGTTAACAGTTAGTTTGGTTATTAATAATTGTCAACTTCTACATTTACAAAGCTAAGCTACTGAGTCATATTTACAGACCTTGATTTTTAGGACCAGCGTCTCACGAAAATGTCTATTGACTTGTATATGCATTCCACATTCAGCAGTGAAATATTCATTTAATTTAAATATTCCTTTTTTTTAAATTCATACCATAAAGTTATCTGTTGGTCAATAGAAGACTGATAATTTGAAAATTGTAAATGGATCTTTTGGGTAAGGTGGGATGCATTTCAGGAAGAGATAAATTTATATACTCTTATTGTATAATTCACTTTTCTATCAGTTGCAATAAACATTCTTGTAATTTTCATTGTCTGACTTGCTGTGGTTACTTGGAGTAATTTATTGGTAGAAAACTAATGAATGTATTTTTGAAACAGGAAGTTGTAGACTTACTACGTTTCAAGAAGCTGGCTCCCATGGATCCAGTGTTTTTTGTCTGTTCCAAACCTTCTCCTACATGTGAACTAACAGAATCTGAACAGCATGCACGAAAGGCTCAATCATCCAGTCACAGACGATGTCGTCGTTATTCGTGCCAGGAGTACTATACTTCACATCATTTTCAGAATGGCCGTAGAAGAGGTGAATCTGTAGGTTCAAGGTTTTACAATGCCCCTCTATCTGTGTATCAACAGTTGTGTGCTTTGGGGTTTTTAAATCCCTTACCACCCAGAGCCAGAATAAAAACATATAAGTCATACAGTGATGGAGATGAGTTGCAAAGTGAATTAGTGGAAAACTTTGAAAACTTTCCAAGGTCTGCGACTATGTGTTACATATTTACAATTTCAAATTTATGATACTTATAACATGTAATGTTAAACACATATTATCTCAGGTATTTTAACATATAAATGTGGATAGAGTAAATTAAACATGACCATACAAGCTTCAGATTTTTTAATACTTACATAATATAAAGTTAAATCCTGAAACAATAGTGAGAGTAAAACTTTAGAATTCTCTACTGTATGAAGTTGTTTTATATCGTTTTGTACATGTGTATTAATACTCTATTCAACTAGTTTATATGATCTGTCATGCAGATCATTCACTACTTTATTCAACTAGTTTATATGTACTGTCATACAGATGTTTCACAACTTTATTCAACTAGTTTATATGTACTGTCATACAGATGTTTCACAACTTTATTCAACTAGTGTATATGTATACTGTGATACAGATGTTTCACAACTTTATTCAACTAGTTTATATGTACTGTCATACAGATGTTTCACAACTTTATTCAACTAGTTTATATGTACTGTCATACAGATGTTTCACAACTTTATTCAACTAGTTTATATGTACTGTCTTTATTCAATATATATACTGTTATACAGAACAAGTTCAAAGTTTAATGGAGTCATGAAGCATCTGTATTCAACTAGTTTATATGTACTGTCATACATATGTTTTCAAATAGTTGGATAAGTGAGTTCAATAATGGAGTGAAGCATCTGTATCACAGTATATATTTCAAATAGTTGGATAAGTGAGTGAAACATCTGTGCCACAGTATATATCTAAGCTAGTTTGGTAAGGGGGCAAAACACCGTATCACAGTGTATATATACATTAACTAGTTCAATAATGGAATGTAACATTTGTATGACAGTATATATACACACTGTTTGGATAAGGGCATGTAACATCTGTATCAGAGTATATATATATCAACTAGTTGGATAATGGAGTGAAACATGTATGACAATATATATATCAACTAGTTGGTTAAAGGAGTGAAACATCTGTATCACAGTATACATATACACTAGTTGAATAAAGTAGTGAAATATCTGTATGACAGTACATATAAACTAGTTGAATAAAGGAGTGAAATGCCTGTATGACAGTAGATATAAACTAGTTGAATAAAGGAGTGCAACATCCATATCATAGTATATATATATATATAAACTAGTTGAATAAAAAAGTAAAACATCCGTATGATACTATACATAACCTAGGTGGATAAAGGAGTGAAACATCTGTGTCACAGTATATATATATATATATATACAAATTAGTTCAATAATGGAACAAAACATGTACATAACATATATATATAAACTATTTTGATAAGGGTGTGAAACATCTGTATGACAGTGTATATACACATGAACTACTTAAATTGTGGAGTGGCACATCTGCATGACAGTATATATAAACTGTTTGGATTAAGGCATGTAGCATCTGTATCACTATAGATATATAAACTAGATGAATAAGAGAGTAAAACACCTGCATCAGATTATATTTATAAACTAGTTTGATAAGGGCATGAAACATTTGTATGAAAGTATATATGTATATATATATATATATATATATATAATCTAGTTGGATAAGGGAGTGAAACATTTCTATTACAGTATACATATAAACTAGTTGGATAATGAAGTGATACAGATAGGGAGTGAAACTTGTATGATAGTATATATAAACTATTTGGATAAGGGCATGAAACATCTGTATCACAGTATATATATATATATATAAGGGAGCCAAACGTCTGTATAAAATTATCTACTTTAATTAGATGGATAAGGGAGTGAAACATCTGTATCACACTATATATATAAACCAGTTGGATGAGGTAGTGAAACGTGTATCACAATAGATATATAAACTAGATGAACAAGGGAGTGAAGCATCTGTATAACGGTATATATATATATATATATATATATATATATATATATATATATATATATATATAAACTAGAAGGATAAAGGGTGAAACATCTATATCACAGTGTATATAAACTATTTGGATAAGGGCATGAAACATCTGCATGACAGTGAATATAAACTAGTTGGATAAAGGAGTGAAACACCTGTATGGCAGTACACACAAAGTAATTGAATAAAGGAGTGAAACATCCATGATAACAGATATATAAAAATTGTTGAATAATGGAGTGAAACATCCATATCACAGTATATATAAAACTAGTTTGATAATGGAGTGAATCAGTACATGTAAACTATGTGTGTGTGTGTGTATATATATATATATACACAATGAGATAGTTTATATGCACTATCATACAGGTGTTTCACTCCTTTATTTAAATAGCTTATATGTACTGTCATACAGATAACTTACTCCATTATTGAACTAGTTTTTATATATACCATGATATGAATGTTTCACTCCCTTTTTCAACTAGTTCATGTGTATTATCATACAGATGTTACACTCCTTTATCCAACTACTATATTTACTCTCATAGAGATGTTTCACTCCTTTATTCAGCTAATTTATATATATGCTGTGATATGTATGTTTCACTTCTTTATTCAACTAGTTTATATGCATAATCATGCAGACATTTCACTGATTTATTCAACCAGTTTATATATACTATGATACAGATGTTTCACTCCTTTATCCCCTCAGTGTGGATTCCTGTTCATGGTGAGGGGACCTCCCATGGAATGTTCTATTCTTACAGTTTACCTCCACTGGGATCTAAACATCCACCCACATGTTTGCTGTGCATGGTGACCCATGAAGGAGAGTTGAGGATTCTCATGGTTGAGGGGTCTAACCCTACCACATCACTTTGGCCTTCAATTCCTGTAGTCAGATGGAGTTTGGGTGGCACCCTTGGGTTAATCGGCTGCCCCACATGGGCTATAGTCAACCTAGTACCAGTGTTGGATGTTCTCAACAGATGTTATGGATATTGTATCTGATACTGGTATTTGGGTATAGTGCTCACGTAACCCTGGTGTTGCTGCAGTGTCCTTGTTTATCATTGTAGTGCATCCTTTCGTAGGGCTCCATGGTGGTTGGGGTCAGTGGGCACCACAATATTCCTTTTTCTATTATGTATCCTGTAAATAAAAACTTAAATAAAATTGTAAAATATAGTCCATGGGTAGATGACCACCTCTTGAAGTTTCTGAGCAGCAGTTTCTGTACCGCTTGTTGTACCTCATTTTCTTATCCTATATTCTCTTTCAGACAAAACTATAGGGCAGATGTCTCCAAAGTCAGTAAAGAAGCTTCAATTTGTTGACATATTGGTAGAAACATCCACATCTCAATACAGTGAACTCCTCTTGCATTCAAAGGCAATTGGGGATATACCTATTGAAGTTACACCTCATACCACTTTGAATTCATCATGAGGAGTTATTGTGAGCGAGGTTTGAAGAAAATCCCCAAGTCAGAGATTCTTGCTGGTTCCTCCACTCAAGGAGTTTCTGCAGTGAGGAGTATCTCCACTCGCAAAGATGGAATTATGATGCTGATCAATATCCTTGTCCTCATATTTACATCACCATGTTCACCTGCCACCATCAAGGCAGGTTATCTTAATTGCAGAGTATGGTCATACGTTCCAAACCCTCTCTGATGTTTCTTGTATCAGTGGTTTGGTCACTCAAAGACGTTATGTCATGATTCCTTGTTATGGCAAGGACCATCTATGCATCAATTGCAATGGCTCTCACTGGTCTACTTGTTGCATGGTGGAAAAAGGACCATGATGCCTATGCTTAAAAGTGTGAAACAGTCCCTCATTGCATCAATTGCAATGTCTTTTGACCTCCTCAACTTCAACACCACTGGTCCAAGATCCACTTTGGTTTTCATTCTTGATACATCTTCCTAAATTCTTGTCCTCAGTCATTGGAATCCCCTTTCAACAGCAAAGATCTGCCCAATCAACCCAGGGCAGGATCTATGGAAGTCAGTAGACCTTCCTCGAATAAGGACAGTAAGGAAAAAAGGTGTGGTTGTAAACAGAAGGGTACTCCACCTCAGTTTGCCTACATGTAAATAAAATGGCCACTTTGATACAATGTCGAGGTTTACGCTCTAATCTGGATCAAAACATTGATTGCTTCCTTCCATCCTGTGTGTCTTTCCTTACAGGAAACATTTCTGAAACCTGCTGATACAGTCACTTTTCAGCAGTTTTCTTTGTACAGGAATGACAGGCTGTGTGATGGATGAGTGCATGGATGGGTGACACTGTTGGTTGATCAACATGTGCCCACCCTGTCTTTGCCATTTGACACAACCTTGGAGACCGTAGCCATCCGTGTTTCCTTGGGTCATACCATCACTGTTTGTTCTCTCTACCTGTCACCTGGAGAGTCATATGATCAATAAGACCTCGATGGTCTCATGGAACAGTTGTCCTTTCTCTTTTTAATCCTGGGGGACTTTAATGGACATCATCCCTCTGGAGAAGTGCTGATATTCATAGGAGGGATCGCTCTGTACAGTGAATGCTCTCTGAACACAAATTTTCTCTTTTCAATACTAGTTCTTCTACTTATTTTCATGCACCTAGTCAGTCCTTTACTGCTATTGATCTCTCAGTTTGCTCCCCTTTACTACTTATCCATTTTTCATGGAGGGATTACAATAATCCATGATGCAGTGATTATTTTCCTATAATTTTGATAGAGACTACCCATGGGTGATGCCACCCGACCTGCGTGCTTTGGTGAAAGCTGAGTCAAGCAAACTGGTCCTCTTTTACTGCTGTCACAGAACTTCATCCTGCCATTGTCTGTAAGCCATCAATAGATGACTGTGTGGCAACAGTCACTGACTGTATTATACAAGCAGCTGCTCAGTGTATTCCTAAAACCTCAACTCGTTTTCCACGATATCCTCATCCGTAGTGGAATCCTGCCTGCCACATGTTTTTGGTGATGGTGACACTGTCCACATTGGAAATGTTTTTAGTTTTTTAAAGGCCATTAATCTTTTTAATGCTATATAAGTGTTTTAATTTATGCATTAGACATTTATTTCAATGCAATTCCCTTTAAAGAATCAAAGTCTATCTAGTTTGATTTGAAATTAGAAAATGGCCTTACCATTAAATAACTCAGAATCAGGACTGGAAAGGCCAACTTAAGGTGACTAATGGTGGTTTTTGAACTTAGCTGTTGGTCTTTCTGGCAAGTCATAATAATTACAATTATGCTAAAGAATGTCCTTTACAACTTGTATTGCTGTAGTTTTCCTCTTACCACTGTAGACTAGATGTAAACATTGGTTTTATGCTATTTATGTTTATTTTTTAACTTTGTTTTGTTTTACCTTAATTTTCTTTTGTGAATTTTACTAAATTTACTTTAATTTTAACTTTTTACCTGATGTTTGGCACAGATAGCCTATCTGCTTTGTGCCATAAAACACCAAACCAACCAACCAATCACTTCTTTATTAAACTAGTTTATATGCATTATTATACAGATGTTTCACTGATTTATTCAACTAGTTTATATTTACTGTCATACAGATGTTTCACCCCTTTATTCAGCTAGTTAATACATATACTGTAATATGGATGTTTCACTCCCTTATTCAAGTAGTTTATACGCATTATGATACAGATGTTTTACTGATTTATTCAACTAGTTTATATGTACTATTATACAGATGGTTCGCTACTTTACTAAACTAATTTATATATGTATATATACTGTGATAGAGATGTTTTACTTTGTAATCCACCTAGTTTATATATACTGTGATACAGATGTTTCACTCCTTTATTCAACTAGTTAATATATATACTGTGATATGGATGTTTCACTCCTTTATTCAAGTAGTTTATATACATACTGAGATATGGATATTTCACTGTTTATTCAACTGGTTCATATGTACTGTCATACAAATGCTTATTTCTTTTATTGCACTGTCATATATATGTTTCACTCATTTATCCAACTAGCTTATATATACATACTGTCATACAGATGTTTCACTACTTTATTCAACCAGTTTATATGTACTGTCATACATTTGTTCCAATACTTTTTTCAACGTTTATATATACTGTGATACAGATGTTTCACTCCCTTATTGAACTAGTTTATATATCGTGTCATACAGATGTTTCACTCTCTTGTCCAACTTACTTATATGTGATGCCATGTTATATTATATATGTGATGCCATGCTATATTATATATGAGCTAAATTACAATGTTTTGCTGCTTCAACATTTCTATTTCTATTTTCAGCATCCTGTTATTTGTTCGCCATATTTTACAGTTTCTTCTAGTGAAAGCAAACTCCTTGTTAAATGAAGCCCACAACAACTGTCTTCGGACATTCATTCTTTCAGCATTTGATATGACAAGAGATCTGTTAATAACTCCCAAAAGATTAGAGTATGCTCGTAAACAAGAAAGTGAGCTCTATTTATCCTTGATTGCTGTAGCTAGCAAGAAACAAGAAGAGATAAGAGGATTGATAGTGGCTACAGTCTGTGAAATGAAGGAAGTACTAATACAACAGGCTTTTAATTGGGAGTTCCAGAGTAAGATAAGTTTAGAAATTAAATTGAAATAATTTATTGTTAAGATGCAGCAAGAACATTTTTGTAAAACGTAAGATATTTATTTTACTTAATGACTATTCTTTGTGTAACAGCATAAGGCTGTGTTCTGGGAGATGTTTTTTTTTAAGAAAGAAATAATAATGCTCTAAAGAAAAAATAGATATAAATTTTTTGCCATCATTTCTTACATTTTTTAACTAATTAAATTTTATCCTACAGTTTTATGACTTATAGCCAGAATAATATTTAATTGGTGTAGACGTTATGCTTTATATATCAGAGCTAAAATCCTCCAGCTCTTAAAGGGTACTTTTACTAAGTCTAATAAAAAAGAAAGTAAAGCAATATGGACTTTAGAAGATGACTCTCTGACACTTGTATATAATTCTAATGTTCCAAAAATATTGGAATATGTTACTTGAAGCTTCATTTGGGGTGAATCAATGACAAGCAACAAAACCTAATTAACTGGAGATACAGTATCTGTTCCACTGTGACTGCTGAAGTGCTGTTGTCAACTATAAAAATGGTTCCACTATTCCAGAATGTAGAAAACAGTGGGAAATTATCTCCAAATTTTAAAAATTATTTGAGGAGAGAAGTTCCCCAAATTGCCTTTCTTAATGGAGAGCTTAAGTATTTGTTACTAAGCTTCTGAACCTCTCAAGTTACTAATACACACCTTTCACATTTTATAGAATGATTGGAATACTAAACTGTATATGTAACACAAAATCTTAATGTATTGTTTTGCAGGTCTTTGTACTTGTGAAACGGAGAAAGTTTCTAACCAAAACCTTCAAATTTGTACAACAGAAATTCAGCAATTTATATTAGATTCTTTAAATAGAGCAATTGTTGAGAAATTGGTTGGATCATTGAGTTGCCTTCAGGACAGTTATATTGGTTAGTATATTTCTTGATACCATGAGTATAACATAGTAACCTAATATCATATCTAGAATAACATTTTTATGTCCTGTAATATAGTATAACATGGTAATATTCTGATCAGATGTAGTATAACATGATTATATTCAGTAGCCCACATTTGATATAATGTTATCTTATTTTATACCAGATCTGGTATAATATGTTAATATTCTGTACCAAATCTGGTATAATACATTAATATTCTGTACCAGATACGATATAATATAGAAATGCTTTACATGCTTAAAGTATGACTGTTTTAATTGGATAGCAGTCACTGTTATATTAAGTAGCCTATAAAGAAACACCTGTTGTAAGTTAGTTTTCATTTTGTTTTTTTTACTGGGTTCTAATTACTAGCAAGTTTATACCCTGTGTTTCTGCTGCCATATTAAAGTTTTTCTCCATTGGCATCATGGGAGAAAAACTGTGTGATCAAATAGGGTCTACTTGTGGTAGCAGAACACATGAATTTGTGTCATACAAAAACATTAGTGACCTGCAAAAAAGTAAAAATATTTTTTATCCCACATTAGCTACCTAAGCTACAAGTCTGTAGTAATGAATCAAAATCATGTACTGTAGTCATTAAGTTATGATTTAATGTATGAAATATTTTGCACTAAGTATATTTCTTTATACATCAAAACTATTATGGTACAGTTGATTAAAAACGTTTAGTAGTTTAATTTTAAATATTTCTCTTTGTACAAAACAATTCAATAAATGTATGGGTGTCACAATAGTTATGTTTCAGTTTATATAATGTGCTGCACAAAAGATTCAAGTGCTTAGAACTCATGTGAATTTCAACAAAGCATCTCACTTCTCTTAATATATCCAGTAAAACCAAAACTTTGTTGATCATACGTTCTAGGTTGATTATAAAATTGGTGTATGAGTTTAATCCAGTTTTAATTCTAGGTACTCTGGAACGCTGCCTTGTTAGTTTAGAAAAACTTTACCAAGATGAAAGTTCTTGTCTAGCAAGTAGTTCACTTCGACAAATTCTCAATGCAGCATATCAGGTTATGACAATATCTTATTTTTTCATCCTTTTTAAAAAATTAAATGCCTCAAGATGTTAGAAACTTTAATCAGTTTTATTTATAAGTTTTATGTTACTAAGACTTTTTAGAATAAAACTTATGTTTTTGTTTACATTTTATAGTCTCTTTTATTTTTAATAAAAAGATAGCTAACCACAAATAACGAAGTCTGACTAAGTCAAGGAGTTAGTGGAAAATTGTTTCTTAGAAGATAAGAACACATTACATAAAATATAGTTCTCTTTCATAGATACATAAACACTTGTATGGTATTTAAAATAGGAATCTGGTGATGACTGGCATCAAATTACTGACATTACATGAGAGTTTCTTGTTTCATCTGAAATAGTCACCCATACATGCATAATCACTGTTCAGTATTCACATTCGACTGTCTGTGCTCACTGAACTTCTACTCATTCACAGATAACTGTACCAACATCTGTTTCAGTGCAATAACTTTCTAGTGACCTAGGCTGCATCTTAATTATTTAGGCTTAATAATATGGAATGTTTATACACATTAGAAAACGTTTAAAGAGAGAATAATCAAAAGAAGTTGAGGGTACATTTTATTTTCTGTGTTGTTTGATTACAACTTATTGTTTGCTTTTATAATCTCATTTATGCCAGTTACATTTATCAATGACAAAAATATACCATTTGTAGATTAGTTGCAAATTAAAAAAGTTGAAACTTAAGTACAATTGTATTATAATAGTTTTTGTGTCAAGTTTGTTTTTCTTATAGTAATGTCTTGTAATGGTTTTATTGATAGGTTGATGTCACATTCAATGCTAGTGCCTCTCTTCTTCATGTTGTCTTATCCAAGATGAAACAGGTGAGTAACTATTGTAAACCTACTAAGTAGCACAAATGACATTAGATGTTTTAACAATAAAAACAATATGTAACAAGTGAGAGACTGTTGTAAACCTGCTGATTAGCACATTATTCTTGATGACAAGAAACCCACTTGAAGTAAAAATATATCTTGGAATGGCTGGTATGGGTATTGACACTTTTACTAATAAAGCTGTAACCTTGATGAGTAGCTCAAGTGATATTAGACCTTTTAACTGGAACAAGACGACACGTGGTTTTCAACATTTATTAAAATTATATAAAATGTGTAACAGATGAATAACTTTAGTTGTTCTACAATTATTATTAAAATACTTTGCCATTGTAAATCATATAAAGTTTATTGTTTAACAGAAGACGAAATTGCTTGTCAATTATAACTTTGTGTAAATAATTATTTGGATACAAAACCCAACATTTTTACCATTGATAAGGCCTATTCTTGGGATTCTCATTCAAGCGATATGATTAGAATAGAACTAGTTATGCCCCAAAATGTATAAAAAAAACATATCAAACAAACCATCAGTTTATATCCCATAGATGTTTCAGAATGCATCTTGGAAAATAACTCCAAAGATTGACTGTGAATGGAAGAAGTGTGTGGCTAGAGTTTTACTTGATAGTATTAGTGAGACACGCCTTGCTCGGTCAATTTGTTACCATTTCTGTGAAAGGGTGAAGAAATCACACAACCAGTTTTTGACTGCCATTCAGAAACTTGAGGAATTACATCTGGGGAGACTGCAGTACACAGAAGAACAAAAACTAAAGGTACCTGAATCCTTTTTACAAATCCTACTGGTTTCAACAAGTACATTATTTGGTAAATTTCACTTACAAGGCTTTTGTCAACCTTACTTCAATAGTGTTTAGAAAGTTGATTAATTTTTGATGGTCACAAATGTTCTAATGTGTACAGAACTAAGAACTTTTAACCTAATCATATTATATTGTACTAAATTAAATTACAAAATTAGTTTATAAAATTTCAGTCCATTTCACAAGGTTTTTTTTTAAAGATTATGAAGGATTAATTTTCTTATATATTTCTTTGTAAATAGAAAATAGGTGTGTAATTTAGAAGCTTTTCCACTTGTCATTATGAACAGTAGATATATCTTTGATAATTTTTAATACTTGTACTCTAAACAAAGAAGGTAACACAATGATTAACTTATGTTTCAAATGCATGTTTGTTTTTTATTTTAAAGAAATATCGAAAAATTTTATATTAATTCAGGAATCATTTTTAGTGAAAAAAAACATATTTTGCCATAAAAACTTCCTTATAGAGTTGAACAGTACACAAGGCTTACTTTTTAAACTATGATTATTTCTTAATTAATTCCATTGTTATAATTTTTCAGGTACGAAAAACATTTGCACCAAAAATGGCAAGATGTGCATTGGAAAGTAACTCCCTCATGGATGTAGTTTTATTTGGTAAGTGCACACACAAAGTTGTTTGTGTTGTTTTTGGGGTATTCCATGTTAATTATTATATGCATCTATCCTCTTAGAAGAGGACTGTAGCTCAAAATAAATTTATATCACTAAACTTTAAAAGGTAAATAATGTACTTTGGGATATAAATGTACAAACAGCCAGGTAACATAACTTGATGTACATGTTTTACAAACAGGTTGGTAACACAACTTGGGATGTAGATGTTGTACAAATAGCTGGGTAATGTAACTTGAGATGTTGCACAAACAGCTGGGTAATGTAACTTGGGATGTAGATGTTGTACAAACAGGTGGGTAACATAACTTGGGATATAGATATTGTACAAGTACACAAGATATAAACAAGCAGTTTTTAAGGTTATGAGTGAATGTGTAAAGGAAAATTTATATTTAAGTTTTCATTTCTGTTTCAATGGCAAACAGATGAGACTTAAAAAAAAAACTCAACCATTACAGACTTTTCATAATGTATGAGTTAGAACCTTTTAATATTGTGATGTTTCTGCTGTGAAACACACTTTTTATTGTTTTTCTTTCTTCTTCGAAACACTTTTCATTCAACCATCATTGCTTCATTTCTTTACAGATTGAACTGAAACTGAGTAGGCTTATACCTTGGTCCAATGACCTAGACATCTTTTTAATTTTACACATGTAGAATTTTCTAAGGATTATATGCAATCACATGTCAAAAAATTCCCAAAATGTATATTCTGGGCTCCTGTGTGGTCATATTTACAATAATCAAAACGGAAGTTAACATACATATACATTTTCATGCATCCAGCACATTCACTTTAAAACAGGTGGATTTTCCCCATTTGATCTATTTGAGAGGGTCAAAACCTGCAAAAAAATATAATTTTGTGATTTTTGACCAATTATTATGGTGTACTTTAACCAATTTACCTGAGATTTGACACAAAAAATCTTTTCTATGCATTCCATACACAAACAAAAATAATAAAATTTCATATTTTACATAATTTTAGGGGGATGAAGATGCCACAAAAGGCATGATTTTATGTTTTTTGACAATTACTGTTATATTTGGGTAACCTTATATGGGGTATGGTGTAAAGATACTTTTAACAAGTCCAGTAATGTTGAATATTTAAGACTATTGAGCATAAGTTATTACTTGGTTTATTTAATATTTAATGATTATTTAGTTTTCTTAAGAACTGTCAGAAGTTAATTATTTTACAAACAATAGTGTATTCTCAAGACAGCTCAAGAAATACTTGAAGTAAAACTGTATTCTCAAGATGGCTGGTATGAGTATTAAAATTTTAATTAAAATAAAGTACAGAATAACGTTTGGACCTTCTTAGGTCATCTTCAGATGTTCTGTATTTTATTTTGAGTTTTAATACCCATACCAGCCATCTTGAGAATACAGTTTTACTTCAAGTATTTCTCATCATCACAAATTGTTTTAAAAGCAAGAGTTATGATAAGTTTCATTCATTAGTTACTCAGTATAAATCATACTTTTTTGTATATAGTTTAGTTTTTGTACTTGGCTTTTGTAATGTAGTTGGAATCATCTTACTCTTTGTTTCTAAGCCATTTTCATTATGTTTAATATTATTGTTAATAGAGGGATACATATTTCTACATTTTTCTGTTGCATTTCAAAAATACATGCAAATACAATGAGAAAAAAAGCAAGTTAAATGAGAGAAATAATTTGACAGATCTAGACCATGTCAGTGATTAGCCTTAATTGGAGATTTATATAGGTTGTTTCACAGCTGTATTGTAACAATAGAGATAAGAAAAATCATTTATCTTGTCAGTTGTGTTCTAAAGGAACTGAACCAGCCTATGGGAAACTATAGTGTAACAAGTTTTCTGCAGTTATATTTGAGTTATTTTTAATATATATTATATTAAAACAAGTGGATTGTGTGCTGTCTGTTTAGTGTTGATATTTAACAAGGAATCTAATGTAAAGAAATGTGGCTCTATGAAATCAGACAAATACACACACTAATATACACATATATAAATATGGGATATGCCCATTATAGGGGGTAGCAAAAGGTTCAGTATACCAATAATTTTTGGTTTTACTTTCACTTACTTAACCATGTTTTGGCAAGTTACACATAATTAGAACAAAAATACTTTCTTACAGGTAGTATACATGGAAAAACAAAAATGGTGGACTTGCCTATTTCAAGTAGTAATAGGGGGATCAAGATACATTATGGTGGACTTGCCTGTTTCAAGTAGTAATAGGGGGATCAAGATACATTATGGTGGACTTGCCTGTTTCAAGTAGTAATAGAGGGATCAAGATACATTATGGTAGACTTGCCTGTTTCAAGTAGTAATAGGGGGATCAAGATACATTATGGTGGACTTGCCTGTTTCAAGTAGTAATAGGGGGATCAAGATACATTATGGTGGACTTGCCTGTTTCAAGTAGTAATAGGGGGATCAAGATACATTAAAAAGCATAGTTTTTTGACAATTATTTCACTGTTATTTTAACTATTTTTATAACATTTGGTCCAAAGCTATTTTTTTTTACAATTTTCAAGCAGAGATGTAAATATATAATTTTGGAATTTTTGTATTTTGCTCAATTTTCAACAAGAAAAGCAAGTTTGGAGTTTTTGCAAATTATTATGTATCCTAATCAACTTTCATGGGAGTTTGTACAGAGATACTTTCTTGTAGATTGCAAGCAGTTCTACAGAGAGTTTATTATTTTTCTGTGTTTTTAACAATTTTTATGGTGTCAAAATTTCATGGCTGAATTTTGCATTTGTCAAAAAATGTTAACCACTTTAATTTTATCACTGATTTTAGAGTCTTCTTTTATTTTCAGTAAGTTATTTTAGATCCTTGTATCATACATTTGTAAGTTACTTTAAGATGTTGTATCATTTATTTATAAGTTATTTTAGGTTCATGTATTATTGATTTATAAGTTGCTGTAGGTCCTTGAATTATTGATTTATAAGTTACTGTAGGACCTTTATTATGATTTATAAGTTACTGTAGGACCTTTATGATTCGTGACGACATGCGCCACTTGGCCATCATTAGCTGCGGCTGATCACATCACATCACTTGGCCTTAATATCTGTGCTGCAGGGAACTTCGTGTGCTTAGCAGTCGACTTGTGACTGTAGTAATCATGCATCATTTGTGATGTTTTTTCTAATCTTTCAATCCCTTCATACTAACTATGTCGAGCAAAAACAGAAAGTGGTTGGATGAATACGTACTATATGTATTCACATGTATAACGGAACATGATGGGAGTCAGCGTCCTCAATGCATGATTTGCAATGCCAAGTTGAGCAATTCTAGTCTAGCACCAGCAAAACTAAGAACACTCCCTAAAGCTGCATGGAGATGGGAAATACAAAAACACAACGCTTGCTGAATTCAAGATAAAGAGAGCCAGGTTTGATGAAAAGGCTACTTTGCCTGTTCTCGGCTTTGTACCCAACGACAAACCGATCCTCACAGCATTGTATGAGGTTGCGTACTTGATTGTAAAGCAGGTCATACCACACACCATTGATGAAGCACTCGTAAAACCAGCTGCATTGAAGATGGCAAATATCATGCTGGAAAAAGCTGCTGAAAATAAGTTATCCCAAATTCCTCTTTCAAATGACACCATCAGCAGCAGAATAGATGACATGAGCAATGACATCTTGGCTCAAGTAGTTGCAGATCTAATTTCAAGCCCAGCAAAATTCAGCCTTCAACTCGACAAGACCACCAACATTTGCAATCTAAGCCAGCTTGTTGTATTCATGCACTATGTGAAGAACAATGAGATAAAAGATTTTTTATTTTGTAAGCCTCTTACAACAACTTAGGCAGCCGACATGAAGAAACTTGTGGATGGCTTCTTCAGAGACAACTTTTTTTTGTGGGATGTGGTTTCTGCAGTTTGTTCAGACAGATCTACAGTCATGCTGGGATGAAACTCTGGTTTTGGTGCGCTGGTGAAAGCCGATACACCACACATCATTGTAATGCACTGTGCTCTGCACAGGCATGCGTTGGAAAAAAAACCTTGCCTTCAAAACTGGCAGAAGTATTGAAAATTGTAGTAGAATGTGTGAAATTTGTGCGAACAGTGCCCTGAAGCACCTCATCTTCAAAGAGCTGTGTAATGAAATGGGCTCTGAATTCAAGGTACTTCTGTACCATTCTAACGTTCGGTGGTTATCCTGAGGAAAGGTGCTGAATCGTGTTTTTGCCATGCATGTGGAGTTAGATTTTTTGAAGCAATCTGCATGACAATGTTAGTGCTCTCACAAAAACAGGGCTAAGTTCATTCTCATTTTGGCGTACATGGTCGATATCTTCAATGCTTTCAATCATCTCAATCAACAGATGCAGGGCGGTGGAGTCAACATCATCAAAGCGGAAGAAAACCTGAAGGCTTTTCAAAAAAAGCTACCATTATGGAAACAACGAACAGAGAATGATAACTTCTCAGACTTTCCCCTGCTGGACGACTGTGTAAGTAAGATCGAAGATGTGTCTGAAATCAGAGACATTTCTGTACCCAGGGAACTGAAGCAAGTAATTGCCATGCACTTAGATGAGCTCGCAAAGTCTCTTGACGGATACTTCCCCACCAGGGAGTCACATCCAGCATGGGTGAGACAGCCACTCACCTTTAGTGTTATGGCAGCAGATGTCAATGATGAATACTTTAACGAAATCATTGAACTTCAGCAGAGCCAGGTTCAACAGCAACTTTTCAGAACAACAACGCTCTCAACGTTTTGGTGTCACCAAATCATAGCATACCCTCTTATTGCTAAAAACGTCCTTGAGATACTCGTACAGTTTGTTACAACGTATCTTTGTAAGCAATCCTTTTCGAGGATGGTAGATGTAAAAATGAAGAAAAGGAACAGACTTTGTTGCAAAAATGATATGAGAATGGCACTTACCAAGGTGAAGCTGCTCATTTCTGAACTTGTCTCTGAAAGGCAACAGCAAAAGTCACATTGATTTGCAGTAAATATTCATTGAGTTTTGTCTTTGTGTGAAATTAATGTTGTTCTTTGAACATAGTGATATCGTGTGCAACTGATGCATGGTTCATTTTGTGCACTAATAAAATATCTACTCATGTTTTGAATTTGAAAAAAATCATATTTTATTTTTCCAATTAAGAAGGGTTTAGTGAATGCAAGTACAAAACTTCCAGAGTTCAGTACCTCCTACAAGGTTAAGAACCACTGCTGTAGGACCTTTACTACTCATTTATAAGTTATTATTTTAGGTCCTCTATTATTGATTTATAAGTTATTGTAGGTCCTTGTATTATTGAGTTATAAGTTATTTTAGGTCATTTATTATTGATTAAGACCTAAATTACTGTAGGTCCTTGTGTTATTGATTTGTAAGTTACTGTAGGACCTTTATTATTGATTTGTAAGTTACTGTAGGACCTTTACTATTGATTTGTAAGTTACTGTAGTACCTTTATCATTGTTTTATAAGCTATTTTAGGTCCTTGTATTATTGATTTATAAGTTACTGTAGTACCTTTATCAATGATTTATAAATTACTGTAGGATCTTTTTTATTGATTTATAAGTCATTGTTGGACCTTTATTATTGATTTATAAGTTATTGTCAGACCTTTATTATTGATTTATAAATTACTTAGGTCCTTGTATTATTGATTTGTAAGTTACTGTAGGACCTTTATTATTGATTTATAAGTTACTGTAGAACCTTTACTATTGATTTATAAGTTACTGTAGGTCCTTGTATTGTTGATTTATAAGTTATTTTAGGTCATTTATTATTGATTTATAAGTTACTGTAGGTCCTTATATTATTGATTTATAAGTTTCTATAGGACTTTTATTATTGATTAAGACCTAAATTACTGTAGGTCCTTGTATTATTGATTTATAAGTTACTTTGTATCAATATTTCATTTTAATTGTTTGAGTAAATTGATGTTGGACATTTTTGTTAACAAAAAAACAACAACAAATTCATTGTAACAGGCATGCCTAAACTAACTCGAGAGATTGGTAGAGGTCAGTTTGGAGTTGTTTACTCATGTGAAGGATGGGGAGGTTTAACCTCCTGTGCTGTGAAGTCAGTTGTTCCTCCTGATGATAAGCAATGGAATGATCTTGCCATGGAGTTTTTCTATACACGGTATGATCGTTGTACTTTATGTTAAGTGAATGTAGTCTAATGTTCAGGTTGCTTAATTAGAAAAAAAACAACCTATATAATAAAAAATAACATTGAAAAGAATACTAAGAAAATTGCAGTGATAATATCATTTGTTTACACTTGGAAACTGACTGTATTCTTTAAGTCACTTTTATTTCAATACAATACACATTGGTATTTTTAACATAACCAGCAATAAAACTATTAATTTAACAATCTCTATACCTGACTGGTCTGGTACTACAGCTACTAACTCTCCTTCTACAATTAACTAGTCTGGTGATGAAGCTACTATTGATTAAAACCTAAATTACTGTAGTTACTCTTGGGTAGTCTGGTGATGAAGCTACTGACTGCCAGCCTACACTTTTCTTGGTCTGGTGATAAAGTAACTGACTGTCTGTCTCCACCTCCCTCGTCTGGTAATAAAGCTACTAAATTTCCATCTACACTTGGCTGCTCTGGTAATGAAGCTACTAACTGTTGGTTTATACTTGATTAGCCTGGTAATAAAGCTACTAACTGTCTGCCTACACTTTTCTAGATCTGGTGATAAAGCTACTGACTGTCTGGCTACACCAGATTAGCCTGTTAATATAGCTACTAACTGTCCATTTACACTTGATTAGTTTGGTGATGAAACTACTAACTGCCCATATACACCTGACTAGTCTGATGATAAAGCTTCTATCCGTCTGTCTACAGTTGATTAGGTCTACTGATAAAGCTACTAACATCTTTGTTTTTAGAAAGATAAAATTTCAGATTTCTTGTTTGACAGAAGTATACCAGATCATGAGAGAGTTGTACAAATTAAAGGGTCAGTCATCGATCATTTCTATGGCGATGGAAGCTCTCCAGCTGTCCTGTTGATAATGAAACGACTTCAGCTTGACCTGTATTCAGCACTGAAGTCAGGTCTAGATATTGTTACCAGATTACAGGTAATCAGTTGTATTGTTGGTAAGTTTGAGCTGTTTTGATGTTTACATAAAAGGAGAAAGTTACTCTGAGCAATGATTTGACTATGTGATTATGGTAATATATAAAACTCATTTGGGTAACACTCTCCATCCAGTTCTACTACAGAATTTAACCATTATGAGTGAGTACATTTCACATTTCAATCTAGCAGGTGTTTTTTGATAGGCTTAATTTATTGGTGAGGGTTTCTATTAATAACAGAAGAAACTGTAATTTTACAATATCCATAACAAAAACTTAACTCTTAAAACAATAACTGTTAATGGTACAATACGTTTAACAGTAACTGTATATTTATCAGAGTTAATCCTTTTTTTTTCAGATTGCCGTCGATGCTGTGGAAGGGATCAGGTTTCTCCATAGTCAAGGACTCATTCATAGAGACATCAAGTTAAAGAATGTACTGGTAGGCCCATAGTCGAGGACTTATTCATAGAGACATCAAGTTAAAGAATGTACTGGTAGGCTCATGGTCAAGGACTTATTCATAGAGACATCAAGTTAAAGAATGTACTGGTAGGCTCATGGTCAAGGACTTATTCATAGAGACATCAAGTTAAAGAATGTTCTGGTAGGCCCATTGTCAAGGACTTATTCATAGAGACATCAAGTTACAGAATGTTCTGGTAGGCCCATGGTCAAGGACTTATTCATAGAGACATCAAGTTAAAGAATGTACTGGTAGGCTCATGGTCAAGGACTTATTCATAGAGACATCAAGTTAAAGAATGTACTGGTAGGCTCATGGTCAAGGACTTATTCATAGAGACATCAAGTTAAAGAATGTTCTGGTAGGCCCATTGTCAAGGACTTATTCATAGAGACAACAAGTTAAAGAATGTACTGGTAGGACCATAGTTAAGGATGCATTCACAAAGACTTCAAGTTAAAGAATGTATTGGCATGTTCAGCTTCTGCTAGTATTTAGCAGTTATTGTATAATCTATATAGCTTTATTTTCAGTAATAGTTATTCATACCTGTAATAACTGCAGTAATGAAACAGCAGTAAATGGTTGTACATGGTCCCATACTCAGTATTTCAAAGGGAGCTTCTAATTTGTGAGATCAAAAACCAACACATGTTGTGCAAATTACAAGCAGCATGCAAAGAATACTGATGATACATTTCCCCAAAAAATTTGTTTTAAAAAAAAGGTGTTGTGAGATTAGATCTGGAAGCAGTTTTGTATGAAATATAGATTAAACAATTAAATTGGAGTTCATGTAAATCTGCAAACATCTAATGAAATGTCAACAAATGATGATCTTGTTGTCACACTGTATGGGGACCTAAATTTCAATTAACATAAATATGTATGTTTTATTATAAAGGTACTTTACTATGTACATGCAGTGTAGTTATTAATTGTTAAATTAACATAAATATGCATGTTTTATTATAAAGGTACTTTACTATCTACATGCAGTGTAGTTATTAATTGTTAAATTAACATAAATATGCATGTTTTATTATAAAGGTACTTTACTATCTACATGCAGTGTAGTTATTAATTGTTAAATTAACATAAATATGCATGTTTTATTATAAAGGTACTTTACTATCTACATGCAGTGTAGTTATTAATTGTTAAATTAACATAAATATGCATGTTTTATTATAAAGGTACTTTACTATCTACATGCAGTGTAGTTATTAATTGTTAAATTAACATAAATATGCATGTTTTATTATAAAGGTACTTTACTATCTACATGCAGTGTAGTTATTAATTGTTAAATTAACATAAATATGTACGTTTTATTATAAAGGTACTTTACTATTTACATGCAGTGTAGTTATTAATTGTTAAATTAACAAAAATACGTATGTTTTATTATAAAGGTACTTTACTATCTACATGCAGTGTAGTTATTAATTGTTAAATTAACAAAAATACATATGTTTTATTATAAAGGTACTTTACTGTCTACATGCAGTGTAGTTATTAATTGTTAAATTAACAAAAATATGTGTGTTTTATTATAAAGGTAGTTTACTGTCTACATGCAGTGTAGTTATTAATTGTTAAATTAACATAAATATGTACATTTTATTATAAAGGTAGTTTACTGTCTACATGCAGTGTAGTTATTAATTGTTAAATTAACATAAATATGTACGTTTTATTATAAAGGTAGTTTACTCTCTACATGCAGTGTAGTTATTAATTGTTAAATTAACAAAAATATGTGTGTTTTATTATAAAGGTACTTTACTATCTTCATGCAGTATAGTTATTAATTGTTAAATTATACTACCAAGTTAGACAACTCTGTCCAAAAATAGTACATTTGTATTTCAGTTATTCTCTATCATGTATCTACATGTACTACTGAAATGCATTGTAACATGCTTTATTCTTCTTGGGTGATTGGTCATAAAGAATTTGCATACAGTTTCTATGTTGTTATTGGTGCCACAATAATTGCATGGACTGTTCTAGACTTCTGTTGTGGTATAAATATACTTCAAAAGATTACTATTTAGGTCTGGACTGCATGATTGTGAGTTTAGTAATAAAAAGATTATAGTAGTGTCAGTTTTTAAAGTGAAATTATCACATACTGTACTGTTAAAACAGAACAGAAAATAATGATAAGTTTTGTCTGTAGTGTTCTAAAGTAAATTAACAAGCTTGTGTGGACATTGACAAAAAGTAGTCATTAATTTAGGGCTCTGGATACAGCATTGTTTACATACATATTGTTGATTATTACACTTGAGAATCTACAACTTTAGTGAATACATGGGAGTTTCCAGATACAGATTTAACATTATAAGTTAGGTAGATTTCTAAATATCAATGTAATTTATACAAACATTGATAGTGAAACAGATACATCACAGTAAATCCGTCACAAGAATAATAACAATCTCTACATCTCATATTTTTATTTTCTGTCTCACTTTGTCTAGTACTTTAATTTACTTGTTGTTCTGAAGACTTAATGTTCATTAAATCATAAAGAATGTTAAAATAATTCATGAGCTACTTATTATAGCCCTTGATAAACACTGATTTTCATGGGTTATAAACATTACCATTGTATTTTCTCAACTGAACAATCCTTTGACATTGAATTACAAGGATTAATCAATAAATATTTTGAATATATATGTATTTCAATATAACATCATATATTTAGATGTTTGAGAAAGGTGAACCTTTCAGAAGTGCTAAGATTATAGGGTTATCATTTTGTGTCAAGGTTTTTCTGAGCCTACCAATTTTTCTGACATCATGAATCTATCTTAGCTGGATGCTGCTAATAGAGCAAAACTAACAGACTTAGGATTCTGTAAACCTAAAGCAATGATGTCAGGCAGTATCGTTGGAACACCAATCCACATGGCTCCAGAACTGTTTACTGGACACTACGATAGTAGTGTGGACGTGTATGCCTTTGGAATTCTCTTCTGGTACTTATGTGCTGGTGACATTAAAATGCCACACATCTTTGAACAGTGTCAAACCAAGGACCGACTTTTTCACTGTGTTATGAGGGGTAATGTGTTAATATTTGCATAATATTTTTAGATCTTACATTCATGTAGTAATGCTTCTACTGGATCTTATGTGCATGTAGTAACTAACTCCTTCTATCAGATTTTACAGATACATAGTAACTAACTTCTCCATCAGATCTTGCATATATGTTGTAACTAACTCTTCTATTAGATCTTATATACATGTAGTAACTAACTCTTCTATTAGATCTTATATACATGTAGTAACTAACTTCTCCATCAGATCTTATATATATGTAGTAACTAACTCTTCTATTAGATCTTACATATATGTAGTAACTAACTTCTCCATTAGATCTTACATAGATGTAGTAACTAACTCTTCTATTAGATCTTACATAGATGTAGTAACTAACTTCTCCATCATAGCTTACATACTTGTAGTAGCTTCTGTATTAGATCTTACTTTCTAACTTAACTTTAGTATCTAGTAATTATGCACCAATACAAGGTTGTTATTATATCTAATAAAGATTTAATAGAGTAATCTACTATTTCAGGTGGACGTCCAGAAAAGTTGCCACATTTTAGTGAAGACTGTTGGAGGCTGATGTCTGAATGTTGGGCTACGGAACCTAAAAACCGTCCTTTATTAGGAGAGGTGGAGCCTCGACTGAAGGTGATCATGGAAAGCTATCGAACTAATCCTCAATCCAGTGGAAGTAAGAATGGTCCAAAGCAAGTCCCTCAGCAGAGACGTACCATAATCACCATGCCTGTGGTTTATTCAGAACTTATAAGAAATGAAGGGGTTGTATAAATTTTAGTAAATGACCTTTCAGTAAGAAATGAAGCTTCACATTTGGCACTAGTATTGAATTCACTGATTACAGGAGGTAAACTTAACCATACCTTATACCACTCAACACAAGTTGGTTTCTATTCACTTCCTGAACTTCTTTATGTCCTTGTACCATATACCACTCAACCCAAGTCTGTATGATCAACCTAGTACATGCTATACATTTTGGTTTCTATTTACTTCCTGAACTTCTCTATGTACTTGTGCCACGTACCACTCAACAGAAGTCTGTATTATCGACCTTGTACATGCTATACATGTTGGTTTTATTTACTTCCTGAACTTCTTTATGTGCTTGCACCACTCAAGACAGGTTTGTACAATCGACCTAATGTATCCCATACAGATTGGTTTTACTTCTATATTTCTTGAAGACCACAGAAGTATCTCTCACACAAAAACACAAATAATTGAATGAAATCCATTACTCTTAAAATATTTCATCCTCACAGTTATAGATTTTGACTAGATAAAAAGAATATCAAGTTATAAGCTACATTTATCTTAACTCACATTGGATCTTGGAAACTCTATTGAAACTTGCATTCACTGCAATCAAACATTTAAATAATAAAGTGTGACTATTAAAGTAACTTGTTGTACACTAATAAGTAAGGTTATTTTAACAGTAAAGAAAAAAGAATTGTATTAGAAGTAGTCACATAACATGTAATACTTACATAGCACAAGCCTTATCTGTGTTGTACTAGTTCCATAACACCACTGTGTTGTAGTAGTTACATAACACATGGATGACAAGTAATCATTTGGTTCTTAAAGGCTATCCCTTTACATCCACCCTTGAGAATATGTAAAAACTTAAGCCTATTTATTTTTAAGAAACTATTGATTCTTCTTTACTTTTTCAAGTAAATTCTGCAATCAACTCTTGTTGACGGTAACAATCCATTCATCCTGTTAGAATAATTTAAAACACAGTAAAAGAGAGACCAACACTGTTACCAATGTCTTATGCAATAATCTGAAGTAAGAATTAGGGAAAATGTCGTTATTTGTGTTAATGTTGAGTATATTATACTAGTCTGACCTGAAGCATTGCCATTTATTTTATAATTTAATACTTACCTCACTGTTATTAGTATAGATCGTTATAATCTGTTATCAACCATATTAAGAAAGTGAATATTTAGTGATGTCTTCAATGGCAACTTCAGAACGTTTAATGTAGATAGACTTATTTCTAATATAATATGAATATCTCCTTATTTTGCCTTCTGGCACGTACTTGTAATTTTCTGGATGAATAAAGATAAGCCACAATGAAAATCATGATTTCTGGTCTTTGTTGGTCAGTTTTTTGGCAGTTCTTCAAAAGCATATATCGTTTTATCATCTATAATTTATATACAACTTTAGCAGGCTACTTTTATAATCTTCATCTTCATATTATGTGATTGTGAAAAAAATAGCCAGGAATTAGAAACACGTGATGGTGAGACTCAATGATACCAACAAAACGCTAACCCTAAATCAAAGTAAATTATAATTATTTCTGTTGTTAGATGGGTTCTTTTGGGTCCTCTTGGAAACGTAAAGCCCTGTCCGCTAACAAAAATATTTAATTACTTAAATTTCATCTTCTTCAAGTTAGCTTTACTTTTTTCACTTATAATCATAAGTTTATGGATTAACACAGTTATTTTACTTGCATATTAGCTAATATGGTAAATTATAAAACTCCGTGAATTACAAAGTTTTTTTAACAAACGTATTGTACACGTACAAACAAAAAACAACACAAAAATAATGATACGTTAAACTCAAACTGTTGCTATTACTAATAAAACACTAATATTCGTAAATGTTTATGTTGCAATAACTAATTGTGTGAAACAAAATATAACCATTTATACTTCAGAAAAATATTTACTTACTTAAACTATACAGTTACAATGTTTTGGTCGTTGACCCTCCCGTTGTTTATGAGATGACCTCTTGCCCTTAATCAATGCTTGCTGATTCGTGGGCATGTCAACATTTTCCACCATATTTATTACTACAGACATTTTTGAAAATTTGTATTTTGTCCCTCTACCATTTTAACATAAACACTGTTTGTTTATTTCTGCACAAAGCTACCTGAAGGCTATCTGTTCTATCCATACCTAATTTAGTAGTGTAAGACTAGAGGAAAAGCACCTAGTCATCACCACCCACCGCCAATTCTTGGGCTACTATTTTACAAATGAATAGTGGGATTGACCGTCATATTATAAAGCGCCCATGGTGAGCATGTTGGTGTGATGAGGATTTGAACCCGCGACCTGTAAATTAGGAGTCGAGCGCCCTAATTACATGGTCATGCTACACTCTTGTGCAAATTAATTGAAGCAAATGGTCATTTTACAATATTTTTAGTATGGCGGCCGGTGTAAGCTCGCTGAACCCGCTGATTTCCTTTAATAGTCATTTTTTCACACGGATGGCGTCATTAGCTGTGTTTTGCAGTATGGTCGATCTATGTTTGGGATATATGATGAAATTTTGAGGAATACTACGTCATTCGAAATTGCGTTAGAAGGGCAAAGAGACCAGTCAAAAAACAACTTCTTACCAACTCAGTTAAGAAAAAATGGTATCAATGGGGTCTGAAATACAAGAACTGGACGCAAGAACAATGGAGGAAGGTGTTTTTCAGTGACGAAACTCATTTCTTCGTACAGGGTCAAAGAAGTCTGCATGTTCGCAGATCTCCAGGTGAAACACTTCGAGAATTTCACATCAATCAGTTCGTAAAACATCCCTTGAAGAAGATGTTTTTGGGCTTTCTCAGCTACTATGGCGTCGGAGGCTTACATATCGTAGAAGGTATGATGTGAGGACCACAGTACATCGAAGTTTTGCAGAGAAGAGTCGTTCCAGAATTGAAAAAGAGATTTCCAGATGGATCTGGCATTTTTCAGCAAGATCTGGCTCCCTGCCACACATTGAAACTTGTGAAGAATTTTATGACTATAACGCAAATAAAGGTGCTGGACTGGCCTGGAAACTCTCCAGACTTAAACCCTATTGAAAATCTTTGGGTGATTTGTGAAGAAAGACTTTGGGGAAAAGTCTGTACTACGAAAGATAAACTAATTGAGGCCATGATTGAGATGTGATACCGCGATCCAAAAATTAATAAAGATTGCAGTCAATTCGTGAACTCGATGTCTAAGCGGATTAATGATCTTCTGAAAAATAAGACGGTCATATCATGTAGTAATTTGTGAGTAATTTTTGGATTCTCAGAAATAAAATGCAAAAATTTAAAAAATCGTAATTTTTCGTCTGCAATTAATTTGCACAAGGGTATAGGTCTGGTATAGATACATTTAAATTGGTTTATTCGAGTTGTCTTTGTTCTTTATGATTCCTAGTCTGTCTAAGGGGAAGTTGCAGTACATCTCTGTTAAATCAATGGTTGCAACATCCCTTCCTGGCCAAGTGAATTTCTGTATGTTAACACTTGAAAAATACTGTGAAAGAATGAATAGAAAAATAAAGGATTTCTTGCTAGATCAGATCGAACATCTGTACTTTCACAGCTATATTTGATTTCCATAATGTTTAGTTTAACAGTGTTTTATTTTTAGAAACGTAAAGCTGACATCTTTCCACTGATGCAGTAGGAGGAATTATCTAAACGTTTGCGCACAGACATTGTCTTTTTTCATTTTTTATAATAAAGATTATTTAGACGTTCCATCAAGTGTGTACAGCCTGTTTATTTACTACTCATCTGTTTTCAAATTCAGATAACTCCTTAAGTTCTTTGTAGACCTAACTAATACTGGTGATCGAGGAAATCAGTTCACCAGAAAATACCACATTGCGACTGTTTAACTTACACACTGCTGACCAAAATCCTCAGGACAACTGACATATAGAAAAATATGCATTTTACGTTGTTTGACTCAACCACTTATTTGAGTAGAACTTCGAAAGATGAAAATAAGAAAAGGGAAAATAAAATACTTTTTAGCATTTAATAGGGAAAGTGTGAACACTCTGAAATTAGCCTAAATACTAGCTTAAGACCATACCAAAAATAAGTCCTAAAGAGGGGAGGATATGTCCAACAAGAGGTCTCAGTAGTGAGTTACACGGCCGTCATTGCGAATAACTTCAAAAATTCGCTTGGCATGGTCGATATAAACTTTTGCAGAAGACTGGCTGGAATGTTATTCCAAGTGGTGAAGATGGCTTCACGAAGATCATTCACTGTTTGGAATTGACGTCCATTTTTATAGACTTCCCTTGCCATCCACCCCCAAACATTTTCAATGGGGTTCGGTTCGGGCGAACATGCTGGATGGTCCAAAAGAATCATGTTATTCGCCATGAAAAAGTCCTTTGTCCTGCGGGAGTTTTGGTTGCAGCATTGTCCTGCTGAAAGATCCAGTCATTTCCACACAAGCGAGAGCCTTCAGTCAATAAAGATGCTTTCTTCAACATGCCAATGTAGCCAGCCGCGGTTTGACGCCCCTGTATAACCTAAAGCTTCATTGTTCCATGGAAGGAGAAAGCACCCCAGATCATGATGTCGTGTAGAAACTATCTCTGGTGGGATATCCTTATCGTGCTAGTGGCGTTGGAAGCCATCTGGACCATCCAGGTTAAATTTTTTCTCATCAGAGAACGAAACCTTCTTGTTATTTTCTACGTCCCATGCTTGGTTTTTCTCAACAAAGTTTAACCGAGCTGTTTCGTGGTGTGGAAGGAAGTGTGACTTTTGAAGACGTTTACGATTTTTAAAGCCTTTCTCTCGTAGATGCTGTCTTATTGTTTTTGAGCTGCATTCTGCGTCCGTAAGGGCCTTAATCTGGTTCGAAGATCGGCTGGTGTCTTGCCAGACAACTTGTCAAATCCTCTTGCTCAACGCCGGCGAAATTTTCATGGGCCAACCACTGGAAATTCTCGTTCTGTATCCCTCAGGGTCTTTCAAAAAAATTGCAATAGCAGTTTTACTACGCTCAATCTCATCAGTAATGGCACGTTGAGAGAGACCTTGTTTTGCAGCTCGACAATTCTGCCACGTTCAAACTCTGTCAACTTTTGAGCCTTTGCCATGTTTTTACCCAATGTAACACAGGAGATGTCAGTGGGAGATGTTGACAACGCTAATGCTTGAACACAAATGACTAAATGTCGTTAGCTGTTTACCGACTAACGCTTCGTTTCAATATGGTCTTAAACTTTTGACCAGCTAGTATTTGTGAGTCTAACAACGCAAAATGCATATTTTTTTCTTTATGCTCATTGGCCTTAAGATTTTGGCCAGCAGTGTATTTGGTAGACAGTCTGAAGAGGGCTTAATTCAACAGAAATCTTGAATTTTTAAGCAGATTGATTTAATCTATGCCAAAATCTTCTTTTAAGTTAAACAGTTGACCATTATTTTGCAAATATATATCAAAGGTAATCATAATCACAGTAAAACGACTATTTTTTTAATTATATATATACCACATTGTTGATCCTCAAATCTACAGTAAAAGGCCCTTCCCATCATCAGATCTATTTAACTGGTATGACCAGGTGGTTAAGGCACTCGACTCCTAATCTGAGGGTCGCAGGTTGGAATCCCCGTCACACGAAAAATGCTCGCTCTTTCATCCTTTGGGGCGTTATAATGTGCAGTCAATCCCACTATTCGTTGGTAAAAGAGTAGCTCAAGAGCTGGCGGTGGGTGGTGATGACACTGGTTTTACACTGCTAAATTAGGGACGGCTAGCGCAGATAGCCATTGAGCAGCTTTATTAGAAATTCAAAAAACAGTCTACTCAAATTTGAGTTATTTTGTGTTTGTACTTGAGAATGACCCATCCAGTGACTGAAACGCTTTACTTAGTCTAACATATATAAAACAAGTACAGCAAACGCTTGAACTACAGGTAATTAAATATTTCTACAGTAGCTTTATACGTTGAAGAGTAATAATCTATGCTTTTCAATACAAGACGGGGTCTTTGTATGTTTTAATAATCAGTGATGTCGAGAAAACCCACTTGTAGAGAAATATATATGCAAAAACGGCTCGTTTGGGTTGAGAAAATATTTTACATAGAAGAGCGAACAACGTTTCGACCTTCTTCGGTCATCGTCAGGTTCACAAAGAAAAAGATAACTGACCGGAAGCTGACCACATGTTTGGAAGGGGTTGTGTAACCAGATTCAAAGAACATAAAAAGTCACCTTCACACGTTTTCGAACACTGCAAGTCAAATAAACACAACATAACCATAGAAAACACTCAAATACTAAATAAAGAAACAAACATAAACAAACGCAAAATTAAAGAAGCCTTACTTATACAACAACTTAAGCCCAAAATAAACCAATATAAAGGAACGCCTTTATACCTATATTAATATAATAAAATAAATAAAAATTATATATTCAAACATCTTACACCGCCCTCTACATTCCGACAATCAGTTACACAACCCCTTCCAAACATGTGGTCAGCTTCCGGTCAGTTACTTCTTTCTTTGTGAACCTGACGATGACCGAAGAAGGTCGAAACGTTGTTCGCTCTTCTATGTAAAATATTTTCTCAACCCAAACGAGCCGTTTTTGCATATATACTTTGTATGTTTTGTTCATTCTTTAAACAATTGCGTATAAATGTGCTGGTTTTTTTTACTGTAAATAGTTTCCAGTTCTTACAACAAATAACAGGAGCTACTATGAGACTAAAGATATTTTATAAAATAAAAAATGATTTTCAGTGTGTATTTCTTATAGTAAAGACACCTCGGGCTATCTGCTGTGTCTACAGCGGGAAATCGAACTGCTGATTTTAGCATTTTAAATACATAGTCTTACCGCTGTCCCAGCGGGGAACCGCTTCTCAGAAAACTGTTTGTTTTTGAATTTCGCACAAAGCTACTCGAGGGCTATCCGTCCCTAATTTAGCAGTGTAAGACTAGAGGGAAGGCAGCTAATCATCACCACCCACCGCCAACTCTTGGGCTACTCTTTTACCAACGAATAGGGGGATTGACCGTCACTTTATAACGTCTCCACGGCTAACAGGGCGAGCATGTTTGGCGCGACCGGGATGCGAACTCGGGACCCTCGGATTACGAGTCGCACGCCTCAACACGCTTGGCCATGGCGGGCTCTCAGAAAACAGAACATAGTATATGTACGTGTGTGTATATAAACTTTTATAGCTAGAATAAATTAATTTAGACCGCATTAGTTAAACAAATACAAGTCGGATATTAATTTTTTTTTTTTTTTGCATGTAACTTCAAGTACAGGCTAAAAAATTTTATCTAACATTTTCCGAAATGTATACTGAAATGTGCTGCAATGCGATTCCACAATAGAAGGAAAGATAAACATTTCTTTGGCTGGTGTGGAACTCTTCTGGCGTGTAAATAAAAGATACATATCTTCCTGAAGTGAATCGGTTTGAAAGTATTGGACAAAGTGCTAGTGCTGAAACAGTACACATAACACTGGTGAAGTTTTATCAGAGCCTTCAGAATATATTTATATATATAATATTTGACGACTTCACATTCATTCTGATAACACCTTGCGACCGACGAAGTGAATAATTCTGTTTTAACCAACTATATTTTTACTTCATTTATAAAGCATAAAGTATCCTGTTTTGCAATTTGTGAACTTATTTTGACAATAATATTTACCTTATTTTCCTAGAAGCTTTCTTCTTGGATTCGTATTAATTTTGATTGAGATTTTTAAGAAAACTAGAACAGAAAGCAAATAATAAGTAACATGAATTACACCGTATCGGCCATACTCAGTTTGGATGAGGTATTTCGGCCATACTAGGGCTTTTTGGAAGTGTACTAGCATTAATTTTATCATTAAGTAAACAAACAATTTTATTTTGTGAAGGAGATTAATTAAGTGAAATGTGAGTATCATAAATTTCATTTGAGCCACTTAAAAATCGTAATTGCGGTTATGAATAGTAGGTCAATATTTGTTTTTCACATCAAGGTCACGAATAAAGAATTTTTTAAAAGAGCAATCTATCGAACGTGTTAGGATTAATGACTTTCTTGAAATTAATAGTAATGAATTATGTATTATCATTAAAATTGGTAACTTGCAATCGCATTATTATTATGCCCAGTTTGAAATGAGTTTTCGTAATTCTTGATGACGAGAAACCCACTTGAAGTGAAAATGTATCTCAGGACCTGAAGATAACCGAAGATCGAAACATTGTTCTCTGCTTCATTAGTAAGTGTTAATACCCATACCATCCGTTCTGAGATACATTTTTGTAATTCTATTCACGTGCCATGAAGTCACTGTAAAGCCTCAAACATTTAGGTTTGAAAGAAGCTGATAAAAACCACATATTTTGATAATTCAGTCAAGTCTAGACACTAAAATAGACGATTTTTGCATTATCCAGAAAAGTTCAGCCTAATTCTTCCATTAATTTATTTAACTAATTTTAAAATTTAGCAAGTAAAGATGCTTTCTGACAGAGTCTTTGGCGAAAGTTTTAGCTTTATATTAACTAAGTATTTTTGGTATGTGAGTAATGTTACAGAGTTTTATGACAGTTATGAGCTAATTATACAGATTTTACTAATTAAATATCGAATATATGTTCTTAATTTGTAATCTGTAGTACTAATTAATGTTATTGTTAATAATAACACCAATTTTACAAGAGTAGGGTAAAACTTGACTCTTTACTAATTACTTTGATTGATGAGTATCTATCTTGATAATACATTCTGTATTTTTACTTGTTTGTAATAATGTGCATGTTAAACTACAGCTACTGTCAATATACTGTTTGCACTACTAATTCTAGTAATCAATATCATAAGTTTAACTATGACAGCAGCAGGTTCAAACACTGATAATATTAATAGTATTTTTTTATCACTGGAATAATGTTAGGCCAGAACTGTTTTGTTTACTCTTGTGCCAATGAGTTTCAAGTGTCATTATTGTTTATATATCATATGGTTAACCCTATGTGATGATGGTGGTCAAAGTGCCCATTCCCTGTCATTTTGTAATTAAATAGTTAACTTCAAAATGGAATGATGCATATGATGTCAGGGTACCAACTATTAATTTGACCCTACCTTAAATACATTATTGATTTAGTGGCAGAACTTGGAAGAGAGTAAATACTAGATACATTGTATATGGATACTTCAAAAACTGTAGTTATGTGTTTCATAGGTTCTAAGGCTATCCAGATACAGTATGTGAGCTGTATGATGGACAGAATAGTTTTTATTGTATATGTAAACATCATTGTGTTCAGTGACTGACCTATTTAAATTATAGACATATCTTAAGTACAAATGCTTTTGTAACAATAAAAGTTTTGTGTAGTAAACATTGTCCAATACAGGTCTGTTCCTATTATCATTTGGTTAATAAATTTTATAAAGTTTAGAGATGGTTTAAATGATGATGAAAACTAAATATACAGCTCAGGTGTAATATATTATTGGTTTTGATTTGATAAACAATTAGCAAAAATTTATTCCTTTATTTGTTTAGTTAATTTAGTTTTATCAATTTTATTTTAAAAACAATTATAATTTTGAAATAATTACACAAACTATTTTTTGCCAATAAAAAGTAGATAAAAAACATAAATAAGGTAGAAGTTTAGTGGCTTATGTCATAACATCTGCAGTTTACTGTAATTAGTGGTTCTACTTTCTTCTGTGTATTTAACATTACAGATCTTAAAAAAAACAATCCTTACTGACTAAAAATAGGTGTTTGTAACTATATTGGTAATATTAGGTTGCTCTCTTAACACAGTGATTCAGAAAGTGTATGTATTTATCTTGATAATAGATCATGTCATTAGGTGATTGAAAGAGTTGATGGAAAGTGAAAAAGAAATTAGTTTACTAATGTCTGTTGACCACTGTTCCGATGAGAATAAGGAGCAAGATGGATTTATGGTACTGTCATCTCCTCCAAGCAGTGATGAAGTCCACTTTCCAGATTCCTTAGACTTACTGAACAACTTACATTTAAGTCTGGCATCAGCTAGCCCTGATCTCTCTTATGAAGAAATTCAAGAGAAGTTAAAAGAACTGCTGAAAGAAAACCTGGAACTAAAAGGCAAGAACACAGTGGAATAATTTTAAATATTAGAAGTGTACCATGTAGACACATTGTAAAACTTGTCCGAAGTTCGTATGTTGTTGTATTTGTCTGCCCGTGAGCTGATTTATTGATTTTTCTCCTTATTAAGAATAAAAAATTTCTTAGAAATTAGCCAGTGAATGAAAGTTATAGACATGTTATAAATTTAAGAAAATACTTGTAATAAAAACAAACTGCTGTGTGTGCAGTCATCTCCATAGTCCAGAACACACACAATAACCTATGCCATGGTGGCCTTATTTTGGTTTGGCAATCTCATATTTTTTGTTAAGACCTGTTGTGTATTATAAAAATGTTTATTTTGTCGTTGGGGGTCTTGTTGTTTTGAATGCAGTTCTTTCTTTTGTTGTAACTATTAACTGTGTGAACGTCTAACCTGTATAAAAGCCAATGTGTGTGTGTGTGTGTCATGTCACACTTGAATTCTTAATGTAGGAGAAGTCATAAAAGTCTTTGACCTCTCAGTATTGGAAGATTCCAAAATTATTTTCTCTGTTTTCTGCACAGTATGTAAGTTATTTATTGTGGATATATATAACATTTTAGGATTGTAATTTAAGTGAATGATTTTCTTTCTATAGAGCTTCTACAACAGAACAATATAAACATGAAAGTCCAGTTTCAAACCTTGATCACTTGGCAAGAACAGATTAACCAAGTCCACAAGAGCCATCGAATAAAATTTGAGGAGTCCAGACTTCTGGTCCAGAAACTTCATGACGAAAATCATTCATTAAGTGATCGTGTAGCACAGCTAGAAAAAACACTAGCTGATCAGGAAAAAATAAAAAATAAAGTAAGGGTTAGCTTAGTTAATTACTTATATATTAATTAGTCATTCCTAGTAAAACTACTAGGGAAGTTTAAGACGTTTGCTATTTGGTAAACTTTAAATTAATTCTGTATTTAATGTTAGATTAGTTATCATCCTCACAGTGTTGAGTTCCTTTGTAAGTTAGTTCAAAATTGATTTGTTTCAGTTCCAAAGAGAAGTTAAAGAGCTGTCAAGTAAAGTCCAGATGGCTGAAGAAGATAAAGAAGAGGCACTGGCTGAGCTGGAGAGACAGCAGGTGATATGCCGTCATTTAGAAGAACGAGTCCAAGAGATTACCATGGATAATGAAACTCTATTGAAAACTGGTCAAGTGGAGAAATGTGGACACACAGGTAGAACTGAAGATATGCAAGCTAGACTTATAAAAAATGGTTGTAAACAGGTAAGAAAGAATTCTTTTCTATATACATTATTAGTTAGGAGTTTGAAGAAGAGAAATAATGAACCTACTGCATAAAATCTTACTAAAAGGTCTTATTATGTTTTTTAAAGAACTGTTTTAACATTTTAACATATATATGCATTTAATTGAATGTATTTATAACACAGAGATTATTATTATACCATATTCAGAGTTATTTTACCTAGAGTTTCTCCATTCATTAGAGAGAACAAGTTGTTTTTACTTGAGGTTTCTCTGTATTTTTGATAGTATTGTGTACATGTAAAGTAATAGGCTATTAATGTAGCAAATTCAGTGTTATTTTATTCACGGGTCCTCTATCTATAAGAGAAATGGTAAGGAGTACATGTAGTGTAATAGGCTACTATTGTAGTGAATTCAAAGTAGAATTATTTTACTTGTTGCAGTATGGAATCACATGATTATTTTGTGTTTCTCTTTGCTGTGCTGTAGGGATCTTTTATTTGTTATTAATAAATAAAAAGTATTAAAAGAGAGAGATAATCCTAAAACATACATGGTACATAACTTCACCCCTCAATGGTTTCGTGACCTATCAAAAGATTAATAGTGTACCACATGTTGCAAGAATTAGTTCTTATTTTTTTCAATTACAAAATGAATTTACAAATTGATTCTGAATAATTGTTTTGCCTATTTAGAAATTGATTCTGAATGGTTGTTTTGACTATTTAGAAATTGACTCTGAATGGTGACTCGATTATTTAGAATTGATTCTGAATGGTGATTCGATTATTTAGAAATTGATTCTGAATGGTTGTTTTGACTATTCAGAAATTGATTCTGGATGGTTGTTTTGACTATTTAGAAATTGACTCTGTATTGATTCTGAATGGTGATTTGATTATTTAGAAATTGATTCTGAATGGTTGTTTTGACTATTCAGAAATTGATTCTGGATGGTTGTTTTGACTATTTAGAAATTGATTCTGAACGGTGTCAGAATTACAACTTTCTGTTCTCATTACTCTTCTTGCTTTATTTTTTACTGTTGTAGTTTTTTTGTTTATACTGAAAGTTAAATAAATTAAATTATTGCCATCTCTTTTAATAGCTACAGGCCAGAAAATAGTAATATTTTTAAACGAAGATAACTTGATGGGTCACTACAGCATGACAAATAAATCAAAAGTTGGCTCTCTTTGTATCTTAAGTTTTAATTGTACTTTTCCTAATGTGGAAATAGAATATGTATTGGGTTGAGGAATAATTCGTGAGCGTTTTTTCAAGTTAAAAAAATATATTCATAAATGAAACACTTTCGCAAAATATTTCATGTTATTTGGTAGATAATTTTTTGCTCTAATAGATGGTGTGTTTGATTTTCATATGTCTTTAATTTTTGCTTTCATTTTCAGCTCATTAAATGGAATGTCAAGTGGACAAAATCGAGCATTTTCTACACCATTTGCTTTTTGCATTTAATTTCTTGCAATTTCGTTTAAAACAATGCATACTATATACCTAGGTATTACATGAAATAAAGTATCATAATAAATGTTTTGGGTGTAATGTGTTCATGCATTGAAGTATTGTAGTCTTGCATGTAATGCTTGAACGAAATTATTTAAAAATGCTCACAAATTATTCCTCAACCTAATATGTGAAATGTGTTGATATAAAGACCTGAGTAACTATCACATTTTATCAGATAACTTATTTTGACAGTTATACTTAATATAACTTGTCTCTGTAAATTATAGAAATAATACACAGAACGTTTAGAAGTGCACAATAGTTATTTTGAGGCTTTCCAAATTGAGCACCTCTGTAAATGTTATTGAAATATCCTTGCTTGTTTCCTTAAAGGGTGAAGACTCTAGCCTGTTCCCTATATTGGTAGAAGACTTTGGATACACTGTGGTCAACCAGTCAGGATCTACAGATGATGAAGTGGGTAGTTTAAGTTTTGTTAATCTCTTTGTTTATAAAAAGTTAGTTCTAAAGGCTAGTTTAATACTGAGTTATTTTGTTTAAATAAAATCTGTATTGAAATTATCAGTATTTTGATTTCACAGGAGTATTACTTATATTGTCAAGTAATTTTTTTTTTACAAGATTTTGTATTATTTTTTGTAGTTTCAGTTTGCTGAATTTAAAACACAAGCATATGATACAATTTATATGTCTTTACTCAGATATTTTTCTTTCTGAGTTACATTGTATTTCATTTATGTACAGTCTTCATGCTTTGTATAAATTGTTTAAATATTTGTTTAGATATTACTAATATTTAAGTACTTCATTAAACATAAAATTCAGTGTAAGTATTTGTGCCTAATTATATATGTGTAACAGCAACTGGTGTAAGTAGGGAGAACTGACCTAAGTGAGTTTTCATGGTAGGGAGAGGTGACCCACATTAATTTTGTTGAATATCATCATGGCAGGGGGAGTTGACCTGCACTAGCTTTCCTGAATGCCAATAAAATAGTTTCACTCTGGAGACATTTTGGTGGAAACATCTTCACCACAGCATACCAAACTCCTCTTGAAATCAAAGACCATTGGGGATATACTACCCATTGAGGTTACTACCATGCAACTTTGAATTATTCCAGATGAGTTATAGTTGAGAGGGATTTAAAGAACATTCTCCAGTCAGAAATCCTCACTGGTTTCTCCAGCCAATAGGTTACTATGGTACGCCAAATCTTTACCAGTGAAGACGGAATTATGGACTTACCAACATTCTGATATTAACGTTTACATCACCTCATGCTCCTGCCACAGTCAAAGCAGGTTATCTGAACTGCAAGGTATGGCCTTACATACCTAATCCTCTCAGATGTTTCCAGTGTCAATGATTTGGTTACTCAAAAACATTATGTTGTGGTTGTTTGGTATGTGCTCGTTGTGGTGGTAAAGGCCATGACACTTACAAGTGCAACCTGGAACCACACTGTGATAACTGTAGCGGCTCACACCTCTTTTACTCTATTTTTTGCTCTAAATGGGTAGAAGAGAAAAAGGTGCAAGGCTTAAAGACTGTTAATAATATCACCAACTCAGAGGCTCAGAAATTACTATCCCCAACTCTATCTCAGACATATGCTGCTGCACTCCATTCTAATACCACAGTGGGAGTGCAGAGAAATATTTCCCTGCCCCGAACAGAGTTGTTTGCAAAACATCTTAAGAATATTGTGCCCTTCATAATTAAAAAAGTTGATGCATCTATGTCTACTTCCATTTCTGTCCCTACTGCTCCTTCCAGTGACTGCCCAGTTTTATTTCTTTCAAATTCAAATGTTTCCTCAGGTCCGATCTCTTCTGCAACCCTGAAAAGCAAAATGACCATTCGTTCATGCCCTCAGTCATTGGAATCTTTGTTCACAGACAGAGACCTTCCTATCTGACCCATGGCAGAATCCATGGAGGTTGATAGATCGTCGTCCAATAAAGAAAAAAACATGGTCGCAAACAGATCTCCTCGCCACATTCTCCTCCACATAAATAACAATGGCCGCTCTGATCCAGTAGAACTGTCGAGGTTTTCAATCAAATATAGATGACATTAAGAATTTGATTGATTCTTACCATCTCATGTGTCTCTCCTTACAGGAAACATTTCTGAAACCTACCAATACAGTCACCCTTCAGCAATTTTCCTTGCATAGAAATGACAATTCATGTGATGGAAGAGTGCATTACTGGTTGATCAGTGTATGCTCACCCTGTCTTTGTCACTTGATACACTCTTGGAGGCTGTAGCCATCCATATTTCCTTGGGTCATACCATCACTATTTGTTCTCTCTACCTGCTTCCTGAAGAGATCTATAATCAGTCAAACCTTGATGCCTCCATTGAGCAGTTACCATCCCCCCCTTTTTTACTATTGGGGATTTTAATGGATAGAATCCCCTCTGGGGTGGTGCTATAGAGCATATGCTCTTGGACCACAACATGTCTCTCTTCAATACTGGTTCTTATACTTATTTTCATGCATCTAGTCAGTCTTTTACTGCTATAGATCTGAATGTATTGTTCAGGCAGCTACTCAGTGTATTCCTAAAACCTCGACATATTTCCTAGAGTATCCTTGTCCTTGGTGGAATCCTGTCTACCACATGTCAAGAAAAGCTCAAAAACAGGTTAAGTATACCTTTCATAGAAATCCCACACTTTTAAACCTCATTGCATTTCAGCAGGCCCGGTGCACCTACTTGGTAGGTCAGACGTCAAAGCCAGAAGGAATCTCAGATTAAATACACCTCTAGCATTTCTTTTACCACCAGTTTCAAAGTCATATGAGACAAAATTTGAAAGGGTAGTGGCCAGTATTCTTCTGCCCCTCTTTCAATCTTGTTCTCTGATGGCCAGGAAGTTGCTGATACCCAGATCATCACCATTACTCTCAGCAAAAGCTTTTCTCGTGCATCTAGAGCTTCTGCTTCATCCCCCATCTTCTTAGCCATCAAAACACAGGCAGAATGATTGTCTCTATGACTATAATCACCCCCTTACACTGGTGGAACTTAAACTGGCTCTTCACTGGTTTGGCAGTACTTCAGTCGGACCTGATGATATTCATTATGAGATGGTGTGCTACCTCTCTCTTGCCTTTCTTGCTATATTGTTTTCAACTGGATCTGGTAGGAGAATGTATTTCCTGATGCTTGGTGCTATGCTACTGTACTCCCTTTTCCTAAACCTGAGATTGATCCCAAGATTCCTTTGAACTACTGTCCAGTTGCTTTGATGAGCTGTCTCTGTAAGATTTTAGAGAGGATGGTTAATACTCGTCTTGTTTGGTTCCTTAAATCAAATAAACTCCTCTCACCCACTCAGTGTGGGTTCCAAAGATAGTGCTACATGGACCACCTGATTCGACTTGAAACATCAATCAGGGAAGCTTTTCTCAAACAACAACACCTTGTTTCTGTATCATCATGATAGGGAGAGGTGACCTACATTAATTTTGTTGAATATCATCTTGGCAGGGGAGAGCTGACCTACACTAGTTTTCCTGAATATTATCATGATAGGGAGAGGTGATCCATTCTAGTCTTGTTCAAGAGAACATTCTGTCAAGAGTTGATTAACATTTACTTAAGGTAGATGTTCCTTTCAAGATAACCATCAAATAATATTTGCTCTTTTTTTTTTTTTCACCTCATCTACTCTTCAGCAAATGTCAACTACTTTTCTTCATCTTCATGGACTCAACCAGTGACCAGATGTAGACATGAACATGTGGGATCTTCTTAACCAATTTAATGATTCTCTTCTGTTCTAGTTCTTCCATTCATTTGAGAAGTTATCAAGAGTAATTGATTGTTCAGTGAGATCAGTAGATTTTACAAGTCTTTCAGACTGGTCTTAACTTTCACTTACAGTCCAGTTGCTTATGTGTTCTGGATCATTAAGTTTCTAACCACCTTCAGAAAAGAAATGTTAAAAATTCATTTTTCATGATTCTTCAGGTTTTTACTCCTTTTTTGTTGTGTTTTTGAAGAAATTTGACTTATCTTGGCTAATCATTCCCTTGATGATAATGTTGGATATATAGGATACTTTTCTTTACATCTTTCATCCAATTATCATCTTTTGTCTTTAGAAGTAGTTTGTTCACTGATCTCTTTTCCCCAGTATCGTACATTTTGGGTTGGGTAATGTAGTTTTGCTTGCCTTTTTCATTCATTCAACATCTACCTCTAATTTTTAATTGAGTTTTTCATAATTTCACCCTTTTGTGACCCCCAAGTCTCTTACATTCATGTGGTCACCCAATCAACAAATTTGCTTCAATGGATTGTTGGTAATTATAATTGCCATTTACCAACAGAGTGTTTTGTATATCTGTGGTTTTGGACCACTACAGGTCAAGGAATGCTGCTGCCATCATCTTTGTTTCTTGTGTATCTTCTTCCAAAGACATCCTTTCTGCTTTGCGAATGATTGGCTTTATACATGATATTCCCTTGTGGTGTTGTCACATGTGACATCTCCCTTGTGTGTGTTCCCATGTGACATTTCCTCCCTTGTGTTGTGGTTCCATGTAACATCTCCTCCCTTGTGGTGTGTTTCCATGTGACACCTCCAATGGTACATTCTTTAGACTTGTCCTGTAGCATGTCTGTGTGTTCCAACTCTCTCTTGTCAAACATCTATTAGTGTGAAGATGCTTCGTAGTCCTTTACATTGGATTGATGAAGATAAAGTTTTATTGGCCACTGTTCAACTCTTCACATTATATAGCTACACAGTAGCAGGCATAAGTAAATAAACTTCAAGATCAATCATTTCTTAGGATACTGAGTTTATTATAGCTGCTATTGTCTAGTTATATAATGTGAAAAACTGAATAATGGCCAATGACTCTTTTTTTTTTTTTTTTTCACCTATCCAGTGTATAGGTTTTTCTCATAGTGACTACAAAGAATGTTCACACCAACAGTATATTTAATACTTTTCACTGTGATATAGGTCCATCTTATCTCTTGTTTTGTTTAACTTGTGTTCAGGGTTACTTAAGAAGAATGGGATTCTCAGAAATTAGTTGTACAAAGTGTAGATTGAACTGGACATCCCTTCAACTTAGACTTGAAGATTAAACAGTTTTCAGAATCTTGAGTTTATTAACTCTTTTCACAGTTTTTGCCAACAAATAGTTTCACAATATACAGTTTTAGAGAGTATTAATTTACTTTCCAGCTGTAACAGTTGGATACATTAATTCTTATAACTGTATTTCAGGTGAACCAAATCGGAAATAATCAAGAAAAAGATGAATTTCTACCAAATATGGCAGCCCAAACTTGTGGTCAAAAACTTGCATCTAATTCTCTTCAAACTAAGAACAGTGAGAAATCTCAGTTTCTCATGGTGTGTGGTCAGCAAATGGATATGGCTAGTTCTGTCCTTCAAAAATCTGGAGATAGGTGAGTTTTTAGTTACAGAAAGGAACAAAAGACTGGAGTCTAATTATTTAAAACTAATAATTAATAATTTTAACAGAGTAAATAGTGATAGTAGGTAAAATCTGCAGACTAAATATCATCATGATGTTAAACAGTAACCAGATGTATTATCATCACGTATGAGTGATGTTAAACAGTAACTGGATGAGTTAGATTTAGTCTGACTGACACCATTACACATTTATCTTTGTTTTTCTAATAAGTTCTTACAATAGACAATGTATATAAATGTTTAGAGAAAAATAAAGTTTTGTAACTAGTGTTTCAAATTGTCTTCATAATTGTGGTGCAGTGTACAGTTCTTTTGACAATTTGTTTCCATATAATATCAGGTACCTTAAGAAATTAAACAAAAAACGAGTTCTATACAAGTGATGGTGGTGAATCACTTGATTTTACAAATTTAATATGAGAGTTACCAACATATGAAATAAAAACTGTCTTTAAAATTGAACACTTGGTATTCATAATATTTTCAAAGCCATGTAGATATAGCTTTTGAATTTCTAATTACTTGCATACAAACCTTTGTGTAGATGTGCAGATTTAGATAACTTACTACTCGAGTCTCAACATCGGCTGCAGTGTTTAGATCTATGCAACACAGCTGATGTGGAGCAACTGAAATGTGAGATTACAAACTTACAACAAAAACTCCAAGAAGAAGAAACTTGTAGGAAAGAGGAAAGGTATGTATCATTTTAGGTAAATTGTTTAAAGGTGTGTATTGTGTTTGATAAATTGGTTAGAGTTAAGTATGATGTTTTTTAAATTTATTACGTTTATGTCTGTATGTTGGATACTGTTATTTTATGACAGTACTGATATAGCAGGTATGTTTGGTATTCGTAGTTTATTTATGATATTGTCATGACATGTAGTTCTAGTTCTTTATGATGTTGTTACCTGTAGTTTGTTAGGTAATGTTATTTAATTTATGATATTGTAGTGACTTCTAGTTCTAGTTCTTTATGATGTTGTTACCTGTAGTTTGTTAGGTAATGTTATTTATGATATTGTAGTGACTTGTAGTTCTAGTTCTTTATGATGTTGTTACCTGTAGTTTGTTAGGTAATGTTATTTTATGTGTGATATTATAGTTGCATAATTAAATAAGGTAGTAAAGTTAATTTTAGAAGTGGTAATGTGTGTTAAAGAAATATTGCAGTTAATGTTAGGACTGTTTATAGTGATAATTACATGGCTGAAAGTACAATAATTGGTAGTAGGGCATTCCAATCACACATTTCTAGCAATAATCTTCTACTCATGAAAGAACTGGAACTCACTTTTCAAGAACATCCTTAAAAATGCCAGTAGAAGATTAACAGACCCATTAATAGCAATTATGGTAACTACGTGGCAAACTTTCATATTATCATTATACTATATAATGTCACAATTAAACATACAAAAACAAGGTGTTATAAATATATACCAATAATTCCTTTTACCTTTTAGCCACATGTCTCGGACATGGGTTAGGTAGATTATTTGGGACCTGTGAAAGCTGTTTTTTTTTTTTTTCTGGGTAATCTGTTTTCATCCTGTCATTCAATTATTCTAGGGCATTGGATAATGTTTCTCTATTCAACTGAAAAGGGTCATCAATTGAAGCAGGTTGATTAGACTTGCTGTTATTGTAGCTTCACATCAAATTTATCAAATTCCTTTTTTCATTTAAGAATTAAACTCAGTTGAATAACACTGTGATCACTCACACTGCATCTCCTGAATTAAACTCAGTTGAATAACACTGTGATCACTCACACTGCATCTCCTGAATTAAACTCAGTTGAATAACACTGTGATCACTCACACTGCATCTCCTGAATTAAACTCAGTTGAATAACACTGTGATCACTCACACTGCATCTCCTGAATTAAACTCAGTTGAATAACACTGTGATCACTCATCTCCTCATCAACAACATCTTCACCTCTCTTGTTCTTTGTAACAACTGTTATATTATCACGAGTTCTCTTGTTCTTGTAACAAGTTCTAACATTGTTCTTTTTTTGTTGTCAAGTTCTATTGTTGTAAAGTTGCAATTATCATTCTTGCCACAACCCTCTTTGCATCTTTTCTGGTAGCTTCAATGTCTTGCCCACCATTCAACAAAACACTCACTGAGTACAACAAAAATTAAATTCAGAGATTTTTGCTATTCCATTTTGCTTAAACTCTTCCATCACATGGGGTCAAGAAAAAGTGGAAGTTTCTGACCATTCCAAGTTGTCTTTCAGTCCTAAAGCTTTCTTTGAGACCTGAAAGATCTTCAACCTAAAATTCTGCCATGGATTGGATTAATTTTAGGACTGGTTATAATTGGACTAATGAAAATACTACATTTAGTTTTAGGACTTGTTGTAGTGGTAATTTCAAAACATACTAATCCCCATTTGGCAATTTCTAATTTGCAAATCTTTCCCTACACATCAAGAGTATCCTCTATTCTGGTACTGTATATCTATAAGTTTTACAGCTGGTTGTATTGGGACTAAAGAAAGTATTACAATTAGTTTTGAGTGTTTCGTAGATTATAGCATTGTACTTCATGAAACAATAGAATTAGCATAATAATTAAACTTACATATTCAACAGTTACTATTAGCTGGATCATGAGTTGTTATATAATTGTGGTAAGATTTTACTTTCAATAACTCTGATTAATTCCAGGAAGCAGGTTTTAGAAGTCCAGCAACAGTTTACACAACTCTTTGCTGATTACCAGGATCTTCTTCTGTCTGTTGAGTCCTACGAGTTGGAGCAGAAAGACTTGGTTTGTTCAGTTAATTTTTCTATTATCAACATGTAAAGAAAAATCATCTTTAAATCTCATATACTGCATAGTCACTAGATTTACAAAGATACTTCTTACTGTATGTAGAGCACAATTAGGTTCTATTGTTTATTATCTGAATGCACAAAGAAAGTAAAAAGTTATCTCAGATGTTGTCTGTGTAAGAAAGTGAAAAGTTATCTTGCTCTCATCTATGTAAGAAAGTTAAAGAGCATGTATTCATCTGGTATTGTTTGATTGATTTTGAGTGTATATTTAACAGAGAAACCAGGGAGCAGTGTGGATTCAGCTGGTATTGTATGATTGGTTCTGAGTGTATATTTAACAGGGAAACTGAAAGAAGTGTGGATTCAACTGGTATTGTTTCACTGATTTTGAGTGTATATTTCATAGGGTACGCAAGGAGAAGTGTGGATTCATCTGGTATGTTTGATTGGTTCTGAGTGTATATTTCACAGGGTACCTAAGAAGAAGCGTGAATTAAGCTGTTATTTTTTTATTGGTTCTGAGTGTATACTTAACAGGGAGAAGTGTGGTTTCAGCTGGTATTGGATGATTGGTTCTGAGTGTACATTTCACAGAGTACCCAGGGAGAAGCATGGATTCAGCTGGTATTGTTTGATTGGTTCTGAGTGTATATTTCACAGGGTACTCAGGGAGAAGTGTAGATTAATCTGGTATTGTTTGATTGATTTTGAGTGTATATTTCATAGGGTATCCAGGGAGAAGTGTGGATTCATCTGGTATTGCTTAATTGATTTTAATTGTATATTTTACAGGGTACCTAGGAAGAAGCATGGATTCAGCTGGCATTGTTTGATTGGTTCCGAGTGTATATTTCACAGGGTACTCAGGGAGAAGTGTAGATTAATCTGGTATTGTTTGATTGATTTTGAGTGTATATTTCATAGGGTATCCAGGGAGAAGTGTGGATTCATCTGGTATTGCTTAATTGATTTTAATTGTATATTTTACAGGGTACCTAGGAAGAAGCATGGATTCAGCTGGCATTGTTTGATTGGTTCTGAGTGTATATTTTACAGGGTACCCAGGGAGAAGCATGGATTCAGCTTGAGAAGAGAAAACACCAAGAAGAGTTGGATGCTGTGACTGCTCAGCTTGTTTACACACAAGAATTACTGGCTCGTTACAAGGAAGAATCCGTGAAACTGAACTATGATTTAAGCCAGTTGAAGCTTCAGATGGAAAGAGTGCCTGTTTTAGAAGGACAGGTGGGATGAAAGACAAAGTGGGTAGATATTACACAAAAAAGAAGTAAACACTGGAGTCTGAAACCCGTGTTTTACTTTACATGTAGTTAAATATTAGTATTAATTTGGAATTTCTAGTGTGTAGTTGAGTAATAGTGGTTATCTAGATTTATCTAAGGTATGTAAAACATAGCTATGTGAAATATGTAGCTTAAGTTTTTATATGTTTATTAAAGGCTTAAATAAAATGTGTGAGATATAACTACATAACTTCTGATCTATCTGAAGGTGCTGCATCTGTGTAGAAAGTTTAAGGACAACATTTGGAACTGCTGTCCCATTGCTAGCAGCTTCAAATAACATCCATAAACATCCTAGCTAGATTCAGTCAATTAACAAGTATACTTTCTCTGTCTAATGTTACTGCTCTGACCACCAGGTGGAACTCTACAGACAAGAGTGTGATCAAGAAAAAAAAGCCCATAAATCAACACAAGAGGAGTACCAACGACTACTGAATCACAATCAGGAGTTGATGGATGAAATTAATGTATATGCTCATTCTCAAGTGGTACAACTTCAGAAAGAGCTGTCTCCTCCTGAAAATTGGTATTTCATGGATTATTCATCCAGTAAAACAGTGTAGTTGTAACTGTTATAGAACTTTTACTAATTACATTTGATAATATTGCTCAAAATCTTTAATGTTGTTAAATGAAATAAATAATTTAACCCTAAGATCAGGTTTCTTACCTCTTGGTCACTATATCTGACAGATCTGGTGAACAGGTTTTAATAAACTGAAGTTAGAATATTGACGACAACATCGTGAACTCCTGTCTGGTTTTAAACAACAGTTTTAATGAATGACAATCTATATCCTTGAGTACTGGAACAGAAGAAACAAAGTTTACTTTTCTTCTCAGGGATGTCCATCACTCTCAACCATTAACTACTGATCCTGACAAAATAAAGGAAGAACACACTTTAGCAAACCTAGAAACAGAATTGGAGATCAGCAATAACACAGATGTCAGAGATCCAGTAGATCCCACAGATATGGTAAGATTCATATAAATGTTCCCTGTTGTTCAATTTCAACTCCTTAAAATTAACATTTGGAAAATACTAATAATATTATGTTTCTTTCTAAACACTAAAAGTTATATTCCCCTTTCCACCTTGATTTGTACGTACAAAATCCTCCTTTCTTCCTCAGTTTGTAACATATAAAATAACTTCCCCTTTCCTCTTGGTTTGTAACATATAAAGTAAGTTCTGTTCTCTTCCTTTGTTTGTAGTAATAGCTCAATATTAAGATTATAGTATTTTGTATAGAAAGAGCAGTTGTAGTAGATTAATATTCAACTTCTAGTATTTTCTCTGTCACAAGGAGTGTAAAATACTTCATTCGTTACTTCCTCTGCCACATTAAGATGTTTAGTCTTTTATTTTATACACAGTAAATAGTTATCACAGAAAAGGTTTTTAACTTTGTTTTTTTTCTCTTTCTCAGGATCTTAGATATCAGATGGAATTACCTGAGCTAATGGTTTACTGCTGTCCAAGATGTGATATGGGTTTTACTAACTTTCAGGCTTTACAAAACCATGTGGATAGCTGCTTGGAGAAAAAAGGACCCCTTTCTTCTGTAACTGAAGTAGTTCATTATGTGAGTTTAACTTTGGAATGAAAGAGTTGGTTAGTAGATAGTCATACAACTGGGAAAAAGTTGTTGTGGCATTTGTTGATACTTTGTTACAAAATAAAATGGTCAGAAGCTTTGGAGAAGATAGAAAATAACTCTTAGCATTTGATAACATGGAAGTTGAATAGCAATGGTGAAAAGATCTTTATGTTAGACAGAATTTTCAGGGGCAGGACATAAATTGGGAAATAATGCATCTTTTTACCTCTGTTCAAATAACTTATAATTGAACAAAAACCCCTGTAAATATAGCTCATGTTGTGCAATATAGAAAAATCTTACTTAGAGCATAAAATGTCTCTTAATGAGAAACTGAATAATAAGTTTATATGAAACAAATTTATTTAAATAAATCACTGTTTTCCTCTGTTCTCTTCTAAATAATGTTGTCCTGACATATTTCATGGTGATGTTGTTGTAAAGCCCTTTTTCTGTTCAAGTCATCTGTACCGTGCGTACTTTCATCACACTAGTAAAGACAGTACTGTAGGTTTAAATCATTGAGGAAATAGAATAATTCCCTTTTTCAGACATCTTATTTGCAAAACTATTTTATTTAATATGAAAGTAGGATATTTAATAACACACCTTAAGATTGTATTTGTTATACTTTTGGCTTGGTTTACATTCAGTAAGTAAAACTGAACAGAATCAAAGTGCTCAAAACAGCCTGTACTTAAGAAGACAAACAGTTTTATAAGATATCACAGTTTTTAGAAGCTAAGCATTAGCAGGGCTTGTGTACATAATATAACTTTTACTGGTTAGTTCAAGTAGTTACAAAACAGTAGCAACCTAACAACAGCCATAACCAAACTTCAGTTTTAACACCACATTTGTTGTTTTTCTTTAATTGGACACTCAGTTTCTTCAGTTTTCCACCAAACCACTAACTGTAATTGACAGTACAGAGCTTTAGTTAATTTATGTGATAAATTTTACTTATATCTACAGCATGAGTTGGTACAACAAACTACTGCCACCTGTTCTCTGTCACTGTTCACTATGTTTAACGAGAAGATGTTTGGTAAGGTTCTGTCTGGAGTTATTGGATTAATTAAAAAATCTTTAATCAAAACTAATTTCCTTTTGTTTCATTAAATAATTCATGAACTTGATTTCATAGATAAGCTCCTGTTTGTAACTAAAAAAAACAGGTGTGTTTCAAATCTGTTGCAAACTGTTATATATAACAGGCTCTACTTTAAGCATGCTTTAGAAACCTGACCAGGAGACAAAATTTTTGTTCAGCACCAAGAGTAAAACATGCATTTGGCATTAGTTCAAACTGAAGGATTCTACATGCTATGAAACTATTACTTTAACAGATGTGACACATTATGTAATACAAGTTATAGGAAACTCCTAAAAGCACCAAGCTCAGAAAGTCTAATTGTGGATATCAATTATATAGTATTATGGATTTAGTCAAGATTGGTTTTTTTTAACCATCCAGGCCATCAAATTTTTAATACTTTAAATTACAAGCTGAAGATTGCGAGTTTAAAAGTTTGTAAATTATGCATGTAACAAATCTACTGGATTGTGAACTTCATATCCAAGATGACCATGTAGTTTTCACTTTTCACAATAAGGATCTGTGTAGGACTTCTTTGACATCTATGTTAACCACTAATGTTTTTATATTTGTTGTTATTTAGTAATTATACTCAAGGCAATTTAACCTCTATACCAAACCAAGTCTTTCCTGTTATCTTACATTTCGAGTTTGTTCATGGCTCTTGTTTTTACATGTAGATACCACACATTTTGAGTTACTTTTCTATACTATCTGTGTTCTGTCCCAGCAGAATTAAATAACACAAACCATAACACTCAACACTGAAGTGAAGAATGTAGCAAACTATGACAACAATTCTAAACCTAACTTAAGCATTTGCATAATTGATGTCAGTTTTCAAATAAAACACTGACTAGGATATGACAGTAGATATTTGATATCAAAATAGTTTTGAAAACTCTGCTTTCAGTTATGCATTAGATGTTTGGTTCCCACAGCTCATCTTTGCCATCAGAGCTGAACGCAGGCCTCAGAGAAGCTCGACATAATCCCCAGAACTGCTGTGGCTCCAGTTTGCAGTTAGTGGTAGTAAATTTCCACCCAACATGGTTATCGCATCCACTGCATGAAGCAGCAGTCCAAGCATACCTTTGAACAAATCAAACACTTCAAAATGTGTAGATATCAGCAACAAGTCTATTTCATATGAGAAACATGATGTATTAAAGCAATACAAGAAAAAGTACTGAGTAACAACCTCAAAACCTGTGATGGAAAGTTTGCTTGCCACATGTTACACACACACATATATATATATATATCTGTTAACTTCACCTAAACATATTTCTTACACTATTTTTGTTTACAATGGTTAGCTACGAAAACTTGAATATTGCTAACAAATTTTGAAGTGTTTCTGTGCAACAGAAAGACTTTAAGAAGTACCAGCTGTAACCCTTTTGCTGAAATTTAATCGGTTATTTTTGTGGACAGCATTCAACCATGCTTTCTTTCAGGCATTGTGTGTTAGATTGATAAATCCTTATCTATTTAAACAATATACTAATGTATTTGTGAGCATTCATTGTTTGACATGATTTTACAGAAATGAAGAGTAAAACTTAACAACAAAGCTGCTAAAGGTGTTTTTAGCACTATGAGACAAAGTAAGTAATTGTAATGAAGGCAAACTTAGCTGAATATGTAGAAATGTTTGTTTACAGCGTACTAGTCTATTGTGTCAAATGAACTGTACATCTGTATTTTAAACCTAAATAAATTGAGAAATCCCATAAAAATTGTATTGGATGGTATTTGTATAAAAAAACCAAAAAAACAAAACCAAACTAAAGTTGAAAAGTAAGCATCCATCATGTGGTAACATTGTGTAGCAAGCACACTCTCACTGCACATTTTAACGAATCAAAACAGGTAAAGTGATTCTGAAACATATGTAATCTGAATTTCTCAGACAAAAGCATTTCTAATGATGTCAGATTTGTGGAGTTTGATCAAGATATTTACAAGAAAAGTTAAAGACATACAACTGCACATGCTTTATTCATATAAATGGAAACTGTTACACAGTAATATACATACTTACCCAGGAAACCAACTTTGTTCTGTTGAAGGACTTCCAAATAATGACAGTCCCCGAGCTTTATAAGTTGTTATAATCTCATGCACGTAACCACTTGGGTTCACATAAGTCCCTTGGGGACCTTCCAAGGACATGCTAAAAGTGTCATACCGGTTAGCAATATCCATGTTACACATTGTGTTTCGACAGCAAAGTGTTCTGTACTGTAGGAAAACAATGCAAAAAATAGTATCACTTAAGCCTGTTATATTGCTCCCAAATCGTTCTTTAGTAAGAAGTATCATGAAGTAATATAATTTCTTAAAAGTCTTGATTAAACTGGCTGTTGTGGTGAATTAATTGTACTATTATTTCACGTGTAAACAGAAAAATGTTAAAATCTGTTTTGATTAAGTCAGACTTACTGTTTTTATGAAAAGGCTTGTGTTCTCTGCTTATAAATCAGCCAATAAAAATCACGTCAAAATTCTACCATTTGACAAGGCATTAATTTACAAAAGTAACTATTTACCACATCATAGACCAAATGATGTGCAACACATCCATACTTACCCTTTGTTTAGTGATTATTTATCAAAGAATGAACTGGGGAATTTCCTTAAAGTTATTTTCTTAAATAGAAAATGTATTTCCAATAATACTTACCTCTCCTCACACTTACAGCTATTAATCATAGGCCAGGGTTTTTCCCTTGACCACCTAATAATTGGTCTGATTTTTTCATGTTTTACACCCTACATAATTGCTCTTGTATGTAAGAACTTCATTCAGATACTGTCATCACTTTTTTGAGATTGACTAAATCCTACTCTCTAACACTGGCTCTTAGTGGGGAGGAAGGGTGTTGAGGATATATATTATTGGGAATACATTTTCAATTTAAGAAGATAACTTCCAAAGCATGCTTAAAACTAGAATCTCACACTAATAAGGTGGAGGGGCCAGTAAAGTTATTATCGACACAAAGTATTTGCATAGATTATGAGTGTGTCAAGAGAAGATTGGCACCCTAGTGGAGGAATTGTGTTACATCCAGAACAGGTATGGTTTTCATCCTGTATCAAGTGTGGAATAGTGCATGAGTAATCATCACAATAGGACAAGCCACAACCATATTTCTGAGATTCTAATAATCAAGGTTTGAGTTAGAGGGCCACAGTCCCTATATCACATGTTGGACCTCAATATAAATGTATGTACTTAAGTGGATCCCAACCTGTAGCCTTAGTGTGATGAGTTGTGGACCACTAGTGATGATAATATCTAAGATGAGGTGCCTACGTACAGTACCAGGATATAGTGTGCACTGACGGATATGGAGAGTGTCATGAGACAAATATCACCAAAGCCAATAAAGTGAAGTATGAAAGACTGAAGCAAGTGAAAACAAATGAGACCAATGATTAGCTGGGTAATGAATAAAACCCTGGCAGTTGAGTAAGTGTGATAGGAGGTAAGTTTTGTAAATTTTATTACAGTGCACTAACTCTTTGTTTAGCAATTATTTAATGAAGAATGAACAAAGGGGTTTCCTTAACATATGATGTACTAACACACTTCCCCTTTCTTGAGTAAATATTTCTCAAATGATAAGATAAAGGTATTTGCTGTAATGTTGTGGGAACTGGACATTAATTATTACTACGGTTAATGGCCTGTACCATCATCACAGTTAGTAGCCTGTATGTTTGTCACAATTAGTAGCCCATATCATCATGACAGTGTTAGTAGCCTGCACCATTGTTGCAGTTAGCAGCCTGTATCATTGTCGCAGTTAGTAGCCTGTATCATTGTCGCAGTTAGCAGCCTGTATCATTGTCACTGTTAGTCGCCTGTTTCATTGTCACAGTTAGTAGTCTGTATTGAAATCCATGTTCACAGGAGTGTTGTAAAATGTGTTTAGATGGTTTTGTGTGTATTAACTTCAATCAAATTGTGTTGTGGGAATATGTCTGTAAGTTGTATTTCTTGTATCTTCTCTAAGGGGTATAACAAACATTGTTCACTTTGGAAAGTAGATAGTGAATGAAATGTCTTAATACTAGTTAAGAAGTAATATTTAGTAACACATATACAAATTACTAAATAATAGTCAGGTGGTTGTATATAAGCTACTAACTAATACAATCATAATGAGCTAATAGATTTTATACCTTTCCAAAATTACAATAGTGCCTGGTTTTACTTACCCTTTTCAACATTGATAGTTCACATCTCAATCGCTGAATGGCATTATTTAAACCAAGCAGACAAAGCCGTTTGTTGTCGTCTAGTGGTAAGTTAGATGCGACCCAGTAAGAGAAGTCCAAGGGAGTTCTTGGAGTTCTGTCTGTAGGTATAAAACAGTTCCACTTCTGAAGTTCCTGTATGATTCTCTGTACTATCAACATCTGAAATTAAAACAAAAATCACTGCCAGCAGTACCAAGTGATACAACTTTTATATAAACTCGTAACAACTTTCACATTATAAGTAAATAAAGCCCAAAATCTAACATATTCCCACTTCCCAATTTTTAAGTAGCAGTTCTGTCCCCTCTGTGGTTATAAAGACAACTAGTATGAATACAGGGTTGCATATAGTTATAACATTCCATCAGTAAAGATTTATTTAAGAACTATTTTTCAATAAAATACAAACTCTCTCACTCCAACCTTACCAAGGAGAGGGGAAAATTTCTCTGTTGGAGTTAATAATTATACACAGTAAAGTCTAAGAACTAATAAAATGTGTTGTATCTTTAGTAGTTAAATTAGCATCAGAATAGATGGAAAACAGGATCATTTATTTTAATACAAATGCTTCCAAACAAAACTTTATAATAATTTAAAATCAGTGAAATCAAACACCAGTATGATACTACACTGAGTTGGTTGTTTGTAAAATTTAAATAGTGACTATACTTTTTAATGGATGCTTTATTATTAGTGATAAACATCAAGACACACTAAACATTACGAAAGCACAAACTGAGAAATACAATGTAATACAATCAAAATGACTGAATAAATATATCACCAACTACCATTACAGCATGCTGAAAGGTTAAGGCACTAAAAACAACTTACAGCATCATATTGGTGATAAACCCATCGTGGCCACCTCGTATAATTAGCAAAGTCAAACCTGTCGTACTGAGAAGAAAACATTAGTTAAATGAAAAACTGAAACAAATTTTCTGGTATGAAAATAATCCACAAAAAGAGGTGCTTTTTTAAACTATTATCAGTTACAAATATTAAACTAGTTACTGTCATACTAAATTTGTTCATGTATTATTTGTTACAAATATTAAAACTACTTGCTGTCATACTGAACATGTTAATGCATTATTTGTTACAAATATTAAAACTAGTTGCTGTCATCTTTTAATATAGAGAGGTGAAGAAAAATTAACCCTCTCTGAAAAATTGTTAATTTGTTAGATCTTTTATTAGATAACAAAATAATATGTAAAACCATGTGTTTAGAATGTACTCAGTGAATTCTGTTCAAACATGATTTCAAATTCTGAACTCTTCCTGATTTTAGTTACATTTTCTCATAAGTATTGTGCACCTGCTGTAGTATCTTCATAAAACATGTTGTGCACCTGTTGTAGTATCTTAGATATTCTTATTACAATTAGCATAAAAAATGATCAAACAAGTTTCTCTGCAATAATTGAATGTAAAAATAAAACTTAAAATAACACAAACGAGTTTCACAAGTTGATATTTAGTCAGCATTCCTCTGAATTTCAGTACTGCTTCACATCGCCAAAGAATATTTTTAGTTTGTACAGATATTCCTGAGTGATTGACTGCAATCCTTCTTTGAGTACTTCATGAAGTACATCTTCTATGTTTGGCTTGTAATCTTTCATTAATTGGTCTAACTCTGTCCATAAATTTTCAGTCAGATTGATATCAGGTGATTGATCTGGCCATTCTATAACATCAAGTCTCTTATTTCTAAGATACCTTTTAATGACTTCACTAGCATGTTTTGGATCATTGCCTTGCAAGAACAGAAAATTATCTGGACAAAAGTGATCAACAAACAGTAGAAGATGATGAATCAAAATTTCAAGATAACGTTCCTCTGTGAGAATTCCTTTGACACAGCATAAATTGCCAACTCCATTCCACAAAAAACAACACACTCCGAAACATTGATGAATGTTTTACTGTGCCTTGCATGGCCTAGGGTTGCTTCTTTTCTTGGCTTGTCCACCAAATAAATTCAGTAGATTGGTACTGCAGGACAGAAAATGACTCATCACTTTAAACAACTTGTTTCCAATCATAAACACTCCAACTAACATGTTCACAAGCTAATGATAACCGAACTACATGATTCTTAAAAATAAATGATTTATTGAATTTTTTTTTTTTGATACCTTTATCTTTTAGGAGATGCTAAATAGTTTTACAAGAAATTTTGACCCCAGTCTGAGCCTCTGATTCATCTACTAATTGTTGTTTTGTTGGAGTGCCGGATTTAGAATGTTTACTAATAAAACAATCTCTTCAATCACAGCTTTTAAACTTCCTTCCTGACCCAGGATAACAACTGGTTTTCATTAGATTTTAGTTCAACACAAAGTTTCTTTACTCTAGAATAATTAACCTGAATTATTTCAAAATCTGACATGCACTAACTCTAAGTTTGAGCAGACCAAAATCTCATGATTACGTCTGAGTTTGATCTTGGTTCTTTCAGCACATACTTATTTAACACTTCTTGTATCCAGGAAATACAATCAATAAAATGTCACAAACATTTAAAATCAGTCCTAAATCCTTTTTTGGGGATTCTACTTCAACAATTGCTATGAAACTTGTTTGACCATTTTGTAGGCTAACTGAAATGAGAAGATCTACGAGACTACAGCAGGTGCACAACACTTGTTATGAGAAAATGTAAATAAAATTATGAAGATTTCAGGTATTTACAAAGTCCAGTGTTAAAATTAGGATTTGAGATCATATTTGAACAGATCTCATAAAGTGGGTTCAACAAACATATAGTTTTACATATTTTTGAGTTATCTAATAAAAGATGTAACAAATTAATATTTTCAAAGTGGAGCCATGTTTTTTGTCTGCCCTTATATATTACTTATATATTGCATATTTCAGTTACACACATCCTCACCTTCCTTCTTAGGGGTGAATTAAATCTATCAGAATCAAGGCCTGAGCTACGTGTGTTTGTATCCATTGTGGACAGTGGTAGAGTTCTAAACCTGTCAAGACAGCTAAGTCTAATCCCTCCTCCAGGGTCATCCACCATTATTTCTGGAAGAATCCTTACTTTGGCCATTACCACACTAAACAAAAATGTAACAATTCAAGTTGGGAAGACTAAATGTATAAAACACATGCACACTAATTTTCAATATTTGTGCAAATATTTGTGTTTCTCCTAATGCATAGTTCATTTCCATGAAAGAAAGAAAAATACACTCACCCATCAATCTGTCGTCTTGCTTCTAAAATCTCAAATCGTTGTCGACCTTCTGCTTTGAGTCTCAAAGTAGACAGTCCAATGTTTTCATCAGCTTCTTCTCTGTAAGATCTTATCTCAGCTGTAGTTCCAACACACACTACACCTGGTGAAAGGGCTTGATATCTGATTGAATCAGACAATGTTAACTTTCATAAGACACCTGACATAACTTTAAATAAAACATCTGACTGAACCAGACTATGTTACCTGTCATAAGACATGTCACATAATTTTTAAATAAAACATCTGACTGAACCAGACTACATTACCTGTCATAAGACACCTGACATAACTTTTAAATAAAACATAAATTATATACTGCTTATACTTTATCCTGCAGAGAGTACCAATACATATAACTCTTACAAATACCAACCATTTCCAAAAAAGAGCAGCATATAAGGTGGATGTGTATAAAACAACTTTTTTCAGTTTTTTATCCATTAGATTACCAAGAAGTAAAAACAAATTAACGTTTGTTAGTTAATAATGTCCATATAAAGAAGTAATCTAAGTTATTATTATCCTAAACAAGCTAATATTTTCATCACTGTAACATTTTAACCCAGACCTGATAACCTGTTTTTATAAGTTATATAAAAATGATCCACAGAAGTAGAAAATGTCACTTTCATGATGAAGTAACTAAATATACTGCACAACAATTTTTTTTTAAAGTTTTTGCTGATTGTGACAGGTACCTGGTGGGTATGCACAAATATAGTTTTGGTTTTGCTTCATCACATAGGAACTATGAGAAATAGTTAACTATTTTCCGGCAATAACGTATTTCATTGCATTTATGTTTCTAATATGCTATAAGTTCAACATAATTAAAAGTGTTTTGCTCATGAATTTTGTTTGTATTCAATGTGCGGTGCATCACGTTGCAGTGTCCAACAGTAGTCAGCAAGCATTGACGGATTCCAGTTGCCCTGATATCGTTTTTCCATTGTAGCAATGTTTTGGTGAAACTGAAGATTTCAATGAAATGGTATGTGATGGGCAAATTTGGATGTTATTTTCGTGATCAGCAGCCAAAAATCTATAAGGAACTCCCAACAGTGTTCAAGAAGCAAAAACTTTGTTGTGCAGTGATATCAGAATAAGTTTCATCTTCTTTACAAGTGCTTCTACTGATTTGTCTATTCTTCATAGTTCCAAGGGTTAATTCACATTGTTTACAAGTACAGGTTAAAAGTAAATCATTGCTACTTATAATGATATTCTCTTTAGTTGTGTGTGTGTGTGTGTGTGTGTGTGTGTGTATATATATATATATATATATATAATTATAGTTAATCTTTCCACTTTGAAAACTCTAAATACAGTTTCAAATAAATAAAACAAATAGGAAATCAAAAATAACACTTCATGTAGACTTTCACAATTAACAAATATTTTACTTTATTCATAACAGTTTTTGGAATACTTTACCAAGTGAACTTCATCTAGAATATCATTCTTTCTGATGAATGATTCAAGCTCAACATACATGCAATAATGGAGATTGGAAAAAAATAGTTTCTACAATGTGTGTAACATGATCCTCAGCTAAGCCTCATCCACGCCTAATAATTTCTCACTAGATTTAAAAACTTCATTCTCTATTAATAAGCTGATTAAGAAAGAAATTAAACAATGTTTATTAAAAATAGTGGTTCAAATACTAACCTAGAATTGATTATACCGAGTGTATGATCCTTTTCTATAATTCGTTTCACCATACTAATAGCTGAGGGTTCAAATAGCTGTAGTGGAATTGTTTGACCTGGTACAAGTACAATCCCTGGCAGTGGAAGAAGTGGTAGGTTTGGACAACTGTTGTCATCTAGTAATGTTCTTCCAGTCAATTCTTCCAAGTCATCACCCAAATACTGGTAAAGAATTGAAATTTAATGAATACAAAATATGATAATACTAACAACTGTTAATATCAAATTAAAGGCATCTAATCTTATAAAATGACAAGATCCAACAGATATTTGAAGTTCCTTACTGTGTGCTGTGATGGAAGGGAGATGTCATAGGAAATGTCTCGATTTTTACCCTTTTCCTTATCACTTTTATCCACCATGTCATCTGCAGAAGGAAAATATTGCAGAAACAACTGTGTTGAAGTAAAGGCTTATTTCAGCCATTTTTAGTAATACCATAGAGATTTAAAGTTAAGAATCCAGAAGCTTCATAGACAATATAGAAATAAATGTAAGTAATCATTAATTAACTGAGATAGTTCAGTGTCTGAAAACTAACGAGTGTTAGGAGCGAGAGATGTTGCATCTACTCTACTACTGAGTTACTCAAGTCCCACAGTTTATATCGAAACGTTGCATTTGAAGTTAGAGATACATTTAGTTGTATTTATTAAATTACATCTGTAAGTGAACATGATTGAAGAAATTAATTAATTATCATTACAAAGGTGGACCTTGTATTATTTTAAACAAATAATCCAAAAGAACCTTACCAACCACAGAACATGGTGTGAAGAGTTTATATGAAAAATGTCATTAAGTGTCATTCCCGACAAAACTGACTTCTCTATGGTTCTGTATTGCTAAACATACATTAACTCAAGAAGCCTACTAAAATACAGAGTTCTGTCTGAAAATAAATTCTGTACAATTTAAAATGAGTATTAAAGTCATGTTTTTCTAGGTTTTCATATAATAATTTTTTTTTAACTTGACAAATATTCCACACTCACACCATGAAAGTTAAAAAAATAAAACAGTGAAATTCCCTGAATGGCAAAATATATATATTTTTTTTACTTTTAGGCTCTTATTGTAATAGAATAAATCTGGCAACAAAAAACAAACCATGTTTTGTTTTACATCATATAAATTAGACACTTGCAACAATTCCTTTGTGTTGTCTTTTTTAAAAACACTGCACAAAAAATTATGTGCAGTGTCTCCAAGTTTAATGCAGAAATTTTGAGAAATTTTAAAAATATAAATTTATAGAAATCATGCAAACAACTTAATTGTCAATGTATTTTATTTTTCTTATTTTCTCAATATGCGATTCTCTTATCTAGTTTGTTTTCAACTTTTACTGTTAAATAAACTAAAATTATATTTTATGTTTTTTATAAGATAGGGAAAGGTGATGTACGGTTTTCTAGCACTCTGCACATTGGATAAGAAGTTTAATACCCTTGTAAGACAATATTAAACATTTTAAAATATATAAGAATATTAGAAAAATTATTACTTGGTCAAGATGGCTAGCTTAAACCATTTGTCCCAACACTTTTTAAACCAAGTAAAACATTGAAAGAATCAAACTAGGGTAATAAACTACATAACATTTAACATTTACACTACCTGAAACTCTTGTTATACATTAAACAACATTCTATAGGGAATATGAGCAGAAATATCAATAAAACTATCTACTGGAAATCACATAGGACAATAAGATTCATAGTAGTACAAATACAACACATGATGGATGTTATATACGACAGTTAGATTTGTACTAATACAAATACAACATATGGTGGATGTTATATATGACAATTAGATTTGTACTAATACAAATACAACATATGATGGAGGTTATATACAACAATTAGATTTGTACTAATAGAAATACAACATATGGTGGAGATTATACAGGGTGTTCGGAAAGTCACTGTGCAGTTTTGTAATCATATTTTATTCAGCCTATTTCAAGCCAGCAACTGATAGTGGTGTTTAGAAACAAAATAAGAAGGATCCAGGCCTGTATTGATGCCAATGGGGGTCACTTTCAATATTGTTTATAATTGTAATTTATATTTACCTCCTGTATTCTATATTGAAACATGTCTGTTAATAAATATACAAGTGCACAGTTACTTTCCAAACACCCTGTATATGACAATTACATTTGTACTAATACAAATACAACATATGATGCATGCTATACACGACAATTACATTTGTACTGACACATGAATGGATGTTATATAGGACAACATGATTCATTGTAGTACAAATACAACATATTATGGATGTTATATATGACAACTACATTTGTACTAACAGAAATACAACATATGATAGATGTTACATAGGACATTTAGATTTGTACTAATACAAATACAAATGTTATATATGACAATTAGATTTCCACTTATAGAAATACAACATATGATGGATGTTATATACGACAATTAGATTTCCACTAATTGAAATACAACAAATGATGGAGGTTATATATATGACAATTAAATTTGTACTAATACACAACATATGATGGATATCATACAAGACAATTACATTTGTACTAATGCAAACACAACATACGATGGATGTTATATAGGATAATTAGATTTCCACTGACAGAAATACAGCATATGATGGATGTTATTTTCAACAACTAGATTTGTACTAATGCAAACACAAAATCCATTGAATATTATACAAGACAATTATATTTGTACTAATACAAACACAAAATCTGTTGGATATCATACAAGACAATTAGTTTTGTACTAATGCAAACAAAATATGTTGGATATCATATAAAATAATTAGATATGAACTAATGCAAACACAAAATCTGTTGGATATCATACAAGACAATTAGTTTTGTACTAATGCAAACAAAATATGTTGGATATCATATAAAATAATTAGATATGAACTAATGCAAACACAAAATCTGTTGGATATCATACAAGACAATTAGATTTGTACTAATGCAAACACAAAATCTGTTGGATATCATAAAAGACAATTAGATTTTACTAATACAATCACAAAATATGTTGGATATCATATAAAATAATTAGATATGAACTAATGCAAACACAAAATCTGTTGGATATCATACAAGTCAATTAGATTTGTACTAATACAATCACAAAATATGTTGGATATCATATAAAATAATTAGATATGAACTAATGCAAACACAAAATCTGTTGGATATCATACAAGTCAATTAGATTTGTACTAATACAATCACAAAATATGTTGGATATCATATAAAATAATTAGATATGAACTGATGCAAACACAAAATCTGTTGGATATCATACAAGACAATTAGATTTGTACTAATGCAAACACAAAATCTGTTGGATATCATACAAGACAATTAGATTTGTACTAATGCAAACACAAAATCTGTTGGATATCATAAAAGACAATTAGATTTGTACTAATACAATCACAAAATATGTTGGATATCATATAAAATAATTAGATATGAACTAATGCAAACACAAAATCTGTTGGATATCATACAAGTCAATTAGATTTGTACTAATACAATCACAAAATATGTTGGATATCATATAAAATAATTAGATATGAACTAATGCAAACACAAAATCTGTTGGATATCATACAAGTCAATTAGATTTGTACTAATACAAACACAAAATCTGTTGGACACTTCAAGAAAATCACATTCATGCTAGGCAGTAACTTCTCCAATTGGCAAAGCATGGCGTCTATCAGAATAATATCGTATTGATACTAAAATACTGTAAATTATTTTGCATTAAATAAAATAAAACTACTGACTAAATATTAAAAATTAGTTTGGCAAAAAGCCCATCATCTAAGGATTGTTACTTCAAACCTGATACTGCAAAATTTTCCAATTATGGTATTTCAACTGTCTTTAACAGAAAAAAGAATTACCATTCACTGTATACTCAACAGCCAACTGTTTTGTATTTAAGGCAAAAAAAAGAAAGAAATGGGTTACTTCTAATGTGAACAATGCCCGAGTGTAAAACAGTCTATCTATGATATCCCCCCAAACATTCTGGAATGTTCTCATTTTATTCTGACCTGATGAGGGTAGACTTCAGTAATATAGTCACTTTTTCCACTTCAGCCTCCTTTTATATCCTTTAATTAAAGGTTCTTCTAACTGTGCAGCCATTTGGAACCAACTTTTGCCTTTGTTTCATCACAAATGTTTTACCTAAATCATCAGTTGAACATTATTATTATTAAATAAATGGTTTTTGTTACAAAGTAGTTCTGGTTTATCTCAAAACACAGTGTTAGAGTTTTCCAAATTTATGTTGCAAAATCAACTTACTAGACAGTTGTCAGTATTACTTGAAGTTGCACTGTGTTAGTGTTACAGAGACGGTATTGCTCAGGGTAAGAGGGTCGACAAAAATAGATAAATGCATTCAATTTAGTACGATAAGATGTATCCTTTCTTAGTACTTTTATTATGTAGTGTGTAACCTATAAAAATTACTATCGTGCTTAACCAGTAAATAATGCTGAAAACTGTAAGCCTTGCCTTTAACAGCATCTGAACTATCTGAATCCTCGTCACGACGTCCTAACAACGATATCACTAGCCTTTCGTCCTCCATGATGTTTATCTTAAGGTATTCTGGGAAAAGGAAATTTAATACTTGTTACCCTACAACCAATAGCAGATAGATTCGTGCCCTGTTATCTGTTTAATGTTTAAAAAATAGAGCGCAACTCTTCAGAAGAACTTTTGGCGAGAGTGATCTAAGACAGGCGAATTTTTGCAAGCTCTTGAGTATAGAGGAATAATATAGGGAAACTTATAACTATTTTCCTGCGAGAACCACCTTCACTTATCTGGGCAAAGATAAACTACTATACCCACTTGGACAAAAATAATTGCTCATATTATAAGAAACAGCAGCAGTTCAAGAAAAAGGAGAGATCCAACTAGGACGACGAAAGTGCGAGTTGCCAAGGAAAAAGCGATGACGACCACTGCAGCAGAAAATACAACCATGACTCCGCAAAAAGAAGGAACATCTACAAAGAATGGCCTGAAAAATAAACAAAGTAAGTCTAGTTCGTTTGGTGGCCAAAAATTAGAATTAATTTCGAACTTAGAAAAAAATTCCCCGCTACTGGCACTTTGCAATGTAGCAAAAGCAAAATTAACATCTCTAGAAAGTGATAAAGAAAACAAAAAGAAAAATTGTTAAATTAACTAATTCAAGTGAAAATTCTGAAAACGAAGAAGAAGAAACTTCCCATACTGAGGTTGAGACAGTTCCTTCCTCCATTAAAAATAATACAAATGATGATACTAATTTAAAGAAAGCCTTGAATGTTGATAACACAAAAGCTAATCAAGAAAAAACCCTAGAACAAAGCGACGAACAAACTAATGAAACCAAAAGTTTACTCTAGTAGTGTCAAAAGAAATTCATTTAAAACGAAAGTACACAACCAAAAATATACCATCTAAAACAAAACTACCCCAATATTCTATTATTATTGAAGGCGTGTCTGGCACATATAATCAACCACAATTAGCAGCGGAAATTAGCAGATGTAAACCAATTTATATGCAAAAACGGCTCAACAAGTGGGTTTCTCGACATCACTGAGATGTAAACCAGGTGTTGAAATAGCCAACGTTAAGCGTTTACCAAGGGGCCATGTCCTTGTCCGAGGTCAAGAAGCTGATGACCTAAATAAACTACTTAAAGAATGACCCAAGGACGCCTTCACACCGGGAAACAAATATTCACTTACCAGGAACTAAACCACAGCCTAAGGCAATAGTAATCCGTGGGGTGCACCTCTCCATAACCAAACAGGATAATGAGCAAGCATTACACAATCTAAATATACCATACACCAAAGTGGAAAAAATTATATCCAAGGTCACAAATAAAGCAATAAATTTAGTAAGAGTTGACATGGAACAACATTACAATATCTTGGAACTGATAAACAATGGTATCATTTTGTGGTACCAAAAATTTCAAGTGGAACAACTAAAAACAGCAGTAGTAATTACACAGTGTTTTAATTGCCAACGATATGGATACGTTTCAGCGGCATGTCTAGCAACACCGAGGTGTTGCGAATGTGGGGTGAACACCACATATCTGCTTGTAAAAAAAAAAAAAAACAAGCTACACCAAAATGCTGTAACTGTGGAGAAACACATACAGCAAATTATAAAGGATGCGAGAAATATAAACAGATAAAACAACGCATCTATGAAATAAAAACAATAAAACCAACACAAGATAACACACCAAACACACACAACTACAGGACCAATTACATATGCACAAAAGTTGAAAGAAAACACTACACAACCAAAAGAACAACAAAATTCAACGAAAACAGTAACCAATTTACGAGAACCTAACAAAATAACAGATACAACAAGCAACCAAGAAAACAACAATCTTACAGTAAAACACAAACGATGAAACAAGTCTCATGGTATACTTAATTTAAAATATTCTTACAGAGTTCATTACAGAATTTACAAAACCGAAACAATCGAAAAATAACTTAGACTTTTTCATAAACATAGCTAAAAAACACAACACCACACATACCGCAAATAACAACAATCACAGGATACATGCTAAAATCTTAAAATTCACAGTTCTAAGCATCATCATCCAAGGTGCACTTGCTTATAAGAAACACGAGATCGAAGACTTAACAGATATTAACCCTGATATTCTTATTATAAGTGAAACACTAATTTATACTAAAAATAGATTCAAAATATATAACTATACGTCAATAAGAAGAGTTTGTTTGTTTGTTTGTTTTGGAATTTCGCACAAAGCTACTCGAGGGCTATCTGTGCTAGCCGTCCCTAATTTAGCAGTGTAAGACTAGAGGGAAGGCAGCTAGTCATCACCACCCACCGCCAACTCTTGGGCTACTCTCTTTTACCAACGAATAGTGGGATTGACCGTCACATTATACACCCCCACGGCTGGGAGGGCGAGCATGTTTAGCACGACGGGGGCGCGAACCCGCGACCCTCGGATTACGAGTCGCACGCCTTACGCGCTAGGCCATGCCGGGCCTAATAAGAAGAGATAGAACAAATAATCAAGACATCAACAGAGGAATTATGTTACTATATAAAAACCATCTTTCTGTTACTGAAATCTAAATAAACAGAAGCAATGAAAATATAGTGGTTGATATCCTCTTATAAACCACTCGATAATAACAATAGCAGGATTATACTGTTCTCCAACAAAGTGTATAGACATAAATCTCATGTACAATGTCTTTTCCCACAACCAAAATACCATTGTAATAGGTGATCTGAAAAGCAAACACAAGAACTATGGATGTAAATCCACTAACTCCAATGGCAGATACCTATTACAATTCATAGATAACAATAGCATATCCCTTATTAATGATAATACACCTACCCACACTACCTATGCAACTAATTCAAATGATATCCTAGATATCTGCCTTATCTCTTTTAATGTTAGACAAAAACTAATAAATTTTAATGTGGGAAAAGATGTTGACAGTGACCATCTTCCAATATGGTGTGTCTTCGATCTCACCCCCTATAAAGATAAAATCTATAGGCAAGACAAATTTTATTACAAAAAAAGCAAATTGGCAAGAATTTCAAAAGTATTAGACAACATACTACCAGACAAAATTAAACATACAGCGAATAACGAATCAGAAATTGATTGTTACAGTTAAGTAATCATGGAGTGCCTTCTGAAAGCAGCTACGGACACGGTACCAAAACAACAATATACAACCACAAACAATGCATGGAAACCAACCAAACAACTATTAACAATGATAAAACAATGAAGACAATTAAGAAGACTATTCATGGCAACAAGAGAACAAGAAATAAAACACAAATTAACAACATCAGAAACAAAATTAGAGCAGAAATTAAACAGCTAAAACAAGAAAAATGGGAAAACTTCTGCTCCCAACTAAACGAACAAACCGACCCTAGTAAGTTCTAGCTACACTTATAAAGATTCACAAATTAACCCACGACAAGAAAATACCCAACACCGGAATATAACAACACCTGAGCACAAACCAACAAAGAAAAAGCAGAAGCCTTCAAACATCAATTACAAAACACATTTAAAACACACAATGACTCGGACATGAACAACTATTACTAGAATAAAATAAAGAACCACGTAACAAGTAACATAGAATTATATAAACTATACATTTTCTAGTCAACATTATAAACAGCAACACTAATAATACATATGATTACAATAACCAATTAGTCACCATAAAAATCAAACTAAATGAACTTGAACAAGCAATCAAAAATTCAAAAAACAGCGCCTGGAAATGATGGAATACAAACAATTCTTCTCAAAAAAGGCACTTCAAAATTATTTGACCACCTATTAGCCATATTTAATTTATCTCTATACTCTGGATACATCCCAGTTTCTTGGAAGCAAGCTAATATTTTAATGTTCCACAAAGAAGGAAAACCAGCCAATAAAGCAAACAATTATCGACCGATCAGCCTGACCAGCTGTGTAGGCAAAATTCTCGAAAGAATAATAAGCAATAGAATCTCCACATTTTTGGAGATTAATTCAAAATTACCAGAAGAACAAAACGGATTTAGAAAATATAGACAAACAACAGATCACTTAATTAGGTTAACTGAAACAATAATAAACAGCTTTTATAAAAAAGAATGCACTGTATGGCACAATGGTCTTTGGTTCCGTATGTATGAAATGGGACTACCGCGAGGAATTATTCGCTGGTTATCTAATGTTTTGTAAAATAGAAAATGTAGAGTAAACGTAGAGGGAACTTTCTCGGAGTTCTTCACTCCAAAGGCTGGAGTCTGTCAAGGAGGGGTGGTTACTCCTATTCTCTTCATCATGTATGTAAATAATATGCCACTCAAAGACCCAAACCATGGATACGCGTCACAGTTCGCTGATGATGTAGCAATTTGGAAAAGTGCCCTAACACCTGAAATAGCAGCCACTAACTTACAACCACAACTAAACAGATTGTATGAATACTGCCAAAAATATAGAATTAAAATAAACACAGCGAAGACGCAATTAGTGATATTTTCAAAATCAAAAAACATCAAAAAGTACAACCCAGATCTACATGAACGGAGAGTTTCTCCAAACTGCTACATCTGCAAAATTTTTAGGGTCAACATATGATTCTAAACGTACCTGGATAAAACATGTAAATAACATAAAAACTAAAATTTGTCTAAGAATAAACAATGCTAAGAGTCTAACTGGTAAAAACTACTTAACAACACCAGAAAACATTATTAAAATATACAAGACATACATTAGACCAGTAATAGACTATGCAGCTCCTGCGTGGAGCGTAATGTAAGTGAAAACAATTACAAACCAAACTCCAAACATTACAGAACACACTAATTACATCAGTATACAAAGTACCTAAAACAACTTCATCAAAGTTCATGCACAATTACTCAATTACACAAACAATACCAGATGGACTTCTACATAGTACAATAAAATATTTTGATAAAAATTGGCGAAAAATGAGTTGTTTTGCGAACTAGACAGGTCTTGTATATATGATGAAGAGAGACCTAAACACCTCTCCCCGTTAAATTTGTACATCAGATTTTAAGATAAAATAAAATTTAAAATAATAACAAAACAGGCCACCTACGTTCTAGACTTATTAAAAAATAAAATAAAATGAAAAACAATATAAATGGACATTGCCCTGAAAAGGACCAGATTTAAAGTTATGCTATCACTTCAGCCATTTTGTATTTACTGTAAATGTATTAATCAGGCCATTCCAACAAGTAATGGAAGGAGGAATAGGTCTTAGTGTACCTGACCCTCCTGGGTATACAAATATATATACCCAAACACCTACAGAGAGAGAGACTCTTTAGAATGTGGTGTGGTGTGAAATGAAGGCGTGTAAAAGTTGTCAAATCCGCATCATTTGTAAGCATGAGTTTTAATACTTTAATATATAAACTATTTTTATTTTGAGCCACTAATTAAATACGCTATAGTGATTTAAATTTGTTTCAGTTCTGGTTAAAATAGTCAGAACACTTAACAGTAAGTTTGAGGAGCATTATAAATGTGAAGAGCTTTGAGAAAAGCGCAAAAAAAAAAAATAAAGAGTGGGAAATTAAGTATAGAATATAGTTAGTCGTGGAGTGTATTTTATTATACTGGTGCTATAAAAGCTTTACACTATGTTCACATTCAAACACTGTGTATAGTGTTCATTTCCATATTTATTGTTAACGTATTTTTGACTGGCATCAATAAAACGATTACATGAATATGAAGTTAATTTTCTTTTAATAGTAAGATATTTAAGAGTTGTTACAACAAACTACAGTTAATAAGGTATTTCAGTATTGTTGTAATTTATATTTTTAACGTGTTTAACACAAATGCTATATGGACAAATAATTTTCTAAAAGTAGTATCAAAATTACGTAGAAACAAGAATGTTTGGGAATGTTACTGTTAGGGTTTGAGGGACAGCGAAGGGTTTAGAAACAATGCTGCGTTATAATAGTGAGAATCAGTTTGTAGTTGATAGAATACCAACCAGAATAAGAAATTCGGGTTAATGTTAGTTGTCGCAGTGTTCAGTTACTTAATTGAAAAGCTGTGAAATTGTACCTGTAATACTATCTGTGCATAACTCATTCTCTTCACGTTCAAAATGTTCCTCAAACCGATAGTTAAATGTAAAAATATTTTGCTGAAGTTAGTATTTCTGTGTACAATTTGAACATACAGCAATTTAAGTTAAGGAAGAAATAACATTCATTTCTTCATAGATTAGACTCATTGCATTTTTTTATCTTTATAACTTTAAAACTTCAATTTTGTTAAAGCAGTTCAATAAAGTACAGAGTACTGTGTAGAAAGGTCTAAGTCTAGCATCAGAGGTTGAAAATGGAAAAACAAACAAACAATAGGGTTGATAAGTAGGTTAGTAACAGAATGAAAACTGATGAGGTATTTTTAGTCTTGTTTGAATGTTGAATAAAAATGGCAAGTATAAAAAGTATTTTATAAGGTTCCTGTTATATGTCTGTCACGATTAAAGATATAATTAGACATCCAGCTTAATTAGTTACTTCTCTAATTTATATGCTAATTTTTCTTTTTGTTTTTCAAGTTTATAATGTATTTTAACAAACTCGCCACTTTCAGTGCTCTCTGGGGTAATAATTCTTCATCACCTGGGCATTGACAAAATCGGACTTGTATAACATTATGGGTATCAAACAAAATGCATCTGAACAAGAAATTGGGAAAGCATTTCAAAGGTTGACAGCCGAATAACACCCTGATAACAATAAAGAGAAAATGCTGAAGAAGTATTTACTAAAATAGTTCAAGGTATTTCGTCTATGATTTTGTATTTAAAATCTGTTTGATTAGTAATTATCTACACATTTCAAGTAGCATGCAAGTTCTGGGCTCAGATTAATACGTAGTTTGTAATGTTAAGCTCCAGAAAGCATTCTGCAACATATTACCATCACAACTGTTTTACTATGTATTTTATTTAAGTTGTACTTTTTATAATCTATTATAATGATGCATAAGTGCTAATTGTTTGTGAATTTTTTGTTTTTTGACTAATTACAAATAATGTTCATAATTGAAACAATTATTGTAAATGAAATAACCTGTGTTCAAGTTTGAAAATGTTTTTTTATGGCATGTCGGTAACAAACTGTTTACTCTAAAAGTGTAATTTTTACTTACAGCATATACTGTCTGACTGTGACAAAAAGAAACAGTACAACAAAATTGGAATGGCTACTTTTGAAAATGGTAAGGGTGATTACGGATCCCAATAATTTCACTTATAACGGACTTTTTCACTCACTTTGATGCCTTCAAAGTTCATGATGGACAGCAAAATGGACATGAAGAGAATGGATACAAGTTTCAGTTTGGTGGTGGCAGGTCTCTCAACTTTAACATATTTACTGACATACATGGAGAATAGGAATCATTTAATAGTCATTTTGTAATGTTTGAGGAAATAAAGCCCTTTGACAGTAGGGATTCCTTTTTTGGAGGCAATGAAGTTCCAGTTTTCTGAACACACCCCAATGTTAGAAATGCAGGTTTGTGAAGAACATTAGGTGATCAGATAATCTTACACAGATAGGGTTAGAAATGTTTTATAAACCTAAGATAGTGTTGCATTTGCTTGTAAAACATTACACAGTTGGACAAACTTGTTTGTGTAAAACCACCACTTAGTTATTTGAGTTGTATTTCTGTTGGCATATATATTATAAACATGTTTGAATACAGATATTAGATGGGGACTGTATGGTTATTTAAAACTGCTAGTTCTAACTAAAACTAATGTCTGTAGTTTAATAATTGGGGCTGGCTAAGTATGTATTCTGTGTATGAGTGAAATAAGTTTTTTCTGTCCAGCAGGCAGAGCCAGATATCCAATCATTACTCAGAGAATTGGTAACATGATTACCACCTATACTTCGTGCTCTTGATAGAGACAATGGACTAGTCCAAAGTAATAGCAAGTTGTAAATATGTAAACTGGTATAACAAGCATATTAGCTGTTATATATTGCCTTCTTATCAAGCTGGATTCAAGAAAAATTGTGCTGTCCAACCAAGGGTGATGGTATTGAAATAGTTTATTGTCAGTACACTTTAAGTTAATTTAATGTAACTTTGAACTCTGTTCTGAATCCATCGTTGGTGAACTATTTTTTATGTGAAACATAACCTTATCTAAACCCTGCTAGCTAGGTGGTGTTGCTCTTATTTTAGAACCACAACTATACAGTTGGATTGTAAGACTATACATAGGTACTGAAGAAATATTTAAATGTAGTCCATTGAGAAAAATTGTTAAAGTACATTATCTAGGTTTATGACCCAGTATTAACATACATTGTTACTGCCATCAATACTTTAATAAATACAAATTATAGTAGATACTAGGTTCATGTTGACAACAGAAAATTGTTTATACTAGTAAGATTGTGCAAACATGTAAGTGTATACAACTTTCACAGATTCCATCAGATTGTATAAATGTATCATTTGTTTTGTAATACATAGTTTATTAAGTGTAGGACTGTGTATATTTATTACAGACAGGAAGTGTTTGATTAGTGTATCTTTACTAACTGTTGCTACTTAACTAGAAGACTTCACTCCTGTTGGTGTGCACATTGTACTTACCCAATACTTCTTTCAATAGCATTAACAAATGGCTCTCTCAGCTCTGATAAGTACCTCTGTAATATTAACTTAACCATTGCTATGTTTGTCATATGTAGCCTAATAAAAAGATTTTGGAGAATAAGAGGGCAGTATGGAACTTTTTAATTGAAGACACGTTTTAATACTAAAACACAATTCTATACAAATGAAATATTCATTCATTCCTATATTGTCATAGGGGACATATGTAATTTTTCATAGAATATGGTATTCTTGTTGAATGACAGAATTTTGGTAAAGAAAGTAGAAATTCTCCTCCTTTATCTGTAAATACAATATTAATGTAAGTAGGGAATACAAGGAACGTTTATAGACTGCATAACCTGTAGTCACAAAGAACATATCTCAAATTGTCTTGAATACCCTCTAATTTGTAGAGGTAAAGAGCAACAAATCTTAAAGGAATTTCAAGTTGTGGTGGCTGACCATATTGGTGAAGTAATGTGAAAATATACTGCTTGAGCAGTTAGTTTGTTAGCGTGCACGTATTACATGTCACTTCCAACTATTTTGAGGATGTTATAGCCCTCATATTTTGTGAGACTTTAAATACAGTCTTTGCTTGAAAAGTTGATGAACCCCATAAACTAAATTAATATCATTGTGGTTGTCTTAATCTTGTGAAATCTAGAACTTTTATTAAACTAAATAAAGTCTACATCTGTAAAAATTGATGCTGTCATGGTTGATATATTTAACAAAAGATCTGGTTAAATGCACTTAAATTCATAAAATTCCAGTTTACTATACACATTGTTAAATATTCATATCCAAGTATAAATTTCTCTTTACTTAAGCTAAGGTTATTTCTTAAAATAATTTCTTCTCTTAAGCGTGTAGTGCTTAAGAAAACTTCTGAAAAGTAGGCTTTAAATGTTTTGAAACGTTTATTAACCAAGGATGTTGGTAACTGTAAAGCAGACTTGATGTTTTCTCCCAGTTTCATCATTCCAATATGAGTAATAACATGGATAACAGGTTATGGCTCTGTTTTAGATTCCTACTTCTATCAAAGTATTTGCTTAACCTTATTTATGTCAGAATGGAATGATCAAAACTAACACCATTTGTCAACATCTTTATTATCCTTGAATAAAAATAACTGGTTTTCATGTCAAATCTTCACTGACAAGTTTGTGTAGAATACACAAGTAAATTGTGTATTTTGTTCTCATCTTTATTAATTTTTGTACAACTATCAAATATCTGTTCAGTATTAATTTCTAGTTTTGTACAGTAAATGTAATTTATAAAGTTGGTATTGGTTCTCTTGAGCCAGGGAAACTGGAAAAAAGTGAATTTTATATTCCTAGTTTGGAAGGCATCACGAAATTTCATTTTATAGACAAAAGTTAATGAAATTCGTGCAATTCAGTGATGGTTCTGTAACTTGGAGGGGGAGAAACACCTAAAGATTGCATAGAGGTTAATTGTGGAGCATTTAGCATGTATAATACATAAACACAGTTTATGATCATTTCATCATTGAGATGGAGGACAAAGGCAGAGGTAATAATGTGACTAGTATTGAGGGGATCTCTCATCTTCCTAAAACTAGGGCATGTAGTTACAACAGTATCAAAACACATAACTGCTACTTACAGATTATACATCTATTAAATAAGATATTTTCACTTTAGTTCATTAGTAAAACAGTCTCCACAGCGAGAGTCAATGTGCATCATTAACGTACTTTGTAGGAAATATGCTATCTGAAAGGTTTCCTTATTTCATTAAAGTCTGGTGCCAGAACAATTCCACACAGTTTTGATTACTTATTTTATTTTCATTTCATATATGTAATTAAGTTAGTTCAATTAATTATTCAACAATATTCATCAATAAGAATTTCCTAGTTCACACAATACTTGTACAGCTAGGACAAAAGTCACAAACAAATAGAGTACCATCGAAATAAAGAAAACTAGTGTCATGCAAACTGAAGATGCCAAAGTATGAAACCAGTAATTTGAGCTTGTTTTAAAAAATATTAATTTAAAAAATGCTATAATAGGAAAGGTTTCACTGAAAATAACTTATGATACACATAAGGGTTATTTCTTATCAGTGAATTTTTATAGAAAACACTATCATACTTATAATACTTTAATAATCTATAATACATTAGATATCTCAGTAACGTTTTAATAAAATAACTGTAGAGTGACAAACAGTTAAATGTATGCTAGTGAATATATCATAATTAATAACACTATGTCACAAAATTTTTACTTTTTCCTTTTCCTTGGCAGAATGTGTTATTTCCCAATTGCCTAAAGTAAATGGAGAAGACCTATTTTTCTCTTGAAACTTTGCTTTTGTGATGTGGGTAATGAAATTTTCAAATTTACCCATTTTCCAGAACATTCCAGGTAAATTCAGCACTGCATAGCTGAAAAAGAATTTCAAACTTTCAAGAATTTTCTAGAACTTTCCATAGTAATATATATATGTACAGGGGTTCTCCACTTCTCTTTAGTTTTAGCTGCCAAAGTGAACACATAGACCTATCTGATTTTATCAGAGATGGCAACAAGAAGCTGCAAGCATTCTCTAGACATTCTGTTATGTTTGTGGCCAATTTATCAAGACAAAAGTGAAAAGGTACTCTGTGACAGCATCTGCTAAAATGTTTGAAGCCTACAAGGCATATTTCGGCACGCCTGTCGACAATCAAGACAAACCCATGGCACCTCATTTTACTTGCGAGCACTGCAAAAAAACTCTAGAAGGTAAGAGAGACAATTTTTGCTTGCTTGAATACTAAGATTTTATATTATACAAATTTTAGACCTTTTAAAATTTAAATATCTTTTGGTGCACCTCAAAGAGGAATACGACAGCATCAAGGCCTTGCTAGAAATCTTGTAGTATGATGAGTATGGCTTGGAGGTTATTGGAGACTTAAATTGTGGCATTCCTGATGGGTCTCCAAGGAGGCTTCAACAAGTTTCCCTGTTATCTTTGCCTCTGGGACAGCAAAGACACTGCAGCACACTACAACAGAAAGCACTAGCCACAACGTACCTAATTCTCTGTGGGGAGGCACAACGTCAAGTGTGAGCAACTAGTGGACCTCCAGAAGATGTTGTTCCCACCATTGCACATAAAATTGGGTTTTATGAAACAATTTGTCACAGCTCTTGATAAGGAGTCTGCAGCCTTCAGGTACCTTCGAGACATATTCCCTAAGCTGTTTGAGGCAAAGGTCAAACTGGTGTCTTCATTGGACCACAAATAAAGAATATAATGGAGTGCACAGAATTCCCCAAGAAACTCAGTAGGAAAGAAAAAAAAACTTGGGGCAGCTTTGTCGCAGTGGTTTGGAGATTCTTGAGCAATCACAAGGCCAAAAATTTTGTGAAACTGGTTGAGGCTCTGGTGATGAATTATAGTAAAATGGGCTGCAGGATGTCCCTGAAAATCCATATCCTTGACACATCTTGATAAATTCAAGGAGAACATGGGAGCATACTCAGAGGAGCAAGGCAAGTGCTTCCACCCAGATATACTGGACTTTGAATGTCGCTACCAAGGAGCATATAACGAAAACATGATGGGAGACTACAGGGTGGTCCGTAAGTCCCTACTCATCCATATATTGTGTCATAACAACTTTATAATACTAATGAGTTGAAGGCAGCTGTTATCGCAGCATTTGGAACAATAACCCCTGCTATTTGAGGAAAATGACTCGCAGAACATGACGTTGCATAATATCATGCAGCGAGAATGAGGGACAGCACACAGATACACTGGATACATAAGATATATGGATGGGTAGGGACTTACAGGCCACCCTGTATATTTGGGGTTTGATACATGAAAGTGATTTACATTACAGTTGCAAGTTTTGAAAAACTACTCACTTCTAAACAATTTTGTATAAGTTCAGCATAAATACATGTAAATCTTGATTATTATGTTGTTTTATTCCGAGTTTACATAAATGAAAATGTGCTATTTTGCCTGTTTTTACATAGAAAATATGTTAATTTCTAAATTTCGTTATCTAGGTCACAAAAGCAAAGTTTGATGGGAATAATGGCCATTTTGTGTACTTTTATAACATAAGCAATTAAGAAATAACACATACTATCCAGTAACAAAATTTGTTACACAGTGTAATCTATAACGTAATATATCAGATATCTCAGTGCTGTATTAATAAAATAACTGTAAAGTAACAAATTGTAACTTATGCTAGTGAATATATCATACTTAACAAATAATCTATAACTTAATACATCAGATATCTCAGTAACGTATTAATAAAATATCTGTCAAGTAACAAACAGTTGAACTTATGCTAGTATACAGTGACACTTCTTTATCAGTTACTGTACTCTTTATGAAGTACGAATGTGGTAGCAAAGGATATTCTATCAGCGAGTCAAATTCCACATATGTATAATTAGAAGTTGTCATTTAGTTATAAGCTTGCAGTCTTATGGACAAACAAAATTTGCATAGACCCAAAAAATCTTTCCATATAAAGACTGTTTGATCAATACATGGTCGTGACAATTTAAATATTTCTATATCTTTTTCATAGCACATATGAAATAGTACAGTGTGACATGGCTTGGTAAGTAATCTTGTTAACATATACAATTATTTAATAGATATCAAAAATATCTATTTACTGCAGTGTGTGGTTAGAAAGTTTTGTAATTGTAAGAAATTATTGCTTTAATAAATAGTAACTTATGAGAATTATACTTGTGCAAGTTTATTCCTCATCTATTTTATGTTAGAATCTCAAAAGTGAAAGCCTGTTTATATTTTATGAATATTTTTGTGATTAAATTAAAAAGTGTGATTGTTGTACACCATCGTATACAAATGAGTGAAATACCTTTGTTTTTTATGTTCTGATAAAGTATCAATTACTCTTGCCAGTGTATCTAATGACAATGAAACTTTGTAAAATGACTTTCAAGTAAACTATTTTCCTATATAGTCTTTATTAAACAATATAAGTAATGTTTTGCAGTTTTATTGTAGATAATAGTTCACTAACGTAACCCTAACAATTGGTCAATTCATGGGTATAATTTTTTAATGAGCAGATCAAGTATAAACACCCACAATGCAAAGAAAAACTTACAAACAAATGATGCTAAGATCTACACTTTACTGTGTTACTGACAATAGCTGTGTTCAGTTTGTGTACGCTTACTGTACTGTTATTGTCAATAACAATATTCAGTTTGGATATGCTTACTTTAATGTGTCACTGACATATAGCAATGTTCAGTTTGGGTATGCTTACTTTAATGTATCACTGACACCAGCTACATTCAGTTTGTGTATGCTTACTTTACTGTGTTGCTTTCAATAGCTGTGTTCAGTTTGTGAACACTTACTTTACTGTGTTACTGTCAATAGCAACGTTCAGTTTGTCAGCAAGTGAATGAAGTTTTAACAGGATGTCTTGTCATTCAGTAGTTCTTACTCCTGGGATGTGGTACAGACTAACCATCCCATCGTTTACAACTGAACCTCTGACTGTGGGTAGAACCACATGAATAAAATTTGAGAAAATGTATAAAACAAGTAAAGGTGGGATTCTGTAAAACAGTGAAATATATCCATTTTCAAGTTACCAGTGTTTACAGAAAGTATAATGTAATTTGATAAGCCTTGACTAAAATAAAGATCCAAATGTTTCCTTATGGAGTGGACAAGTGTTCATGTAGTACATTGCATGCAGTTTGTGGCAATTATCAAAGATGGAGTAGAAATATACATGAGATTTAGGGTTTTATGGTGATGTCATAAATTAATGTCTTAACCAAAAATACATATATCTAGTTGATGATCAGTTTTCTTTATTAATTTGACTTAGTGATAACCAGTAACAGCCACAGAATTCCAGACAGTGACTGTCATACAGGATTTTTTATTTGCTTAGTCGTATATCAATTTCATTTTCCATGGTAGCTTTATCACTTTCACAATAAGAATTATTTTACAAAACTTTTTCAGTTACCACAAGTTTTTCTTTAATACCCACACACAAAATCAGATTGGAAAGTCATTCCTAGGTAGCTAGAAAATCAAGGGGTAAATGTTTAGAATTAATTCCGGTATTAAGTCCGAACGTTATTACATTCTCAATGTTCAAGGCAGAGTTGTTACAGTAAAATTTAATAATCTTTTTTTTTTTACAAGAGAAACATTTATATTCTCTTTTATAGGAGCCACATCACAGAAAAGAAGCACATGTTTTAGTTCTTGAAAGATTATTTCATGTATTAACTTGTCATGTTCTAGCAAAACCAAAAGAAAGCTGCAGTCCTAACAGATTCCTTTCACTAATCTTGTTTACACGTGTAGTTTATTAATGCACCAACTTTATTTATCAGACATCTGATGGTCATCTTTACCTATTTCTTTCCTTGTTTACACGTGTAGTTTATTGATGCACCATCTTTATCAGATATTTGACACATCTTTACCTACAAGCAGAAAATCTGACTTTGCTGTTGGTTTCCCAAATATATTTAGAAATTTTTATAATTAGAATTTCATATTTTAAAACTATGCTTTCCAATTTTTGTTTACTGCAGAAATGCATATTTCCTATTTATGGAAAGAATAAAGGTATTTTTTTATATGTAGATACAGACACCACAATTTTATGAGTATTATTGTCCTGCTATCATAGATGATAATCGTAACTGAAAATCATATCATAGATGATAATCACAGCTGAAATCTGATCTTTGCTATTTTTATTTGGTCCCTTCTCTGGTCTGACTAGTTAAGGATCCTACCAGATAAGAAAGGCTCTGTCGTGCATTGTCTGTAATTCTTCCACTATTAACACGGCCTAAGTTTGGGTGTGGGAAGAGAGGAGTGTATTCACTCTTGGTAATGCAGGTAGGACATATAGGTCCTCCAGGAATCAGACGATTGTTAGCCTAGATATAAGAAGTATACTTAATTTCAGTTCCAACACTCACAGAAGTATCTATAACACCAAAGTATGATAATTTATCCAAGTAAGATTCTTACCAATACAGTTCAAATCACTTGAAAACTAGAAAATGGTAATTGTTAGAATATGGTTAACCATCAGGTTCACCAATGTTATTCTCATGTGATGTTTGGATAGTTCTGGAAACCCTAATTTCAATTAGTTATTTACTTCAATGATATTCAGTAATTTGATGGTAATTTTGAATAATATGGTTAGTCACTCAGTTCTATCCTTGGTTTGACATCATGGAGAGATACATTATGATGTTACTAGGTCATTTTCAATCTCACAAAACAATAATGTACTATCACTGAAATAAGTAAGCACTCACAGTTCGAAATGGTCGTCTTACAAGCAGCAGGACATTTCTTGATTCAAATTGGTCTTTGCAGCTGACACATTCCAGTCTGCATGGTAACTGGTCGTCCACAAGGTTTTTCAAGTACACTGGATATTCAAACTTCTCCTGAAAATAGCACTTCAGATTTAAATCTTCAAGTTCCTGTACTACAGAAACACATGAAAACTGACACTTCAGATTTAAATCTTCACGTTCCTGTACTACAGATATACATGAAAACTGACACTTCAGATTTAAATTTTCAAGTTCCTGTACTACAGAAACACATGAAAACTGACACTTCAGATTTAAATCTTCAAGTTCCTGTACTACAGAAACACATGAAAACTGACACTTCAGATTTAAATCTTCATGTTCCTGTACTACAGATATACATGAAAACTGACACTTCAGATTTAAATATTCACGTTCCTGTACTACAGATATACATGAAAACTGACACTTCAGATTTAAATCTTCAAGTTCCTGTACTACAGAAACACATGAAAACTGACACTTCAGATTTAAATATTCACGTTCCTGTACTACAGATATACATGAAAACTGACACTTCAGATTTAAATCTTCAAGTTCCTGTACTACAGATATACATGAAAACTGACACTTCAGATTTAAATCTTCAAGTTCCTGTACTACAGAAACACATGAAAACTGACACTTCAGATTTAAATCTTCACGTTCCTGTACTACAGATATACATGAAAACTGACACTTCAGATTTAAATCTTCAAGTTCCTGTACTACAGAAACACATGAAAACTGACACTTCAGATTTAAATCTTCAAGTTCCTGTACTACAGATATACATGAAAACTGACACTTCAGATTTAAATATTCACGTTCCTGTACTACAGATATACATGAAAACTGACACTTCAGATTTAAATATTCACGTTCCTGTACTATAGATATACATGAAAACTGACACTTCAGATTTAAATATTCATGTTCCTGTACTATAGATATACATGAAAACTGACACTTCAGATTTAAATATTCACGTTCCTGTACTATAGATACATAAGAAAACTGACACTGATTTCCAATCCTGCACATTCTAGTCTAGAGGTGGCTATTGAAAAATAAAAACAGAAATGCTAAATATGTGAGTTACCTGAAACATTAAAACAGATTCATCTTCAAACTGCCAAGAGTTTAAGTCTCATGCCTTGACATTTGTGAGTAGTCTTTTAGTGGTACCTTTGTTTAGCTAACTTTTAATAAAACCTACGACGGACCCTTTTTTTTTTTGTAAATATACTAATAACAGTGTAAGATATAGCAATTAGATTTTTTCATCAGTGCTGACATTTATGAGTACATGTAGCAGAGGTAGGGAATATAACAAAACTTGAATACTTTCTTTTTAACCAAACTCTTCTATATTTAGTCAGTTTAGTGGCATTGTGGGCTAGTCTTAAGTAGTTTAAAATTCTTAACAAATACAAAAATTTTGTTTTCAATTTAAATATAATAGACAAATTGTTTACTGTGTGCAAATAGTTATTGTTACTAAAACTTCAATTATTGGACTAAAATTACAAGATTTATTTTAGGTGAAATGGTCTTTCAGCATAATCATTTGAGAGCAAGAGTTAATTTACATTAGAACCATGTTAGAAACCTGGAAAACTGTTTCCTAATAATCAGTAAACATGTTTATTCTCACAATTTTAATTCCTTTAACAAATTAAATGAAAACATTTTAAAGTTTTCCATTTTGGAATTGTAATGGAAAAATAATAAATCTTTTAAAAACATTTCTTTAAATTTTTGACTGAAATCCATTAGGAATAAATACACTCAACCAGTAGTGATAAACACACATTATTAAAATATGTTGGAAGAAAACGATCTACGTGAAAAAGGTTTCAGATATTTTTAAAACTAAGATTGTGTCTAAGGCAAGCAACTGCACACTTGCAGTTTGGCCAATCAGTAACCAGAACTACATAGAAGATGACACTATTAGTTTAACTCAAGGTCTATAAAGAACAACTTCACACAAGAAAACAAAACTTGTACATTTTATCATTACCTGAGCACCCAGAAGTAGATAATACACAGAGGTAGGAAAGCACAGGCGTTTCTTCGCTCTGGAGATAGCAACATAGAGTAGGTTGAATTCGTTTTCAAGCTCGGGTGCTGATAAAGTTGAAATAAAATACAGCCGAACTATATCTGTACTCTTCTTTAATTTGTTAATAAAATTATTACATCACACTATTTAAAACAATAAAATTAAATTTGATGTAGAAATCCATAACACAATAAACATAACATTTGTTTCTTCAAAAGCAAACTCAACTACTAAATAATGCTTCCAACTATTTAAAAAACAAACAGAATTCAGTAACAAGATACAGGATTGGTGTACTGGTCATTATAATACACAACCAGTAAGTAGACATAGCTCAGTTTGATTAGTTTCTACTTATTATGTATGGCAAATTTCAAGTGCACCTGTATCATCTCTTATATTTACTGCCATTTTAGTATTTGTTTAGCATTGTGGAAACACAAGTATGTATGTGTAAAGTATTGTGGGAACTTAAAAAATCACACATAACATCTATCAAAACACCTGCAGTTAGTTTATCAACGTTTATACATATTTACACAAAGTATAATTTTGATTAGTCTACAAATACTCAACCTTAAGCAGTGATCTTTATAAGTTGAGTTACATCAAACCTTAAGCAGTGATCTTTATTAGTTGAGTTACATCAAACCTTAAGCAGTGATCTTTATTAGTTGAGTTACATCAAACCTTAAGCAGTGATCTTTATTAGTTGAATTACATCAGACTTAAAGCAGTGATATTTATTGTAAAATATCTTTCTTATCACTGCAAAACAACACTGGTCTTGACATGTTTGAAGGATACCATTATGAGTTACTAATGCTAGATAATGAAATAATGCTGGGCCTAAAGTGACTGATCTATAGTGTTATAACTTAATGACACAAAGTAACACTGGTCCTGACTTGACTGAAGAATACCATTATGACTTATTGATGCTAGATAATGTTGGGCCTAACTTGATTGAAGAACACCATTATGACTTATTGATACAAGGTAACAAAGGGCTTATTAACTTGACTGAAGAACACCCTTATGAATTATTCATACAAGGTAACAAAGGGCCTAGCTTGATTGAAGAATACCATTATGACTTACTGATGCTAGATAATGTTGGGCATAGCTTGATTGAAGAACACCCCTATGAATTATTAATACAAAGTAATGCAAGTCCTAACTTGCTTTTATGATTTTTACATAATACTATTTAATTTTTATACATTCTAATCAACTACTCCTGCCATCTATCAATCTAACTATTAAATAAAATATTTTTAATTTTGAAATTTTCAAATTACAGTTAAATATTGTACAAGTTCTCATTAATCAAATTAGCTAGAGTGACTTAATAATGACAGAAAATTGAAACTATACGCTGTAAATATTCAGTCAGTAAAACTGTAAAGTTTAAACTGCAGTTAGGATCAGTGTCTACACAAAATATTTACATCACAAGTCAATAGTTTTCAAAGACAATTTCAAATAAATTATGTGCAGTAAATCTTAAATTAATAATGTTAAGAAGTAATTACAAAAGATATTCATAACAAAAACATACTCATCTGTGATGGTTCTTGGTAAGGAATATTGTCAATAGTGAAGTCATCTTTCAAACATACGGTATTAAATTCTAAACCTTTGGATTTATGAGCTGTAGTGAAAACCACATCTAGATTATAGAAGAAAATACTGAAATATCAAACTACAAATGCCTTCATTGAAGCCAACCATACAAACAATGTGAAATATTACAGGTCAAAGAGTAGCATTAAACACTGCATTGTAAATACATATTTATTCAGGTACTTAAATATGAATCAAGATAAATCTTGCAATTTAAGGAAATGCAAGTATCTACATTTTTTAAAGAAAATAAAATTCCAAACAATAAGTTGGCCATAGCATTAGAAAATCACAAATGACTTGGATATCAGTATGAGCTTCTAGTGTTTACTACTGCTGTGCAAAACTAGAGCAAAACTTTCCCATATTAGGGTACAAAAATAAAAGTTCATCTGTGATAATAAATCTCAGTATTTATCTGTCCTGAAAATGTACATATCCTTCCTATCTAAACATGAATGCATGTGATTCATTTCAATCTATGTAGGTATACTTTAGTAGACATTCTGCTTAACATTATTATGGATAGTATTAAGTTCAACAAAGTTTAGTCCTAACAAAATTAAAGCAAAAAATGTCCAGAAATTTCAGTGATAATTTTTCTCTCTATCAGATATAGGCCATACTTTATAAAAGCTACACTAATGACATGTGGATTTATAGATTTTGATTACTAGATTAGATTAGAATTAATTTACATTATTATAAAAATTCTTTAACAAAAAAAAAAAAAAGATACTAAATTGACAGGAAATGTTTTGTGGATATATCTTAGTCTTAAGTAACAATACATCAGTTGAGAAAACTTAAATTAATACTAAATACTGACACATCAGGGAAGAAAATTTACATTAATCCTAAATAACAACATATCAGGGAAGAAGTTTCATACTAATACTAGATAACAAAACATCAGGGAAGAAGCTTTACATTTCTTAAATAACAACACATCAGGGAAGAAGCTTCACATTAACCCTAAATAACGATACATCAGGGAAGAAGTTTTATATCAATAAAAATAATGATACATGAATTTATAAAAATAGGAAGATGATAATAACTCACTAGCCATATACATGGGAAAAGTGCATTTTGTTTTTATAGTTTCTACATATTCTGGTATTCTCTCTCTATGTTGGCGAACAAACCGAATCTTATTTAAAAGCTCCACATCACTGGTGTTTTTAGCATACTCATACAAATGTTCCATTCTTTTGAACCCTCTGATGAACTTATCTTTAATATCTTGCAGATCTGAAAGAGAACATTTCTCTTTAAAATATAAAACTTACCATCTACAAACCAAAATAACATACCTATTAGTTTATTAGTGATGTTGACTGATGTGAAGAAACAAAACAATTCAAGCTGTTAAATGAGATGAAACAATTTAATACCCAATAGCTACTGCTGCTATTAAATATACACAAACTTCTTGATGACAAGAAACCCACTTGAAATGAAAACGTATCTTAGAACAGTTGGTATGGGTATTAACACTTTTACTAATAAAGCAGAGAACAATGATTTAACCATCCTAGGTCATCTTCAGGTTAACAAAGAGAGTTTGCAACCGACCATTGCTGGGCACGTCTTAGGAACGAGAGTATGAACAGGTACAAGATTGTAGGAGGCATTGCAGGTGGATGTTAGGCTATTAATTAGTATAGGTATAAAGGTATTTCTTTATATTGATTTAATTTTGGTTTTAGTTGTTGTATAAGTAGGGCTTCATTGATTTTGCATTTGTTTATATTTGTTTCCCTACTTAGTATCTATGTGTTTTCTATAGTTATGTTGCATTTATTTGATTTGCAGCATTCAAAAACATGTGAAGGTGTGTTTTGTTTTTTTTGTTCTTTGAATCTAGTTTCCATTTTTCTGCTTAATTTTCCAATATAGAAGTTGTGATAGTTGTTGCATTGTATTTTATAAAGCATGTTGGTGGTGTGTTTGTCAATGTAATTTTTACACAAACTAAGTGTTTACTGGAATGTTGTGTTTTATTATGAGTTTTTTCTAAATGTTGGTTATTTTTTTCCTGATGTCAGGAACATATGATATGCAGCAGTGTAAGGTTTTGTAGTTTGTTGTATCTAGTAATTTACCATTGTTTTGTTTGTTGTTTATCTAGGTGTGTACGTATAATTTTTTCCACAGTTTTTGGAGAAAATGTGTTGATGCTGATGAAGTGTTTTATTTTGTTGATTTAATCATTAACTTTATCAGGTAAGCATTGTTTTGTGGCTGTATTTATTCGGTTTCTTAATATGTTAAGTTTTTGTTTTGTTTCATGTGCCGAGTTCCATGGAATGTATAATCCAGTTGGATGACTTTTCTGTGGATTTTTGTTTTGAATTGTGTATCAGTTCTAGTGATCTTGAGGTAAAGAAATGCTATTTGGTTAGTTTTTTCCTGTTTATAGATGAACTTAATGTTGGAGCGTATTGAGTTAACATGGTTGAATGTAGAGAAATAAGCAGAAAAATGGAAACAAGATTCAAAGAACATAAAAAAACACCTTCACAAGTTTTTGAACACTGCAAGTCAAATAAACATAACATAACCATAGAAAACACTCAGATACTAAGTAGGGAAACAAATATAAACAAATGCAAAATCAAAGAAGCCCTACTTACACAGCAACTAAAACCAAAATCAAACCAATATAAAAGGACACCTTTATATCTATACTAATTAATAATCTAACATCCACCTGCAATGCCCCCTACAATCCCATACCCATTTATACTTTCATCCCTGAGACGTGCTGGGCAACAATCATTTGCTGACTCTTTTTGTTAACATGAAGATGACCTAGGAAGGTCAAAACATTGTTCTCTGCGTATCAATAAAAATGTTAATACCAGCTGTTCTAAGATACAAACTTACTTCTCTTTTACATAAGTAGAAAACTACACTATCATGATGAATTTCCTAAAAATTGCAATTTAATCACTAATAAAAACAGAAACTGGTATTTTAAAAAAGAACACTTTCTTCACATGTCAAATATTTTTTAACACAAAAGAATAACAAAATTTAAATATTACCCTCTGGTGAGATATCCCTGTTGATGGTCATCAACCTATACATATCAACAATCTGTTCTAGACCATATCCTTTCAAACCCTGGAAAACAAAACCCTATAGCTAAAACTTTTGCTCATCACTTTTCCACTTCAAAACTTTTTTCCAATTAAATTTAAAATCAATGATATTTCTGAATAAATGATATAGTCATGTAAGGTTAAACTTATTTTATCTGAAAAAAATGTATAAAATCAAGAAAACTAAAATATTAGTTAGTTTCTGATACCATATTCAGATAAGGCCTGAAACACATCAGTCAGTAAAACAATGCAACTTTCTAATTATTAAACCAAATAAGGCCTGAAACATGTCACTGAATCAAAGTTTTATAAACTACAAAAAAATAAAAAAGGCAGTACTTTACAAGTAACAAAGCATAACACATTAATGCTTCACAAACAACAGAACAATAAATTTTATAAATCATAGATTATGACAATACAAAAATATTTCAAAACTTAGTTTTGGCAAGCTGGGCATAATTAACTTTTTTTACCAAGTACTAGTAACTATAGGAAAATAATCAACATGATATTAACATTTAATTCCCTTCTGTTACACTTTCAAGATAAGATACTGTTGTTTCTTACCCCAACGAAAGCTCCTCTTACTGTAGATGGTTCACCTTCGTAGCGTTCCTCTCCACAGCAGAGACGGACAGCTTCATTAAGGAGTGTCAAATTACATCTAGCGATTATACAAATCTGACCCACTTTAGAGCCATTAACTGCTCCTGTAAATACAGGAAATTGGTCCACAAATATTGTTAACTAGCACAATATTCAGTTAGAAGAAAAAGTCTTACTTAACTATAGTGAAATTCTAACATCCAATAATACCGTACCTCACTTTAATGGTAAAAGTGGATTACAAGTAGTTTCTATAAGTTGGATATTATCAGTGACTGTTGTGTACCTGGTAATTCAGATCAGAAACCAACCTCCCACATAGGTACTTTCAACAATACTCAAACATTATGCTTTCAGACAATTAACAAAGAAAAATATGGCAAACTTTAGTCAAAACCATACTCAAACATTCAATAGCCTTCAGCACAGAATTTAACTGTTACAATTTCTTTTTAACAAAACTAAATCTTGAGACTGTCATGTTTACAGTTGAAAAACAAATAGGTGACTTTCTTAGATCTAAATGTCATTAACCAGAACAGCTTGAACTCCACAAACCAACATTGTTTTATCTGTACTGTTTTTCAGCACATTCGTACCTAATTGTTACAAAAATAAGTTAGTAAATATTCTAATTCATAGGGCAAATAAACTCACTAACTCTTATTCTAAATTTCATGATGAAGTTATAAATATTAAAAAAAATTTGATTAAAAATGCCTTCTGGAACTCCAGCAATAATCAACAAAAATATTTTTGAATATATTAATAAGATTTATAACCACAAAATTCCAGAGTTAAAATGTTCCTGAATATGCTAACATCTTAGTGTTACCTGGATCCTACAGCATCAGAGAAACATCATGAATATTCTTCAATCAACTAATCCCAAAGTACAAGTGATCCTTAAACTAAATACTTCCCTCAAAAAAAGCACTGGTGATGTATCAATACATTTGTCCATGTATGGATAATTATTATAAGCCAGACTTCATACTTCTGAAACAGCAATTTATCAAGATATTTACATTTTAGTTTGTTTATAAATGAAAGGATCATTCTAAATATACACATAACTGAAATATAAAACATCAAGCACTACTATAGTACCACGTCATCATCAAGTACTACTAAAGTATCATGTCATCATCAAGTACTACTAAAGTACCACGTCATCATCAAGCACAGCTAAAGTACCACGTCATCATCAAGCACAACTAAAGTACCACGTCATCATCAAGCACAACTAAAGTACCACGTCATCATCAAGCACTACTAAAGTACCACGTCATCATCAAGCACTACTAAAGTACCACGTCGTCATCAAGCACTACTAAAGTACCACGTCGTTATCAAGCACTACTAAAGTACCACGTCGTCATCAAGCACTACTAAAGTACCACGCGTGGGTCATCAAGCACTACTAAAGTACCACCGCGTCGTCATCAAGCACAACTAAAGTACCACGTCATCATCAAGCACTACTAAAGTACCCGCGTCATCATCAAGCACTACTAAAGTACCGCCATCATCAAGCACTACTAAAGTACCACGTCGTCATCAAGCACTACTAAAGTACCACGTCGTCATCAAGCACTACTAAAGTACCACATCATCATCAAGTACTACTAAAGTATCATGTCATCATCAAGCACTACTAAAGTACCACGTCATCATCAAGTACTACTAAAGTATCATGTCATCATCAAGCACTACTAAAGTACCACGTCATCATCAAGCACTACTAAAGTACCATGTCATCATCAAGCACTACTAAAGTACCACGTCATCATCAAGCACTACTAAAGTACCATGTCATCATCAAGCACAACTAAAGTACCACGTCATCATCAAGCACTACTAAAGTACCACGTCATCATCAAGCACTACTAAAGTACCACGTCATCATCAAGCACTACTAAAGTACCCGCGTTATCATCAAGCACTGCTGTAGTACCATGTCATCATCAAGCACTAGTAAAGTACCACGTCATCATCAAGCACTACTAAAGTACCATGTCATCATCAAGTATTACTAAAGTACCACGTCATCATCAAGCACTACTATAGTACCATGTCATCATCAAGCACTACAATAGTACCATGTCATCATCAAGTACTACTAAAGTACCACATTATCATCAAGCACTACTAAAGTACCACGTCATCATCAAGCACTACTAAAGTACCATGTCATCATCAAGCACTACTAAAGTACCACGTTATCATCAAGCACTGCTGTAGTACCATGTCATCATCAAGCACTAGTAAAGTACCACGTCATCATCAAGCACTACTAAAGTACCATGTCATCATCAAGTATTACTAAAGTACCACGTCATCATCAAGCACTACTATAGTACCATGTCATCATCAAGCACTACAATAGTACCATGTCATCATCAAGTACTACTAAAGTACCACATCATCATCAAGCACTACTAAAGTACCACGTCATCATCAAGCACTACTAAAGTACCATGTCATCATCAAGTACTACTAAAATTTACAATGACAAATGTTGTCACATACCTTCTTGGGTGCCTCCAACTATGGTCTTATTGTGAATCTTCTTCAAGACTTCAAGAGCACAGGAAGCCACATAACTTATCTCTGGACCAAACCGAAAGGACTGGAATAAGCATTTTTAGATACATACTTCAGAATAACCTGATGATTATGTTACATACAAAGCAAATGGACTAAAAACAATTACTTGGAAACAAATTTTACTGAACATCAGTTTAATTATAGCACATTAGCTTGTAACATTGACAAAATAAAGCAAATATGTTGGAACTCATTTGCTTTAATAAAAACACTGAATGGCTATGGAAGACAATATTCATGTTACTGATCCTCACCCTTGTGAGATAGAACATTTGGGAACTCTGGACAGAATTCAGTGCATTCACAGCTCCACGGAAGGCATAGATCTGCTGGTTAGGGTCACCCACTAGGATTTTAGGACAAGGCTGTGACAGCAGTAAGTCCAACATGGCTAAAGAAAAGGAATTCGGTCAGTGCATGTTTTACAACTAATACTAGACATCTCACTTCACTGTGAAGAAAACTGTTTTCCCTTTCATACAGATAAAGAATATTTTGTCACGTTAAGATTCAATTATGTTATAAATACCAAACCATTACCCCCTCCAGAATAATATCTATATTCATCACACCACATATTCCTTTAGGTATTTTTCTGTTTACCTCTATTGTTTTGAGACATTTAACTCATTTAATTTTTTTGAATATTATACTTTAGCTCAACCTACAATTTGATATTTAAAGTATTTTTGTTTGTTTAACAAGTTGATAAATGAATACACTGACCACCATTACAATCTTGTGCCTCATCAACTAAAATACAGTCGTAACCTTCTAGCCGAGGATGAGTGAGCTGGTACAGTTTTAGATAAACGTCATGTGTGATGTACACTTCATTGTCACTTTGGTTAGCCATTTTGTTCCAAAGGCCTTGTGCATCATCTGCCACAGCCTGTAAAGAAATATTATAATAAAACATGGTTGTGTTCAAATGCTTGTTTGATGTGTGTTAAACACAAGTTCATCTATAGTGTATGATTTTATAGAACATTCCACTTTATGAGCTGTATAATTCAAATAATTTAAACCAAAGTTGTTTATCATAAGAAACCCGTACACACCAACAAAACAATGTACATAAGCATCCCTTCATGCAGTGGAGCATACCATTATGATGGAACAAGGAGGGTTAATGTCTACAAGTAACAGTAAAATGTGATGAAGTCCTAGCACACAAAATGTCAGGGAAGTATTTTTAACATGAAAAATGTACTAAAATTAATTTTAATATCAAAAAAGAAGTAAATCTACCCCCCATGACTAATTTTAATTAGTCAACAATTTTATGTTAAAAACACAACTGAGAACTATTTAGAATGGTTACTATTAAATACAAAATTATTTTAAGTTGCCTGCAGTCATTTTAACTGGCTGAAATATGGTGCTCTAGCAATACTTTCTTACTGTATATACTTAATTGCATGTAACATCAATTATATGAACACAAACAGTATACTTTCTATTCTGTTTAACATGTGTTACTGTTCTTTGTAGCATATTTTTAAGCAATAAGGGAATGCTTTGTTTCATTTGTAAGCATTACCTCTAAAATAAAGGGTTTCCAATTAGACATAAATCAGTAGTTCTGGTGGTACCATCAGTACATTATGCAAATTAACTGTTGAATTCATGTGGTTGTATGCTTGTAACAGTCCTAGTAATAATTACAGTTAATAGTGTCAAACTATATATGGTAATACGTTTGTTTCAGTCCTAATAATAATTACAATTAATAGTGTCAAACTACCTCTGGTAATACATTTGTTTCTGTCCTAATAATAATAATTGAAATTAATAGTGTCAAACTATATCTGGTAACATGTTTGTTTCAGTCCTACTAATAATTACAATCAACACTATCAAACTGTATCTGGTAATATGTTTGTTTCAGTCCTACTAATAATTAAAACTAATACTGTCAAACTTTATATGGTAATATGCTTATTACAGTCCTAATAATAATTAAACTGAATTATACATTCATTATTTCTAGCATTAAAAGTAAAAAATGAATTTATTTTGCAGTCAGATAAGATTTTACTTAAGAATTATTGCAACAACAACACAACTCTTGCATGGTTCCCTAGCATCTTAAGTTTCTAAACTGTTCTCCAATGGTTGGAGCATTCTCTATTCAATAGTAAGCTGATTTACATGAAACGAATGTCAGGATTATATGAGAAAGATGTTTTTATAGCTAACAAATATCCAGGTGACAATAATTACTATGAACACAATGAGATAATATCTTCTCTGAACATTCATTAAACACATTTCATGCATTTCTCAGCCATTTAACTATCACCAAAACAAAATAAGATATTGTTTTAACACACTAACTGAACAAGCTTCAGTTCACTACATTAAAAATTTCAGACACATATTGTTCTTTCTAGTTATACCATCAAGAAACTGTCTAGCTTCTGTCAAGAAGTTCCTGGAAAACTTGTATAACATTCAATTTCCGTAACTTTTCAAAAGACAGCTGAATAAAATCTAACTGCTTACAAGTCTTTCTGTGTCTCCTATAAGTTGAAGAGTTTCACCATCCCAGTCCACTAAGTGTTGAGGTACGTGTGCCACAGTTATATCATCATCAACTGTAGCCATGAAACTATTAATGGTAGCAAGTACAGCACTGGCATACCTCTGTTTTTTTGCATATGTTTTAGGAGCTTTATACAATTTACTCATGATATCTATGGGACGTAGTTTGCTTGTCAGTTTACGACGATAGCTGTAAATATAAATAATTCATGGATCACACACCAATAACAAATGTTAGATACAAAACACTACCCATCTAATTCAACTGTAACTAAGTAACTAGCATGAATCTCCATTTCATTTGTTCTGTAGTTACAACACAGAAAAAAGGTAATTCTAAGATAACATGACTAAACTGACATGAAGCAATGGAACAACTATACATTATAAAGGAAGATTACGTGCGAGTTTATTTGTAATGCTGGAACAACATATTTATAAGAAACAACATGAGTAAGTACATGGAACAATGGAACACTACTCATTTTTAAACTATGCTATGGATTCTGTTGAAGTAACCATTAGCTTCCATACTATAATTTTTAATAGGGTTCATGTACCTTCACAAAATTATTGGTCTTTTGTGTGATAAAAATCAATTTTTTAGCATATATGTATAGATATATGGAGTCAGAGTGTTGGCTTCTTTGAGTGCAAAGTGATTTTCATTCAAGATTTGAAGTACTTTTCTTTGTTTGAAAATCCTGAATTTTAATTTGTATAATTTCTGTAAACTCCAAAACAAATATCAATCATTTTCTCAATAAACGTTTATCTTTCACTGGCTACTTCCTCTATCCTTACTATATCCATTTGATGAACTTCATAACCACCATGATACTTCCTCTATCCCAACTATATCCATTTGATGAGCTTCATAACCACCATGATGCTTCCTCTGTCCCAACTATATCCATTTGATGAGCTTCATAACCACCATGATACTTCCTCTATCCTAACTACATCCATTTGATGAACTTCATAACCACCATGATACTTCCTCTATCCTAGCAATATCCATTTGATGAACTTCATAACCACCATAATACTTCCTCTATCCTAACTATATCCATTTGTTCAACCTCATAACCACCATGATACTTCCTCTATCCTAACTATATCCATTTGATGAGCTTCATAACCACCATGATACTTCCTCTATCCTGACCATATCCATTTGTTCAACCTCATAACCACCATAATACTTCCTCTATCCTAACTATATCCATTTGTTCAACCTCATAACCACCATGATACTTCCTCTATCCTAACTATATCCATTTGTCCAACCTCATAACCACCATGATACTTCCTCTTTCCTAACTATATCCATTTGTCCAACCTCATAACCACCATAAACAAATATGAAGTAAATCAAAATTATTTTTCTTTCTAGAAGTTATAACACAGAACAACCTTCATTTATCTAAACAGTTTAAAGCTTGCAACATCTATTTATACTTAAATGTTATTGTTTCATTGCCCTTTAACTTTGTTTAACCAATAATACCACCACACCAACCATAAATCATTTGGCAAATGTGCAACTGATATTATAGTTCAAATTATGCAATGCACAAGCTGCTCATGAGCACATCTCTGGAGCAATTTCCTCTGTTTTTTTTCTCATTGCATAATCTAACCTCACAAGTTTCTAACTAGTTATTTATATAATAATAAATATAGAACACTGATGAAGAAGAAGAAGGTTGAAACTCACATGAATTCTCTCGTTCCTGTGTTCTCAACCTTCAATGAAACTCAGCATACTTCTATTTTATTACACTAATGGTACTACTGCACCAAAGAACTTTATTTACTTAAGTGATGAAAATAATAAAAATATACAAAGAGAAGACAATTTCCTGTTACAACTCTAATTCCCATGGCTTTCTAACAATGCAATAAGATCCATAAAAAATTCAGCCAAGCTAGTAGATATAAAAATACCACCAAGAACATTTGAGCCCTGGACACGAATTAAATAACGCTGTACAGAAATAAACATAATATGTCATTTAATAGATTGAAACTTGGGTATTCTGTTTGGAATATTAATATAAAATGTTGAGAATAAAAGGCAATTCGTAAAAGACAGGATGTGACAGGTGAGCTTGGCAAGAGAGTCTCATTTTCTAGTTCATACCTCCATAGATATATGAAATTGAAAGATATAAAAATTATGCTTTGCCTGAGTAATACCTATACTGAGTTATTTACATTAAATTCTGTACTTCTCAGAAGAGGGCATGCATAGAGAGTAACTGTAACAGTTATCTTAATAAGGTAGCTTGAGGATTGTTTTAAAATACCTCCTTCTAATATTACAAACTTAACATTTATATAGTATTAGAAACTCACTTATTAATCACATTTTGATGCTAAGTTTATCCATATACAATGACAATAATCTAATTAAATTCTAAATGTTGTGGCATGATTAGTTTCATCTATCTGTGGCAAGATAGTTAAAGGAAGAATATGAATGGGTGCACATAAAACAATGAAACACTACATATTATGAAAACAATGTGACATAGAATAACAATAAAGATGACAGATGTTCATTCAACATTATTAGGACTTTCCTAACTATAGAATAACAATAAAGATAATAGTTCTAACTGGAGAAAAATTATGAAAATGACAGATTTTCACTCAACTTTCCTGCTGAAAATGAGATTAGAGAACAGAAATTTCACTTACTATTTTCCTATTCCTTCCCAGGCTAGAGAATGTGCAGTACGACACTCAACATTTGGTGGAAAAGTTTTCTTTGCAAGTTCGTTCACTGATCTTTAAAAATAAAAGGAGCATTGATAAATGGTTTCATAACTATTTCTGATACAAACTGATCTGTATATTTTAAATTTCTTGAGTAGAACTGGTAGACTTGGGTGAAGGATGACTGCTCAATCTTTGAACACCCCTGGGGGTTGTTTTTTGTTAAACAATTAACCTTAGACCAAAACATCTGCCAGATTTAAAGGTAAGATTCACAAAATACCAATGTTTTGAAATCTTAAATCAACAATATGCTTTTTTGGACATCTAACCCTTAAATGACAGCTATCATCAACTGATGCTGCTACTTACAACCATCCTGCTGTTTGAGGGTTACATACACCACAGATTGTCATCAAACATTGGCTAACTTTATAACATCTCTTTTATTTAACTCTATAAATGTCAGTTTAGATATCTTTTTAGATATGTTTAAAAAATCCTAAGATTTTTGATAGTTTTTAATAGAAGTAACATTAAATGCATATAATAATAAAAGTTGTATCCTTCATAAAATGAAACAATATTAACACGTATTTCAATGTTATATGTAATTAAACCAATTAGTATCTGTGGGAATGTTTCACAGGGTTAAAAACAAATGGCAAACTGTATGACCATAAAAAAGTACAACTTACTTGTTGTAAACAACACTCAAAAACTTCAAACCAGGCCTCATCTTGGTATACTGAATCAAAGTGGATGTTTTACCTGTTCCTGAATGTTATTTATACAAGTTAGTATTTTCTGGCATTTCACATAATAAAAACTCACATGACTCTGGGTCAATATGGAGTCATTAACTTTATTAATTTTTACAAAATTATACAAAATTACATGCATACATATACATGTATGAATGTACACCATAAATACACTCCATGTTGGTCAAGTTGGTCTAAAAATTGCCATAAACTAAGTAAAAGCATTTGTTTAAACAGAGGCAGGTAAATATATCATTGGAGTTGTCACATAAATTAATTAGCAATTCTTGAAGATGTATGACATGAAGTTAAACATACTTCTGTCCAAAGGATTTGTCGACCACATCTCATTACCAGAAAAAGGTAATATAGTACAACACACTATTCTGAAAACAATATAAACATCTTATATTAGAAATGAAAAATACTGTTTTGATCCAGAAACAATTTTAAGTTTATTTGTTCTGAATTTCAAACAAAGATACTAAAGGATTATCTGTAAAGATTTCCTCAATTTTGAAATGAGAGACTAGAGCTACAGCTAATGGACACTATTAACATGTTGGGGTAAACTTTATCAATGAACAGTGGGATTAACTGTCACTTCACGACATCCAAACATGTTGGGGTATACTTTATCAATGAAAACTAGGACTGTCACTTCACAACATCCAAACATGTAGGAGTTAATCTTTATCAATGAACAGTGAGATTAACTATCACTTAACAACATCCAAACATGTTTTGTGATGGGATTCAAAACCTGCAATCTATAGATTGCTAATCAAGTGCCCAACATGACTGGAAAACTTGGATAAGTATTATTTGGTTGACAGATACCAGTGTTTTCAAGCTTGACAAGAAACGAGTTTTCTTAGATTACTACATGTACATCACAAACTACAATCTGGTCACCAGAGTAACTCACCTGCAAAGGCTATAATCTTGATTACATCATTTGGTTGTAAAGTATGGTTCAAAATCCTCATTTGTTCATGAGTAAATCGTACAGTGAGACCTTTCATCCTGGAGAGTAGCGGAGTGAAATAAACTACATGTTCAACTAAAAGATGCAACTTGCTTCTTACACCATGTTTCTAACATAAGGTTACAGTTACAATATTACACTACTATCTAACATAACATGATCATATATTTACAATATTACACTACTATCTAACATAACATGATCACACAACTACAAAAATACACTATGTATATGACACAACCATGATCTCATAGTTATAATATCACACTACTATCTAACATAACATGATCATATTGTTATAATATCGCACTACTATCTAACATAACATTATCATATAGTTATATCACACTACTATCTAACATCACATGATCATATATTTACAATATTACACTACTATCTAACATAACCATGATCATATATTTACAATATTACACTACTATCTAACATAACCATGATCATATATTTACAATATTACACTACTATCTAAAATAACCATGATCATATAGTTATAATATTACACTACTATCTAACATAACATGATCATAAAGTTATAACATCACACTACTATCTAAAATAACCATGATCATATAGTTATAACATTACACTACTATCTAACACAACATGATCATATAGTTATAATATCACACTACTATCTAACATAACATTATCATATAATTACAATACTACATTACTATCTAACATAACGTGATCATATTTACAAAATTACATTACTATCTAACATAACATGATCATATAGTTACAATACTACACTATGTATCTAACATAACCATGATCATATTGTTACAAAATTACACCATGTTTATAACATAACATGATCACATAGTTACAATATTACAGTACTATCTAAAATAACATGATCATATAGTTATAATATCATACTGCTATCTAAAATAACATGATCATATAGTTACAATATTACAGTACTATCTAACATAAGGTGACCATATAGTTATATCACACTACTACCTAACATAACGTGATCATATAGTCACAATATTACAGTACTATCTAACATAACATTATCATATAGTTATATTATTACATTACTATATAACATAACTTGATCATATAGTTATAATACTACACTATGTATCTAACATAACCTTGATCATTGAGTTAAAATTACTACATTCGTATAAGTATCTGACCTTTAGGCTATCACTGTAAGCTGCTGATTAAGAAAGTGACAGTTAAACAAAAGAACAACCACACTAATAATTGTCTTAAATAACTGTCTACAAGTTATGATTAATTTTCAAATACATCTAAACAACCAAGCCTAAAATAAATCCTTTATTCATCTACCATGGGGTTTCCATTTTTATGAATAATTTTAAAATGCAAACTTATATTTATTCTGAACGATGCATGTCCACATAAAAGTTTTCAAGTTAAAACTGTTACAAAGGTATTTGTTATTTTGTGTGAGAACCTTTATGTGGATATACAGTCATGTGAAAAAGTTAGGACACCCTATGAAAGCCTGTGTATTTTTGTAACATTTTTTGGATATATTGATATTTAATCTTAATTTTAACAATACTGAGAGATTATAGGAATATAACTAAACAATTATAACTAAACTAAACTAAAAACTGAAGAAAAGACTTTTCAAGATCTTCTGTAAATGTAATTTACAAAAATGCACATTCTGAGGAAAAAGTTAGGACACCCTACCCCCTAGTAGCTAGTGTTACCCCCTTTGGCTGAAATAATTGCAGTGAGACACTTCTTGTAGCCATCTACCAGTATCTTACATCGGTCTGAAGAAAGTTTGCCCCACTCCTCAATGCAGAATTCTGTCAGCTGTGAGATGTTTGAGGGGTTTCTTGCATGTACAGCCCGTTTCAAGTCACCATAACAGCATCTCAATGGGATTAAGATCTGGGCTTTGACTCTGCCATTCCAGAACTCTCCATTTCTTAGTTTTCAGCCAGTCCTTGGTAAATTTACTGATATGGTTTGGGTCATTGTCATGTTGCAGGGTCCAGTTCTGCTTCAGCTTTAATTTTCTTACAGATGGACTCATACTTCCCAAGCACCCTGTGATACACAGTAGAATTCATGGTGGATTCTATGATTGTGAGCTGTCCAGGTCCTGCTGCAGCAAAGCAGCCCCAAACCATGACACTTAAACCTCCATGCTTCACAGTTGGTATGAGGTTCTTTTCCTGGAATGCTGTATTTGGCTCTCCAAAGAACATTATTCCAGAAATCCTGGTCTTTGTCTACATTCTCTCTGGGAAACTTCAGTCTGGCCTTGATGTTTCTCTTAGAGAGCAAAGGTTTCCTCCTTGCACACCTCCCATGCAAGTTAAACTTGTGCAGTCTCTTTCTGATTGTAGAAGCATGCACTTTCACATTAACAGTAGCCAGAGCCTGCTGTAGGTTCCGTGATGACATTTTAGGATTTTTGGAGACCTCTTTTAGCATCTTGCAGTCTGCTCTTGGGGTGAACTTGCTTGGAAGACCAGACCTGGGCATGTTGGAAGTTGTTTTGAAAGACCTCCACTTGTTAACTATTTTCCAGACAATGGAACAGATGATTTCAAATTTTTTGAGATTTTTTTAAATCCCTTACCAGACTCAAAGCTGCTACAATTTTCTTTCTAAAGGCCTCAGGCAGCTCTTTTGCTCTCACCATGGTGCTCACCCTCACTTCAACAGTTTATGATGTGGAGTCTTTCAATGAAAGAAAATGTTGAAGGTGCTTTCAGAAGTCAGTTCTGGTGACTACAGCTTAAATTATGTGCCATGTTCAGGTCATCCTGCTGAGTTTAATGATGACTTGCTGCTGCCTGCACTTGATGAAGATTGTACTATAACAGTTGAAGAACTAGCACAGAAGCTTAATTAAACCCATTCAACAGTTTACCATCATCTGCAATAGCCTGGAAAGGTGTCAAAACTTGAAAAATTCGTCCCCATTATTTTAAAGAAGCCACCCTTAGAGCAAGAGTGGACATTTGCACTTCTCTGCACTTTCGTGAACATAACTCACCTTTTTTGGATAGATTACTGACTGGAGATGAAAAATGGATATATTATAAAAATGTTAAGTGCTGCAGACAATGGCTCAGTGCAGGTAAACTGGCTAAATCACAGCCAAAAATGGACCTCCACCCTAGGAAAGTCTTGTTCAGCATTTGGTGGGATATTGTTGGTGTGATCCACTTTGAGTTGCTGCAACTCAATGCAACAATTACATCAGATTTCTATTGTCAACAGTTAGAGCACTTGAATATTGCACTGAAAGAAAAGAGGCCTGCTTTGATCAATGATAAAGGTGTTGTATTACACCAGGATAATGCACAGCCCCATACAGCAAGGATCACATGTACAAAGATTGAACAGCTAGAATGGGAAAGTTCCACATCCTCCTTATTCTCCAGACCTTGCCCCATCCGATTATAATCTATTCTGAAGTTTGCAGAACTATCTTGATGGAAAAAAGCTTAGAACACATTGAAATGCCAAAACTACCCTCTCTACTTTATTTTCCTCCAAAGCCCAAGAATTTTATAGAAATGGCATTCAGAAGCTTGTGAATCATTGGCAGGAAGAAATTAATAATAATGAAACATACATTATTGATTAAATAATGTTAAAAGCATTTGAAATCCTTTCTCTCTTTCTGAACCTGAAATTGAACATTACTTAAGGGACAACCTGATAGTTTTGGTTATATCTGTATTAGGGATAACAGATGTTTTGGACTCAGTAATTTGATGGAAATATTTAAACATTTGTACTAATGAAACTGTCAAAGACAATAACCTAATTTTCAAAATTTGTAATTTTTAGATAACAACACAAAACTGTATTTAAAACTACTTTAAAGACTTAGACAGCCCTTCAAAACATTTGCAATTAAGGTAGAATCTTTATTTCTAATTACAGACAACAAAATCAACAAGTACACTTGTCTTAAGCCTAATATTAGTCTAGCTATTATTAAGTAAGGCCAATGTTCAATAAAGAGATAAATAACAAACTTGTGTACATTTGTTGATTTAGTTTACTTTAGTGCACTCAATATTATCAATAAATGAACTAATAAACTTTTTCAAAAACTTTCATAAGAATTTAATTTGTTATTGTGCAAAATGTTTACTAAAGTATATTTATGTCCTCTATTTGTTTGCTCTGAAAATATGAATGCACTTCATTTCAGTGGATGTAAGCAAATTAATTTTCAGTATTAATTTATAGATAACATAAAACTGTTCTGAAAATTACTTTATACATAATACAAACACACAACATATTTAAAATAAATAATGATTGACAGATACTTTGAATCTCTTCCCTCTTAAAGTTAATGAAGCATGACAGAACATCACTGACCCATATTTCAAAATGCTCTGTTGTCCAGGAAATTGTTCTTGGAGAGCAGTCATGTCACAAGTGGTTCCAGACCACAGGTTTTCATAGATGTGAAGGGCATAAAATAACCTGTAGTGAAGACTGAAGCCAAACAATAAGAATTTTATTTCTTAAAATATAAAGAAATAAACAGGGTTTACTGCAACACTTTTCACAAATGTTTCTTAAGTTTAAATTGCCCATTGATAATAATCATTTATCAGTTAAATGTGTATGTTTCCTCTACTATAACAATTGAGATCCAATACACCGGAGTCGTTGCTAACCATACACTCCATTACTGTTAGTAATTAATCAGCTTATCTGTACTGCAGCACAATTTTAGTGATATAAGCACATACTTGAACTTATTAATGTTACACACTCTCTATAACAATATCTCAGTAATGTATTGTTGTCTGATATAAGCTCATATTCAAATAAATGAATGTTACATATTCTTCATAACATTAATATCTCAGTAATGAACTGTTGTCTGGACGTCAACAGTTTCAAAACAAAACTACTAATCCTATTCTATTATGTTCACCTTTACCTTCGGTCTTTATTTTTTTCCTGTAGCATTTGTTTCCTACAGATTACTAGTTAAGTATGATATATTCACTAGCATACACTACTGAGATATCTGATGTATTAAGTTACACATTATTAGTTAAGTATGATACATTCACTAGCATATGTTCAACTGTTTGTTACTTTACAGTTATTTTACTAATACCTTATTGAGATATCTGATGTATTAAGTTACACATTATTAGTTAAGTATGATACATTCACTAGCATATGTTCAACTGTTTGTTACTTTAGTTATTTTACTAATACGTTATTGAGATATCTGATATATTAAGTTACATATTATTAGTTAAGTATGATACATTCACTAGCATATGTTCCACTGTTTGTTACTTTACAGTTATCTTATTAAAATGTTACTGAGATATCTGATGTATTAAGCTATAGATTATTAGTTAACTATGATATATTCACTAGCATATATTCAACTGTTTCTATAAAGATAACAAATAACATTCAGTTACACAGTCTCTATATTTCATTATTTCTTTAATTTGATTTTTTTCTCCATATTATTCATGTGTTGTCATCCATAAGGTGTCTACTTAGTTGTAACATATGATATTTACATTTTCTTGGATACACATTCTGCACACAAATCCTCCCCAGTTGTACTATGCATAATGTGCTATGGATAATTCTTACTGATGTGTATTCTGTTTGATAACAAATTAAAATTAAATTATTGATGAATTACTACCTAATGAAATAGACCTTAAATGTAGAAAAAGATTCTCTCAAAAAGAACCGAGTGTCTAACTTCAAGGAATGAAATTAAAATTAGCAGCCACATTGGTAGCTACACTTGCAATAATAAACATTCATTTATTAAATAGCCAGACCACATCAGCTTGGAGAAAGGTAGTGAGTAAAAAAAATGTTTTTATTATTAGGTGCAGCTGTAGTAAACATATTAGACTAACAGCTCATGTGGGTTTTTGTGTAGACTTGTGCAAAAATGTTTTGTCAAATCTGAGCAGTTGTTGTTGAATGACTTTACAGATGTAACTTATACTTCAACCAAATTTGACACCTAATTGTAGGTTGAAATGGTCTATTAGTGGACCAAATTTAAAAACAATAACAACATAAAAGCGAAGTATGACTGAAGTACGTTTTTCTATCAAATAAATATTCCATACTTTTAGGGGGGGATGCAATGAAAATTGGAAATTTCATATCTTGTGTATTTATTAATGAATTGCCTTAAAAGATGTAGATAAAGTAAGAGTTCAGTAGAGCACATATACTGATAATACATGACAGTTTGGATAACACAGGGTGAATTACAGAAGACGAAAAACCTCGAAATTATCACTCCTGTTAATAATGCACAGTGTCACTTGTAGGTTGTTTTGGCCACATGACACACTAATGTGAGAGTTGAGCTTGCATTATTATTACAGTCATTTTTGAAATTTAATTTAACAAATAAACTAAAGATGATAAATAAAAATACAATCTCCACAAAACCATGTAGATATTTTACCTTTCCCAAAATAACAAAACTGTTCTTTGTAACTTTGACATCTTTCAACTTTTTCCTACACATATATCTCAGTGACATAATATATCTCATAAAACACATGCTCCTTCTACGATTACTGAAATATATTCCTAGCATTCATCAAGTAGAATGAAATGATAAAGAGAGATGTATCCTTATCACTGAACAAACGATACAGTAAAAGACAGATGTCACTTATCAGTTTTAGATTTCATATCACAAAATGCAGGCAAGGAGATAAATGCTGTCAAGTCCAGTTCTTAACAGTAAAATGATATTGTTTCATGTATTTATCTTATAGGTTGCCTACCCACATTACTTACCCATGATTTATTTTATATTTATTCTTGAAATGTAATAAGAATGAACCAATGCAGTACAAACATTCTAGGACATCAGGCACAGTACACTGAGACTTGGGATGTAGGAGATATTGGATAATGTTGTATACATCCCACACGGTCTCGGATATTACTGTGAGGGTGGTGATAATACTCCACAAGTTTAGAACCTATTCAAAGAAAGAAAATAATGTTGAATATCTACCACTAAGCACACATGAAGGTGACTATTATGTCATATGCTTATAAAGAATATTACATAAGAATTAAAGTAACACATCATATGAAATATTATATTTGATTCAAAAGTTTCTATGCATTATCACCAATGTTTCAAACAAACCAATCAGTTTCAGAAACTGCACAAATATCAAAGTAAAAGGTCTTACTGTACACACACACACACACACAGTGTACAATATGTCCAGTAATCTGTAACAGGACTTATTGTATACACACACAAACATTACATGATTTACTGTACACACAGGTTATAGAATTTACTGCAGATATACACACATTTCACATAATCAACTTTAGTTTCTCTTAATTTTTTCTTTTTTGGGAAAAAGAAAAATTATAAGAATAAACTACTATTTAATTAATTATATCACAGTTGTAAAATTAATAATTTTATCAATGCTTCCCTTTTAAATACTTTTTTGTACAATTAAGACGATGTTTGAGACTAACTCCCAATGTTAGGCTAAGTTTTACTTCTATTAAATCTGTTAAACCTACAGTTACCATAACCTCCAGATACACTTTTTTCTAAGCTATTTCTATGCCCATAACACAGTGGATCTATAATACCTAAATTAAACAAGAAATATTTAAAACAATATTACCATTCACCACAATTATGCACTTTACCTATTTTCTCAGTCACTTCCTTCAAGTTGTTGTTATTCAAGTCAAAAATACAAACTTTCATCAATAACATGTACCCAACCTGAAGTGAACAGTTTAAAAACAAACTCATACTTTGAAAGTTAAAGAGCACATATTTTCCAGTATTACTTTGACATTGTTAGCTAAAGTCATAAAACACAAAACCAACTACTTCAAACTCATATCCTCTTAAGTTTCCAGAAACTAGAATACAATGTTTCCTAGTATTAAACTAGCATAAAACATTTAACAAAGGTTGTACGCCAGTCTTTCTATTATGTGAGTCCAGAATTCGGACCAATACCACACAAAAACATCTTTATTATTTTCATAAGTTATTTAATAATTAAACTTACTTGATAATATAAGCTCACAAAAACAATCTGTATAGACTTATACAAAACTCAGGTAAAATAATTTAACTTTAAAACACCAGAGACTATCTGTAAATTTTATGACACTTAAAGGTTCTTTTTAACATTGTTCACACAAAGTGGTTTTACTTAAAATAGATGTTTCACTTACTAACTGGGGTTCTCTCTCCTCCAAGAATTCTAGCACCCACTTTATCTTTTCATGGTGTTGCAGAAAACTGATCGCTTCAGAGGATGCACACTGACGAAAGTTTCTCATGTACCTGTGAATATATTACCAGAATCCTTCCATTATCCTTTGATATCTATAGATAACTAACTACCATCTCAGGAACTACATTAACTCATGGATTTACAGATACCTAACAGCTAAATGACTATATTAACTCACAGATTTACAGATAACTAACTAACAGCTCAATGACTACATTAACTCATGAATTTACAGGTAACTAACTAATAGCTCAATGACTACATTAACTCATGGGTTTACAGATAACTAGATACCATCTTAATGACAACATTAACTCATGGATTTACAGATAACAAACTACCATCTAATGAATATATTAACTCTTGGATTTACAGAACTAGCTACCATCTTAATGAAAGCATTAACTCATGGATTTACAGATAACAAACTACCATCTAATGAATATATTAACTCTTGGATTTACAGATAACTAGCTAACAGCCCAATGACTATATTAACTCATGGATTTAGATATAACTAATTACCAGCTCAATCACTACATTAACTCATAGATTTACAGATAACTAACTAATAGCTCAATGACTACAGTAACTGACGGATTTACAGATAACCAACTAACAGCTCAATGACTACATTAATTCATGGACTTACAGATAACTAATTACCAGCTCAATTACTATATTAACTCATGGATTTACAGATAATATAGTCATTGAGGTGTTAGTTAACTCATGGATTTACATATAACTAATTACCAGCTCAATCACTATACTGACTCATGGATTTACAGATAATATAGTCATTGAGGTGTTAGTTAACTCATGGATTTACATATAACTAATTACCAGCTCAATCACTATACTGACTCATGGATTTACAGATAACTAACACTTCAATGACTATATTAACTCATGGATTTACATATAACTAATTACCAGCTCAATGACTATATTAACTCATGGATTTACAGATAACTAATTACCAGTTCAATGACTATATTAACTCATGGATTTACATACAACTAATTACCAGCTCAATGACTACATTAACTCATGGACTTACAGATAACTAATTACCAGCTCAATTACTATATTAACTCATGGATTTACAGATAACTAACTAACAGCTCAATGACAACATTAACTCAAAGATTTACAGATAACAAATTACCAGCTGAATGACTACATTAATTTGTAGATGTACAGATAACTAATTACCAGCTCAATGACTATATTAACTCATGGATTTACATACAACTAATTACCAGCTCAATGACTACAGTAACTGACGGATTTACAGATAACCAACTAACAGCTCAATGACTACATTAATTCATGGACTTACAGATAACTAATTACCAGCTCAATTACTATATTAACTCATGGATTTACAGATAATATAGTCATTGAGGTGTTAGTTAACTCATGGATTTACATATAACTAATTACCAGCTCAATCACTATACTGACTCATGGATTTACAGATAATATAGTCATTGAGGTGTTAGTTAACTCATGGATTTACATATAACTAATTACCAGCTCAATCACTATACTGACTCATGGATTTACAGATAACTAACACTTCAATGACTATATTAACTCATGGATTTACATATAACTAATTACCAGCTCAATCACTATATTAACTGATGGATTTACAGATAACCAACTAACAGCTCAATGACTACATTAACTCATGGACTTACAGATAACTAATTACCAGCTCAATTACTATATTAACTCATGGTTTACAGATAAATAACACCTCAATGACTATATTAACTCATGGATTTACATATAACTAATTACCAGCTCAATCACTATATTGACTCATGGATTTACAGATAACTAATTACCAGTTCAATGACTATATTAACTCATGGATTTACATACAACTAATTACCAGCTCAATGACTATATTAACTCATGGATTTACATATAACTAATTACCAGCTCAATCACTATATTGACTCATGGATTTACAGATAACTAATTACCAGCTCAATGACTATATTAACTCATGGATTTACATACAACTAATTACCAGCTCAATCACTATATTAACTGACGGATTTACAGATAACCAACTAACAGCTCAATGACTACATTAACTCATGGACTTACAGATAACTAATTACAAGCTCAATTACTATATTAACTCATGGATTTACAGATAACTAACTAACAGCTCAATGACAACATTAACTCAAAGATTTACAGATAACAAATTACCAGCTGAATGACTACATTAATTTGTAGATGTACAGATAATTAATTACGAGCTCAATGACTATATTAACTCATGGATTTACAGATTACTAACTACCATGTACTGAACTATCTTATTTGATAAACTGGAAAAATCATTGCATTATTCAACTGTTGAACTAATAAATAACAGGCTTTAATAAATAATGTTTTAATGTTTTGTTAATGCAGTAAAGAAAACAATTTATAATAAAATGATATGCATTACTAACATTTGGAAAATATTTTAAACTGTAATCAATAGATTAAAACATCCATTAGTAATACAGTAAAATATTTGAAAAATGTTTCAATTGATAATTAATAGATATCCATCATGAATATAGTAAAATATTTATAAAATGTTTGGATCAACAATTAAGATAGTATTGATTAATATAGTAAAACATTTAGGAAATGTTTTCACCTCTAATGAATACTGCCCTCTGATCTGAACCTCACTCATCATCCTGCCACACATGTAAATCACTTGAGAAAAGTGTAGCTAATATTAATATATTAAATTACATAATGCACAAGCTGTTTCAAGTATACTTTATGAAGAAGTTTGATTATTATTTTCTTCATTTGCTGATGTTATCAGTTTCTAATTTTTTCATTTCAGTTAATATTATAATATTAAACAAAGAATATACCTGAGAAACAAGAAACATATCACTCGCACATGATCTCATATTTTTTTACTCTTGGCTAATGTCGAAATTTAAGCCTACTTTTTAAACTAACTGCACGAGTACAATAAATTTTTTATTTAACTAAACAATGCACCAAATAACAGAATAATAAAAAAGACAAAGCAAACAATGTCTTATAATTATTAACATTTTTCTAGCTTTAGCACAAGAGACTTTAATTCCACCTTCAAGCTTACTGACCTAATGATTGCCAGAAAAAAACAAAACAACTGAGTATGATAGACATTAACTTGTACTGTAAATAGTATGACTAATACATTATTTGAGAGATTACTAAATTTGTTTTATATGAGGTCTGTTCAAAAAATATGCGGACTGTTTGAATTGCGCGGCTCCAGTTGATTCCAGGGGAATCCGCTTCGGTTCGCACAGATCAGCTGATTACGACGCCATTTCCCGATTGCAGATATCTTTATTTGTGTATTAGCTACACGGTTTTAAGTGAAGTGCGATTTTTTCGTTTGGCGGATTTCAGAATGAATGACCTGAAGGAGCAACGACTTGCTGTGACATTTTGTGTTAAACTTGGAAAATCTGCGACTGAAACTTTTGCTACGCTTAACACGGCTTACGGTGATGTTGCTATGAAGCGTACGGCATGTTTCAAGTGGCATGAACGTTTTAAGGATGGTCGACAGTCCATTGAAGATGATGAGCGTCCTGAATGTCCTTCCACATCAACTGACGACCCACACGTCGACAAAATCAGCACCCTGGTGCGGGCAAATCGACGTCTGACTGTCAGGGAGCTTGCTGAAGAGTGTGGGATATCAGTTGGATCTTGTTACGAGATTTTGACCGAAAAATTGAACATGCACCGCGTTGCTGTGAAATTTGTGCCTCAGAACTCGTGAGTTTTTGACCAAACATTCGATCACTGTTCTTCCCCACCCCCTCTACTCCCCTGACCTTGCTCCTTGCAATTTTTTCTTGTTCCCCAAACTCAAAAGACCCTTGAAAGGAAGAAGATTTGAGACGATTCCCGAGATTAAGGCAAATGCGACGAAGGAGCTGGAGGACCTTACAAAAGAAGTGTACCAGGACTGTTTCAACAAGTGGAAACACTGTTGGGATAAGTGTGTGTGTCGGGGAGGAGAGTACTTTGAAGGGGTCCCAGACCTGTAACTTCTAAATAAAGTACATTTTGTTTTATGACGTTAGTCCGCGTATTTTTTGAACAGCCCTCGTATTGCTTAAACTTACTTTTCTTAAAGTATAGAACAGTAAATAAAAAGAGTAAAGCAAACAATTATCTCATTTAGTTACAACCTTTGAACTCAAATGCTGCTGGACATAGGTTGTAAAGCCTTTTAAAAATCCATATATGGAGGGCATGAAACAAAATTATTATTTTTAGGTTTTGCATATTTAGTTGGATAACCAAAAAATCATATTATCGATACCATGGAATTCCACTATAATTTATCAAGCTTAGTAATCACATTGTATTTGGGTGTAAAAAACAAAATTTTAACTAGACTAAAAACACAACCTACCTCCTTGAAATTTTGGTTTGAAAGAATGTGGTAGCCTTTTCACAATTTACAAATGATGAGAAAACCACTAGAGGAACACTATAATGTGGTTATTTACATGTTCTATACTGAAATAAGTGTATATAAGGGATCATTTCCAAAAGTGGAAAAGTTGAATGGGGACACTTTGATTCAGTACATAAGCCATATCTCAGCAAAATAAAAAGATATTATGTTCTTATTTAATATTCTACCTTGTCAATATTGATCCTTTGAATTCCTAATTTGTACAAAATTATAGGTTTAATATTTTTACATCACCAACATCTAATTTGAACCAGTTCTGCATTCAAGATACCAAAATACCATACAACTTCATTGTCAAAGTATGTCAGTAAACTTGGCAAGAAAATGTACTTTATATACCCCAAATTTTTATATCCTCAATTTAAAAAAAAAAAGTTTTTCAATCTTATCTTTCTGTTTCATGTGATGTTGAACTTCTAAAACAAACAGCTACAACTTCCAACCACTTAGAATACAAACTGTACACCATTACAAGCTAAACCTAAAATTAAAACATCCTACCTTCTTTAGTCAAACCCATTGCAACTTTCAGGATTGTTTGCTAACCAACTTCACATGAATTGTACCAATCTTACAACCATGTTGATGAACTTAAGAGTATTCACTTGATATGTGTTATTCACTTGATGTGTTATTTGACCACTTTTACTTTTTCAATGTACTTAGAACTAATTTAAAAAACCTGGATAAACTACAGAAGATTCAAGACAGTCTATTACAGTGTCTTGTATTTTCTATGTTCTAAAAATGCATATTTGAAAATTACATTGCCTTTTTTAAACCTAAATCTTAAGAAATGACATCAAATACTTGTAGTCTATTGCAATCAGTTTGAATATACACTAAAAGTCCTTGTTGTATACTTATTATTCCATTAAAAACAGCTAATTTAGAAACTTCTCAACTACACATAACAAAACTTCACCAAAACAGAACATCTAAAGCTACACCAGCTCAAGTACAATAGATCATGTTAGTTCTACCATGATGTAATTTACACAAGTATCATTGTTCCAATGCTACAATATATACAATAAAACCATAACTTTAAAAGAAAATGGATATTAAAATGTTTACCAGTTAATAGTTTTAAGTAAATTGAAACATTTTTTTAAAAATCAATGCAGAGGAGAAAATTGGTTTATTCTCTTCCAAATTTTTCAACTATTTATTTCAGTGTACACTGATACTAGTCATATTATATAAAACAACTTCTGGTACAGGAGTTTCAGAGGTTATGCAAATAAAACAAGAAAACTTTATGATAAAAAGACATTAATTATTAACAGAAACATCACTTTGTACTCAGATCGACTCATTAACATATTTGGAAATTCACACACACAAGGTTTTATTTTATTAAAAAATTATGACTGTGTACAACAGATTGTAATTATTACAAACAGCTTGCCATATCTGAAGATGGATGTAATTAATTTATAGTGTGTTTAGTTTCACTGTTTGTCAAAGAAAACAACTTTGTCCTTAAAATATTCCAAACATTATCTAGTTCACCATATAAAATGTAAATATCTAATCATTTGTCTATGTAGTCACTAGTAAAATTTCAAAATAATAAGAGATATGTGCTTACTATCTGTCACCTACCTGATGAGTCCCATAATGCAATGCTTCACAGAATTCATCTCATACTTTTCACATATTGCTTTTATTTGGACTTTCACTCCTGCATCACTGTTGGTCTTCAGTCTATAGTATATCTTTTTCCAGGGTATGAACTAAACACAAATATAAATGAATTACAATTTACATGAAAATTTGATGAGTAAACTGTAATGGGCAACAACTGTCTATCGTAAAAAACACAACTATAAAGGAAAATGTTTTTAAAGTCTTTAATCTTTGGGTCAACTTGTGTTGGATGTTGCAGGATAGTAAACTGGATCATTGTGGAGGACATGTTTTCATTGGTTTTTGCTTATCCCTGATTTTGACTGATGGAAAGACTGCATAAGTTTTCAACCAATGGTAGCCATAGATTGCTCACCTCTGGTTAGTGAAGGATTTATTATGTAGAAAAATTATTAAATTTTTTGTTTTCCAAAATTTGTCTGCTTGATGATTTCACTTTTTCCCAGTTAATTTTGTGTTCATTAAGACAGTGTGTCCTGCATTGGCTGAATTTTGCGTTTTCATGTGTGTTGTACTAACTTTATGTTCTTTTATTCTTGTCCCAAGTCCTTTTCCTTCTTTTTTTTTTTTCAGGAACATGGAATTTCATATACTTCATTTTTTTGAGTTTGTCATTAGTAGGTTTCTGTTTGGTTTGCCCTAGAATGTATTTTACTCTTTATAGGATATCCACTGGAATTCTAGAGTGAATTTCTTGACTACATGTTTGAGTTCTTCACTGAAATTTTGCAGGTAATGTAGTTGTGTTACTGTTTCCTTAATAATACAAGAGATACACTGTAGTTGTTTTTCTGTTTTACCCTGTACCTGAAAGGAAACACTAACACTTCTAACATTTATGTTCTGTACCTGTAAGGAAAGTGGAGATAAACTGTAGTAGTGTTAGCGCTTCCTTACAGGTACAGAATATAAAATGTAGTAATGTTGGTGCTTCCACACAGGAAAAAAAAAAAGAGATAAACTGTAGTAGTGTTAGTATTTTGTTACAGGTTCAAAGATAAATTGCAGTAGTGTTAATGTTTTCTTACAGGTACAGGAGATAAAATGTAGTAGTGTTAGTGTTTATTTACAGGTGCAGTAAATAAGCTGTAGTAGACTCTACAACCTTGTTCTAGTGTTAAAATTACTTAAATACTCATACATTCATTACTAAAAACTTGATTCCACAACCTAGATAAACTTTTAATTTTACTCAAGAAATACTCACATGCTCATTACCAATCACTTGATTCTACAACCCTGTTATACTGTTAAAATTACTCAACACATACTCACACGTTCATTACCAATCACTTGATTCTACAACCCTGTTATACTGTTAAAATTACTCAACAAATACTTGCATGTTCATTACCAATCACTTGATTCCAGAACCTTGTTAGACTGCTGAAATTACTCAACAAATACTCGCATGTTCATTACCAATCACTTGATTCCAGAACCTTGTTAGACTGTTAAAATTACTCAACAAGTACTCAAATGTTCATCACCAATCACTTGATTCCACAACTTTGTTAATGTTAAAATTACTCATCAAAAGAACCTTGTTATGTTGTTTGAATATAAAACCACTCAACAAATACTCAGACATTAATTACTAATCACTTGAATTCACAACCTTGTTAATCTGTTAAAATTACTCAACAAATACTCGCATGTTCATTACCAATAACTTGATTCCAGAACCTTGTTAGACTTTTAAAATTGCTCAATAAATATATGTTCATTACTAATTACTTGATTCCACACCTTGATAGACAGTTAAAATTACTGAACAAGTGCTCAAATGTTCATCACTAATCACATGATTCCACAACTTTGTTAATGTTAAAATTACTCATCAAAAACTTGCACATTCATTATTAATTCCTTGATTTTAGCATGTTGTTTGAATATAAAAACCACTCAACAAATACTCAGACATTAATTACTAATCACTTGAATTCACAACCTTGTTAATCTGTTAAAATTACTCAACAAATACTTGCACGTTCATTACTAATCACTTGATTCAACAGCCTTGTTAGACTGTTAAAATTAGTCAACAAATACTCCCATGTTCATTACCAATCACTTGATTTCACAACATTGTCACACTATTAAAATTAATCAACAAGTACTCTCATGTACATTACTAATCACTTGATTCCACAACCTTGTCAGATTGTTAAAATTACTCAATAAATATTCATACATTCATAAGTAATCACTTGATTCCACAGCCTTATTAGATTATTAATATAACTTATACTCACATGTTTGTTGCTAATCACTTGATTCCAGTATTTGTTCACTTTTGTTAGGTTAAGAAAGAGGTCCAACACTGGAAGACGACACAAGATCAACTCAAAACAATGAACTGGCAACAGAGCAAAGTAATCAATTCCTTGAAATCTTGCACTATCGACTGCATCCTCCGCTTCTGCAGCTAGCCTATATACAGCATCTTCAGTGCCTAACAGTCCATATGTATCTTGACAAAGTTTATCATTCACTAAGATGTTCTTCCTATTATAATTTCTCTCCTTTATATAAGGAAAAGTTTGTGAATCTCCAGACACTAAGTAAGCATGATCACTGTCTGAATTTTCAAATACAATGGACTTCCTTGTTGGAGTATGTGAGTTGTCTAGAGATGATAAACCTTCAGACTTGAATTGGCAAGGTAAAGATGATTTATTCTGACCAACAAAATGACCTTCATTTCTTCTATCAATACTAGTGTTAAGTTTTACAGTGTCCTTTACAGGGAAAAGTTGAATGTAATTTTTAAGTGTGTTCTTTTGATAGGTTTTACTTCTAGATTTTTTTTTATTACATTTTTTTGTGTTAATTGAATTAAATTTTATAGAAGGAGCTGCCAAATCATTCTGAGAAACATCTGTACCACTTAAATTTCTCTCAAATGATCTTTCCTTGAACCTCCTAGGAAGACCTATAGGTTGAATCAAGAAAGGATTTTCCTCAAGAGAACTAGAAGTAAACTTCCTCTGAACACACTTTATCTTTTCATCACATTTCTTTCTAATATTTCCTGATGATTCAGAATTTTCTGTTATTAATGATGAAGCCCTAAAAAACCCAAAAAAATTATATTTTTTCAACTGTGAGAAAGGTTGTACAATATCTTGTGGTGAAGAAACAGATGTACTTGGATAACTTGGTACAGTCTTTGCTGGTGAAGAAACAGATGAATTTGGATAATGTTGTGAAGAAACAGATGTACTTGGATAACTGGGTACAGTCTTTATTGGTGAAGAAACAGATGAATTTGGATAATGTTGTGAAGAAACAGATGTACTTGGATAACTTGGTACAGCCTTTGCTCCTAAAGAAACAGATGTACTTGGATAACTGGGTACAGTCTTTGCTGGTGAAGAAACAGATTTACTTGGATAACTTGATGCAGCCTTCACTGGTGAAGAAACAGATGTACTTGGATAACTGGGTACAGTCTTTGCTGGTGAAGAAACAGATTTACTTGGATAACTTGATGCAGCCTTCACTGGTGAAGAAACAGATGTACTTGGATAACTGGGTACAGTCTTTATTGGTGAAGAAACAGATGAATTTGGATAACGTTGTGAAGAAACAGATGTACTTGGGTAACTTGGTACAGCCTTTGCTCCTAAAGAAACAGATGTACTTGGATAACTGGGTACAGTCTTTATTGGTGAAGAAACAGATGAATTTGGATAACGTTGTGAAGAAACAGATGTACTTGGGTAACTTGGTACAGCCTTTGCTCCTAAAGAAACAGATGTACTTGGATAACTGGGTACAGCCTTCACTGGTGAAGAAACAGATTTACTTGGATAACTTGATGCAGCCTTCACTGGTGAAGAAACAGATGTACTTGGATAACTGGGTACAGCCTTCACTGGTGAAGAAACAGATGTACTTGGATAACTGGGTACAGCCTTTGCTGGTGAAGAAACAGATGAATTTGGATAACATTGTGAAGAAACAGATGTCCTTGGATAACTGGGTACAATCTTTATTGGTGAAGAAACAGATGAATGTGGATAACGTTGTGAAGAAACTGATGTACTTGGATAACTGGGTACAGTCTTTGCTGGTGAAGAAACAGATGAATTTGGATAACATTGTGAAGAAACAGATGTACTTGGATAACTGGGTACAGTCTTTATTGGTGAAGAAAGAGGTGTACTTGAATTACATGCAATAAATTTCTTCTGTGAATGAAATGCATCTTTTTGGCAATTTTTGTTTGCTGGCTGTAGCTTATGATTTAATTTGTGCAAATCACAAGATAATTCTGTTGGATTTAACAATGGTGAGGCTCCTTCTTTTGTTGCAGCATATTCAATGCACTGTAAACTATCCCAATGGAGACGCCTACGCTTCATTTGTGGCCGAGTACACAGTAACTTTATGGACATAGAAAGGAGTAGGCAAGATGACTTAGTGCTTTACAATAAACATAAAACAACCCAAAATAAATGATATGGTGCAAGTCTATCTAGTTTTACTTTGTTTTTACCTCTCTTTATTACTAAGATCAAACTAGCACATTTGAAAGTGGCTAAAGACTGCAAAAAATATACATCAAAACACAAAGAATTTAGTCATATTCAAAGTTCAAAACAGGATTTGAGATATTCTTTAAAATTATATCATTAATTACAAACACATCACAAAAACAATTTAAATAGCAAAACAAATCTTTGTAGTATCACCTTGTAATATTCCAGTAATGTTATCAACTCTTCATGATAAGTGCTATGTCAACTATACCTTTTCTTCCATACTGACATGTATACAGGTATTTATTAATTGTATAAACATACTCATATCCTGCCAATGTTACACACTACATATGATAATAATATTTGGTGTCCACAATAATGGTTAGATAAACATCATATTTATGGGTCATTTTCATCCTGTCAATGTTACACACTACATGATAATAATATTTTGTGTCCACAATAATGGTTAGATAAACATCATATTTATTGGTCACATTCTTCCTGCCAATGTTACACACTACACATGGTAATAATATCTATTAATAATAACTGTTAACTGTACCAGTTTTTTTCTAATACCAACAGCACCAACTACAATTGTATATTACAAACTGTAACAACTTTCACAGCCAATCACCAACTGTACCAACTTTGACTATCTACCAACAAATGCATGGGTTACTAACTATAAAAGTTTTTACTGGTGTGCTACCTTCTGTACTAACTCAATTATCTTTACCACTTTCACTGGTATCTACTACCACTTTTGACTTCCATATAGTTCCAGAATAAATATCCAAATATGTATTTAAGTTTTTATGTTTAACTTTCTATATTTACGATTCTATGAAAAGCTCAAGCATGTTTCAGAATAATTGTATTTGAATTTAAATACTTCACTTTTTCCAGCCTAAACATTGCTGTTGGTATGACTAAACCAATAGAGATATATCAATGACTAACCTTGTAACAAATCGTCGGACTGTTCATTTATAAAATTCAAAAATGTTTTGCGTACAGTTTCACGCAAGTAATATAAATCAATTTGTTTTTTTTTTTTTTTTTACAATTAATGTTATTATTAGCGCATGTAATTGGTCACTTACTATTTATTTTATTTGATTAACAAGTTTTATATTCGAATAATGACAACTGTGACTGTGTGTTCTACAAATCCTATACATCAAGGTCAATCACGGCGAAAACTAACTACCTTATTAAATCGTATCTAGAATTCAATCTTCGTAAGAACTTTAGAATATTTATAAATGTATTTGCATTACGTAATTAATTGCAACCTCTTACTCTACTCTAGCTCTTCTATTACTAATACTTTTACTATCAGTATTGAAATAAAATCGTTAAAAATAAAACAATGGCTACCGTGTGTAAAGCTTACATTCACCGCTATTCAGTACAAAAAACACATTTAACCAAACAAGTTTAACTTCGCTTATCACTGCCATTGTTATCTCTCCTCTGCGGTTTTCAAATGCACGGAGAACGCCTTCTTGCGATGTTGACACAACAGATACATGGTAATAATAATTTAACATTACATTATTTAATTACAAAGCATAACAAGGAGCTGTTTGGCCCATCCAGACTGTGGATTGCTATCCTATACCGAATGCTGATATTCAAAAACATCTTTATTTTTCGATTCTCAATACTGACATCTAAAACCTTCACCTAATCGACTCTCAGTGTCGTAGCTTCTATCACACCTCTAAACATACTATTCCATAAGCCGACTGTCGTAACAGTTGTTTTTGTTTTGTTGTTTTGAATTAGCACAAAGCTACACAATGGGCTATCTGCGCTCTGCCAACCACGGATATCGAAGCCCGGATTTTATCGTTGTAGGTCCGCAGACATACCGCTGAGCCACTGGGGGCGTCGTAACAGTGACGTACTTGAGTTTCTCCAGATTTTAAAATTATGTTCACTAGTCTCAGCTATTAAAAAGCTTGTTTTTTGTGAAAATGTAAACCTCTAATAATACTGGAAAACAATAAAAAATGTTTCTCTGCTACTAGAAAAAAACAAAACAAATTGTTATGAGTAATCTGACGACAGTGATTCTAAAAATCATGTTGAAAATTACCGATTTCCTCTTATTTTCGAGCTGTGACAGATTTATTCAAAACACTTACGTATCGTTAAAATAACTTTTTTTTTCTAACAGCTTTGTTTATTCACTAAACATTGTATTTAAAAATGTTCAGAAACAATAGTTGTTCAATTATACTGGGTATTCCCAGATTGCCCCTGAAGAAGAAAGGTACATCTTTCGAAAGCGCTCGGGTTATAAGGGTTTCTATTTTAGTTTTATCAAGACTTCTTGGACTTACGTGTTTTTAGCACATCAGAAACAATACATAATGGCAATCACATTTTAAAAAATCAATGACTATAACATGATTTTATACTGAAAATACATTATGAGACACAAAAAGCAAAATGTTGGGTATGACCATTCTGCAGGCCTAAAAGGTGTGCAATAACTTTTGGATCGTATATGTTCCACCTATGGTAATCATATCTGTTATGGCCTAAAGTATAATTTAGATACAAACAGTATAAGCAACAGAAATCAATGGCTCAGTTTTCCCATTGTGCAAAAGCACATTTTTCAGACAGAACTTTAGATGATTCGATAAAATTTCTAATTCTCTCATTAGTGCATTAGTTGACAGTAATATCGGTAAACTGAAAGTCTTGGTTATGATGGAGCTAATTGCTGTAAACGAGAGCCAAGACATTTCCCATACTGCTTTGGTAGAGACAAGTCACCAATCAAACCATTTAGTTCTTATTGTAGTATCAGATGAGGCAGTTTATGTTGAGGCGTCACGGGAATAGAATTGCTAGACAAAGAAAATGAAAATTATTTATTGATTTCTGTCGCTGGTGGACGTGGCACTGGAAGATTATCCCCATAAAATACTGATTTCATTGCATATGGAATACATAGAAATATTAGTCATGCAAAAATAATAATTAGTTAGATTATTCTAGGTTCGCTCTATATCATAGAAAATTCAAATGCACACTTGCCCTCTTCTTATTCAATCACTGTGCTAAGCCCTATGCACAAATTGTACAACACATATGTGGAGCCCAATATTTTTTGATCATCAATTTTACACCCAAGATATTTGGAGTAAATTTCCTTTACTTTATGTGTGATGTTTTTCTTTCTTAAAACTTTAGTAAATTTTCCATAAATGTAACAAAAGCTGTTTGTGTGATTTTTGCACTTTTGGACTTCGCTTGAAGTGGTGGCAATCAGCATTTCAAATAATTTTTAAAGTATTCAAAATAATTTGTGTTTAAAAACTAGAGCTTAAATTATTTTAATAAAACGCTTTGCAGAATTTGTTGTATCGTGGACATGATGCGAGAAAGAAGATCAGACTTTATCTTGACTGTACGATGAGCGAAACAAAGTGATCAACTGAGTGAGTTCGAGGCAACTGTGAGAGAGGCGTCTGGTTTCTGCTTTTATGTTCAGTCCAGGAACTTGTCGAAGGTTCTAGTAAATTGAGCACGTCATGGTTTCGTGAATTCTGGATGGAACAGGTGAGTGTGGGAATGAAGTAAAACTGGTGCAACTCACTATAATTGTATCGAGAACAAATGGGAACAATATATTTGGAATTTCATATGCAGCCAGTTTTTAAAGTTATCAAAATTGTGCGCCCTTCATCCATTAAAATGTCCAAATAAACTTAATTTCACGGCATAAGTCTATTGTACTGATTTGGTTACTTGGTTGTTTTGCATACTTGTAATAAAGCACTGAGATACTATAATAATTCCAAATCTAGAAGCGACGACTGAATTGTGACTACATTTTTTAAAAAATCAGCACCATCAAATTGCCTCTAATTACTTGAGTTTTCTTCAGAATCATTTCTCCTCTTCAGCGAAAAAAAATGTATTAAGGTAATCCCTTCAAATATTGAATTACGATGAGAGCTCTTCGATGAATCTTCTCCACGATTAAATATTTTTCTTAAATAAGGTGTTCAGAACTTAATACACTGTTTCAGCACCTTAAAACTAGTACTCAGTGCATCTATTTATACATTCATGTTTGTCTTATTAAAATCTAATGTACATTGTCTTGAAAGCTTTATTGATTTTGTAATAGCTACATGATATTGTTTGCTTCAAAATCTTATTTAGTTTTCCTGCAAGGTTGTAAAAATAATTTACATTGCAATAACCAAAAATGTTAAACATTAATTTATTACGTGTGAATTTTTGTGAATTTCGCACAAAACTACCCGAGGGCTATCTGTGCTAGCCGTCCCTAATTTAGCAGTGTAAGACTAGAAGGAAAGCAGCTAGTCATCACCACCCACCGCCAACTATTGGGCTACTTTTTTACCAACGAATAGTGGGATTGACCGTCCCATTATAACATCCCCACGGCTGAAAGGGCGAGCATGTTTAGTGCGACCGGGATTCGAACCCGCGCCCCTCGGATTACGAGTTGTACGCCTTAACCCACTTGGCCATGCCGGGCCGTTTTATTTGGATTGAAATAAAAAAAAATTGTTTAAGTTTGTGTTTTGACTGTTTTATGTTTGAAAGTTACTCCTTCTTTTGTAATTTTTAATGGTTAAATCTGAAATTTGTGTAGTTTTTTTATTGGTTAAAGCTAAAACAGATCATTTGTATTAAAGTTTAAATTGTTTTATTTAATGCACTGTTTATTAAAATAAGTACAATTCGACAGTGATTTTGAAAACAAGATACTATCTACAATGGGAATATGAATTTATATAATGTATATTCATAAAAACCAACCTTATTAGACTGGAAATATTTGTACGTTGAATTTCATACGTAAATAACGTAGAGCAAAATAAGTTCGTTATCTCTAATTTAAAAGTGCTAGACTAGAGAGAAGGCAGCTAGCCGAAACCCCCAATTTTTGAACTACTTTCTTTTTAAGGACGAAAACTGAGATTGAACATTACATTATAAGATTCTCACGGTTAAAACGATGGATATATTCGATGACGGGATGAAAACTCGTGGACAGCAAGTTGCGATTCGAGTGCGTTATCCACCAGCTAGTGCCACACTACGCCTGAATGTTTCTTCATATAACGTTTATTGATAAAAACCATTGTACTTCGTTCTTCTTTTTTTATCGTTATATGAAGAAACATTTAGGAAACTTTAAATTGGAAAACAAAAGTATGGATTTACCTTTATGGTATCAGTGTTAGTATTTAGTAAGGCTATTACTGCAAAATCATTTATGTAAAAGGTTAAACCTAATTTCTTCATAACTGGATAAGCTATTTTAAGCGAAACGAAAAAATACACCAAACTACTCATAATGAGCTCTGTCATGATAATAGTACGTCTAAGTTTCTTAACCACTGTTCACCAACCGAAAAAAAAATTACTTAACCGGTTTTGCTGGATAGTTTGGAACTGTTTGTTTGTTTTCACCCAGAGTTACAAGGGGGCTACCTGTCTCTAATTTAGCAATCAAAAGTTAGAGAGAAGCTAGTCATAAGCAAATCTTACACCAATGAAAAGTGGGATTGATGGTACCATTATAAAAACCTCACGGTTGAAAGAGCAAGTATGTTTGGTAGGACAGAAATTCGAACCCGCGACCTTTGGTTGCGAGACGAGAACCCTAATCATCATCTGATGTCTTAGTTGTTAGCCTGGCTGGATTAAAATACAAATATATTGACTGATTATTTGGAATTAAGCACAAAGTTACACGATGGACTATCTGTGCTCTGCCCAACACGGGTATAGAAACCCAGTTTCTAGCGGTGTGAGCCTGCCGACATTCCACTATGCCGGGAAATAAATATAATATTAAATTCACTTCACTGAACAAAAGCTTTAATTACTTAAATGTTAGCCGTTGCAAGTGAATTATTAAGATTTCAATTAAATAGCAGGAAAATACTGAACTAACATTTTAACATATTTTTATTAGTTTCAACCCTTTAAGTAACAGTTTATTTGTCTACTACTTTATTTACATCACATTTGAAAGCAGGACGACTTATCGTCATTGTTTCGACGTTTTATACGTTTCTTTGTGTAAACAGCTACAGAGTCATGACGCTGCCCTTTGAAACTTGGCACCGGTATCTAAACTCAGATAAGAACACTGTTATTTTAGGCTCTTGTCATTTATTAAACTGCAGAAAGCTGGATTTTACGTAAAAAGGCTGGACCTGTAACTTTGTTTGGCTATAAAACTCGCACGTAGGTGTTTGAGACGAAAAAACAACTCGTATGTATTGACACCTGTAAGTTTTGTTTTTAACGTTTTTGTGATTGACAAATTTGGTGTGTCTGGGTTGTACCGGTACTGGTAGGTAATACAAGATGATACTTGTTGAGCAAGGTTCCACTGGTACTGGTAGATAATATAAGATGATACTGGTGGTTTAAGTAAGGCTGTACTGATACTGGTAGGTTAGGTAAGGTTGTACTGGTATTGGTACGTTGAGTAAGCTTGTACTAGGAGTTCAAGTAAAGTGAGAATACTTCCTGAAGGTTAAGCGAGGTTATACTGGTACTTGTAGTTAAAGCAATGTTTTACTGTTGTTGGTTGGTTAAAAAGTTAATGTATAATACAAATATATCTTTGTTACGTTAAGTTCGTTAAGCTAGCACTCTTATATAAGTACAAGCCACAACCTATCTGGTCAAGACATTTTATTGACTGGACCTATAGTGCCAGAAATAATTAACATAACAACATACGAGATCTGGATATAAAACTACGCATGTTATAGCACTGCCCATTTAGTTCTTTATCTTTTTAATGTCACTCTTTGTTAATTTGTTGTGTAGAAACTAGTGGCCGAGAACCCATGATATAAATCATATTATGAAGAAATCATTGAGCTAAGAATCCATAATGCTAACTGGACTAGCTGGTAATAAATCATTTCAATTTTTCATACTTTCTAGTTAAGACCACCATTCAAAACATTGATATTCAGATGATGAGAGCAGTAGTGATCAGTGTTTTAGTGCTGGTCGGTGCGTTGGTCCTGGAGACAACATTAATAGATGCAGGTAACTTTTCTATCTGGTACACTATTGAAAATGTGTACAAAAAGTAATGGGTTCGTAGCGAAGTAAAAAATATACTGTAACATTAACAAAGAAGCAATGCACACCCACATGAATACGTGAAAGACTGCTGGTTACGCATCTTTAGCAATATACCACAAATATTATCCTTTAGTTCAAAATGTAAAGTACTACTTGCAATATGTAACTTAAGATGCAGAGATGCCAACTATTTCAAATGACTGAGCGTAATGATTGTAGACAGAGCCCTTTAACAGTTTTAATCCTTTTAGGTTTGCCAGAAACAAGACAATTTGGTGAACGAAGCCTCTTTTTTTTTTTTTTTTCCATCCTGTGAAAGATCGCATTGGTGTTTCTATGCAGCTTTGAAAACGAGAAATACCCATCTACGCGAACGCTGATTGGTTGACAAGCACTGATGACGTAACTATGGATTCCCCCACGTACCAAGTATGGAGAAGCACCACACTCAAACTATTGGTAGACGACGGAGATACAAATATTTTTTATTTCAAGCACAAACATGATTATCACAAGTAGCCACTTGGACTATGTCTTTTATTTATTATCAAAATGTATTTGTATTTCACTAGAAATTTTCTTTTCACCCCTTTAAAGCCCTGGGGGAACAATTTATCACTTTATTGTATGGGCCTATATAATAATTTGGGAGTTGCAACAATTCGTAATATATGTTTGTATGTAGTCGTAATGCATAGACCAAAATCGTAATGATTACGCTCAAATCGTAATGGTTGGCATATCTGAAGATGTATTACTTGATTCCTGTAACTTAAGATGTAAAGTATTACGTGTATCCTGCAATTTAAGATGTAAAGTGTTACTTGTAACCTGTAACTTCAGATGTAAAGTGTTACCTGTATCCTGTGACTCAAGATGTAAAGTGTTACTTCTTTCATGTAACTTAAGAAGTGAAGTATTACTTGTGACATGTAAATTAAGAAGTAAAGTATTACTTGTAACATGTAATTTAAGATGTAAAGTATTGCTTGTATCCTGTAACTCAACATGTAAAGTACTACTGATACCATGTTATGTGAAATAAACATCAGCCAACATCAGACTCAAGGCACTTTCATTACTTATTTGTTTCTTACAGTTAGAAAATAGCTTGTGGTTGTTGAATGGTTATTCCCATCCACCTGTCACATTATACATGTTACAAATAGAGAAACGTATTTATTATTTTTGTGGAAGTACATAATTACAAAGGTTACAATTTATTTAGAAGAACTTAATGGAAAGTTGCAAATTATTACATGAATAAGAGTATATTAACTGTTTCGGGAAAAGTTGGTGAAACTCATAAGAGACGACAATAATAACTGTACATTTTAAGAAACAAATTTCAACTTGTCACAACCTGAGTAACACTTTAGGTTTATTATATCTGTAAACTATACCTCTTTTCTTTTTTAGATTCAAATGACTACATCATTTATGATATAGTGGTTAAAAACAAGCATGTCAGTCGTGGCGGAGAAACGATATTGAAATGTCTGTCGCTGTGTAATGAAGAACCTACCATTAAATGGTATGTGGCTATGGAAGAGAAACAGTCAGAAAAAGGCACAGCTGAAGGTTTTGGAGATGCAGAAATCTACAATCAAAAGTTAAAAGCAGAAATGATAAATGAAAGAACTAAATTTGTTTGTTCAGTTAAATGTGGTACAGAATTAGTCAATGAAACAATCACAGTTTTTGTTGGTGAGTTAAATGTGATAAAGGATATTGTGTAGTAAAATAGTAAGAGTTTATGTTGGTGAGCTAATGTGGTAGAATGTCACTCAGTAACACAGAAAGATATGATTTTTACAACAGGAAGAGAGGAGTATTTTCATTTTGGTTATGTTTTTTTTTTCTAGGAGACCCTCCAATGATTGAAACAGTCATTTCATCTGTACAGAGAACTGTAAAAGGAAATGACACAGATATTGAATGTAAAGGTCACAGCAAGGGACATACACACGTGATCTGGGTAAAAGATGGACATAAAATCTCCTCTGTTAAAACAGACCATCAATCAGGAACATTCACAAGTACACTTCAAGTGATGAATGTTACACATAATGTTGTGTACACTTGCAAAGCACACAATATATATGGAATTACAAACAGAACTGCAGAAATAAGAATAGGTTGGATTCATATTATAAGTTGTTTTTTAAATTTATGGTAAGGTATGGAGAGAGTATCTTTCATACGTGTAAAACATTTACAGTTAGTCATGTTTCTTTATACACTCTAAAAGATTTTTTCTAAAAATGACAAGATGCTTTGGACATAGTTAGACAATAGAAAAATGTAACAAGATTTTTTAAATTACCATTCTTAAATACTGTGTACTAAAACTGTTACTGTTAATATTGACAGGTTAAATGTGGTACAAGATAACTCAGTTAAATAGCTAGTTTATATAAGTGTGGTACAAAATAACTCAGTTAAACAGCCAGTTTATATTAGTGGGTTAAGAATGGTACAAAATATCTCAGTTAAACAGCCAGTTTATACTAGCGAGTTAAGTGTGGTACAAGAGAACTCAGTTAAACAGCCAGTTTATACAAGTGTGGTACAAGATAACGCAGTTAAACAGCCAGTTTATGTTAGTGTGTTAAATATTGTACAAGATAACTCAGTTAAATATCCAGTTTATATAAGTAAGTTTAATGTGATACAAGATAACTCAATTAAATAGCCAGCTTATACAAATGGTACAAGATAACTCAGTTACACAGCCAGTTTATGTAAGTTGAATGTGGTAGAAGACAGTCAACAAAAATTCCTTCCATGAATGAATTATCTGCTGTAAAAATTTTTAAACCAATATTTTTAGGATGCAGGTCAGTTTAAAAGTGTGTGTCTGATTAACCTTAAATGATAACCTTTACCATGAGTGGATAACATACTGTATTATAAACATATACATCTTCTATAATACTAGAATCAGATGTAACAAACCATTGTTATTTAGGTCAGCCCTCTGCCATTCTTGAAATGAAGACAGCGACCAGTCTCCCTGTACTTACTGGTGAGAATGTTACGGTGACATGTCTTATCCAGTTTGATGGTAACATCTTGGTGACGTGGCTCAAAGACAAGGAAGAAGTTAGCACCAATAAAGATTCTGCAGACACACTGACTAAAAAGGAATTTCACTTTATGTACAGTTCTGTCCTGATGACCTTTAATGCATCATGCAATGGTACAAACATGTTTGGTACTGTTAAAAAGTCCCTGAAACTTGAAACAATATATTATGTGCTAAAGGTTTTATTATTTGAGGATATTTATAGTTCTGTTGAAAATACCATTTATTACTGTTCCATACCATTATATCTACCAATGATTAGTGTTCTATACCCTTACAATTACCTGTTATTAGTGTTTCATATTCTTATATCTTCCTGTTATTAGTGCTTCATACCATCAGTTATTAATGTTTTATAAAATTAAGCCCACCAAATGTTTAGCAATGGAAGATCAAAATAAAATAAAAACATCAAGTGCCAAGAAAAAAACTTGTCATATTAATGTTGCTCGTTACTTTACACGAGTCATACTGGGAAATAAAGAAATTAAAAAAGTTTCATCTCACTATTTAATTGCTAGTCAGCATACTCACAATTCTTTGGTTCATTGGATATGGCAGTATGACAATTGTGCATATCCTTCACCATTCTGGTGTACTGAACGTGAACGATCAGTGAAATTATACAGTGTTTGTTTAGCATCAGTCACGTGATAGTTGAAAGCATTTGTCCAACTGCTCATCCATTTAAATTTGATCATTGGATGCTATACCTGGGTTCCATTGAACTTGTCTTAGTCAGATCCTCAGAGGAACTTGTGACATCTAAAGGAATGATAATTCTGACAGGTGCAAAAGCTACAAGTGAACAGTTTTATTTCTAACTGTAGTTGCCATCAGGCTGTTAGCAGCATCTACTGCTACAGTTTTTGAACTGACTGTCACTCTTGCAGCATGCTAGCAGCTGAGAATGCACTATGAACTTAGCCTTGGATTCACAGCCTGACACATCAACTTCTACACTATCACATAGCCCCTCTCATCCCAATCTCTCAAACCTTAAGTGTCCAAGAGTCGATGAGCTCTTCAGAGTCTACGTGATGTAAAAATAAATGTGACCCAATGGTAAAGTCATTTTTATATCTATTTTTATTTTGAAGTTTTTTGCCTTTTGATGGCAATCATTTGAACACGTTTCTTTAAGATCATTAAAAATACGAAAAATTCTTTTCACACATGTATAAAAACGAAAATTCCACTTTCCCCATCCACTGATGATTATATATGTTTAAAATCCAATTATCAGTTACACAGATATTTTTATTTCAAACAGATGGTACACAGATGTTCTTATTCCTTATTTTGTTACAGAAACTGTTTCAGGTGTTTTCTAATTCTCTTTTCTCTAGGTTGCAATGAAGAAGAAAACAAGTCAAAAGATGGTAATGAAAACAAATTCTGTATTGCCTTGGGCACTTCCAGTGCTATAGTTGTTGTGTGTCTACTCACTGGGATTGGTATTTTGTTTTTAAAGAAAAGAGTCAACAGACCTAAATCATTCTAAGCATTTCTGTCTTTTTCATCAATGTAATCTTGTGATTTTAGGTTTAAAAAGATATTTTCTATAAAATAGTGTTTCAGTCTAAAATTGTAGAACATACTTAATTTAAAAAACCTACCTCATGTAATAACTACTTGTTTTAGAGCAAAGCCTTATTAACTGTTTGATATATTCTTACTGGACTTCATATTTTAGTACTGTAAGTCCCTAATCTTACTACTGTTCCACTTATTAGCATTTTATGAGTAAATTCTAATTGAAGCATGAAACAAGAACTGATTATTAAATCAATAAAACATTACAAAAACCGAACAAATTCTGATTGAAACATGTTATGAGAACTGATGTATAAAGAGCCAAAATATCACAAATAGTAAAAATATTATAATTGAAACACTTAAGAATTAATGATTAAATAGAGAAAATCTTAGAAAACTGAGTGGATTTTGATTGAAACATATAGAAATAAGAAGTGATGATAAGTGTGTTAAGCACATGTTTTATTTAGAGAACATAAACCTAGCAGGGGTTCTAATAAATACTGTACCATATTAGTGTAGGATTTCAAACAAGATCTGATGTGTACAATAAAAATAAATCCTAGCACATGGCTATAATAATCCGACTGTCTGCAGTATCTTGTTACTAAGTGTGGGACTTGAAACAAGGTCTGATATGGAAGATAGAAAACATGGCTGTAGCAATAACTACTTCCTGAAAATGAACAAGCACTGTACATGTGAATATACTTCATTGTTAGCTAACAACATTCAGAAAACTGCACCTGATGTTTCTGTAACATTCCCAATGGAAGCAAACTCAGTGTATCTTATTGCCAGGAATGTTTGTTTTTAAAATGTAATATGTATACTTTATCTTTAACTATTGCTATATATATATATGTGTGTGTGTGTGTGTGTGTATCACATAAAAATTCATAATTATAATTTTTAGTCATAAACCAGTCAATGTATGGAATAAACAATACAGCACATGTTGTAAGGATTATATACTGTGATGATGGGTCTACAAGAACTAAGTTATCAATCCTACATACCTATTTATAGTATGAAATACCCAAAACACTGGTTGTTAATAAATCTTGCACTGAAATGTACATCAAATGAAAAATAAATGTAATAATATTAAAGAAATAATATGACAGAAACAGACACAAACCTGTGAAAGGAAAACATAGAATGGGCAGACAAAAAATTAAATAAATAGAACAAGAAATGAAGGTTTGAATAAAATACAAATGTAATTGTTTGTTATGTTCAAAACTATGCCATGGGTTATCTGTGATCTTCCTACCACAGGTATTCAAAACCAGTTGCTGATAATAAGTACTCAGACTTCCCACTGAGCCAGGGGCAATATAATAGGAAAACAAGAAATAAGACATAAAACAAATAAGAATTTTGAATGTAAAGAACTTATTCCAATATCATTAAATTCTGTATTTAAACAGAACATGAGAACTGATGCAATATTGTATTTCACAAGATATAATCAACAAATCAAAATACAATTTTTGTTATATGTTTTATATAAGTTTAACATATTCACTTGTAAACACTAACCAGAATTTTATCATCATAGCAATAGAAATGGAAATGATTTTATAACAGATATTTTTTCACACAAAACATTTGAAGCTGTGAATTGTGTGACAACTATTCATAATAAATGTAATACATTATTCTTTTAAAACAACTATATTTTTACTAGAGAGTGACTGATTTTCTCTGCTGCTTGCCAGACTTTCTTCTTGAATACCATCATTCACAGAAGTTTTATCACCTTCCCCATTCAAACAATATAATCCAGGGTACTTAGACATGCATTCTTGCATTTCTTGAAATTTCTCAATGCAGTCACTTTGTTTACGATCAGCTGTACTGTAATGAAAACAAGAAAAGGCTTCCTGAAACTCAGGACCACACGGTCCTGTCACCACCCCCACCTAAACATGGACAGCTTCAGTTTATTTCTCCATTAGTTAAAATTTAAATCAAAACTAAATACACAATACCTATATGTACATATCTGTCTGTTTATAGATATATATTAAACATGTTAAAATCATATTACAAGTGTTTTTTTTTCTTCTTTTACAGTGTAATCATTCAAACAAGAAGGTAATCTCACTGTCATTATGAGCAGCAAGTTTTCTTTCAAATATTTGCTATTGGCGAACTTACTCAACACACCTCGGTCAGGTGTTAGTTTAAACACTTGCTGTTGTTTAACTTATTCAACACACCTTGGTCATGTGTTAGTTTAAACACTTGCTGTTGTTTAACTTATTCAACACACCTTGGTCATGTGTTAGTTTAAACACTTGCTGTTGTTTAACTTATTCAACACACCTTGGTCAGGTGTTAGTTTAAACACTTGCTGTTGGCTAACTTACTCAACACATCTTGGTCAGGTGTTAGTTTAAACACTTGCTGTTGGCTACCTTACTCAACACACCTTGGTCAGGTGTTAGTTTAAACACTTGCTGTTGGCTACCTTACTCAACACACTTTGGTCAAGTGTTAGTTTAAACACTTGCTGTTGGCTACCTTACTCAACACACCTCGGTCAGGTGTTAGTTTAAACACTTGCTGTTGGCTAGCTTATTCAACATATCTTAGTGATGTGTTAATTTAAACACTTGCTGTTGGCTACCTTACTCAACACTCCATTATGACATGTTAGTTTAAACATTTGTTGGCTAATTTACTCCACAATTTTGAGTTAACTGTCTAGTAGAACCTTGACATTAAGAGGATCCTTCTGCTTGTGTCCACATGTCTCCTATAGCAAAGTGCCCTTAATATTAAGAATGAACCATGCAAAGCTGGATTTGATATTCGCTATAATAAATTTCTCAATTTTAAAACCCTCATTTTGTTTGTTGTATGCACTTAAAACCATTTTTGCCACATGTATTTAAGCAGTGTTTTCATATATATTTTAAAAACATAATATAAATGGAACAAAGAAATGTGTGATTTTTAAATTTATTTCTTTTTGACAAATATGGAAGCACATATAAGAAGTTACTATACATTTGTATATCATACATTAGGTCACTAGCACAAAAACACGTATAACAAATTGTTATTCTTTATGTCAATTTTATGTTTACTTTGTAAAAATGTTTAATAGATCACTGTCACATTTACACTGGTGGTGTTCCATTTCACCTTTATGTGTCTAAAACACAGAAGAATAAATAAAAAAATGCTTCAAAAACAGAGTACTTACAGTGTCACAAATAGTTATTCAATAACATTTTTAAAATAACTCAAAGGTCACAACAACTGCAGTACAAGGTTTAACTGCCTACTTTATATAAAGAATAACAGTAAAAACACTGCCCTTAAACCAGAATACTGAGATGTTCATTACTGTAAGATTTATTTTGTTTACAAATAATAGGAAAAAAAATACTGAAAGGATTTGCCCACACTGGCATAGTTCCTATTGTTTTCAGATGCCCACTGATTGAGGTTGTGCTGTAATTTAGTACTTTTAGTTCTTTAAAACAACACTGAACAAAGGTTACTGTCAGCTACATTTCTCAAAACAAACTTCAACTTGACATCACGAAAAAGATGTGATAATAACACCAAAGCAGGCTCATCAAACACATGTGAAGTAAACTGGAACTCATCAGTCAGTCTTTCACCCAAAGTATGTATGACATTATTACTTCCTATAAGCTAGTTCTTGTAAATATGACCTACAATAATGTTTACTTGCCTGATGAGTCATCAATATTTTCTGGTAAAGAAAGTTTACTTGGTGTCTCATGATCTTCTTTGAGATATCACTTTGTCTTTTCCCAGACAAAAAATACAGATATTTCTATCTTAATTTTTAAACATTAAAAATCACAAATTATACTGGGTATTCATTCATCATTTACCTGAAACTTAAGCTTTTTTTTATCTGTTGTTTATGAAATAATGCATAAACAATATCAACATTGTTACTAAGAGCTTAAAAATTATTTTAAACTACAAAACTTACATGAAGAAAGCACTTTAATGAAGTCTACACTTTTAATTAATACCTTGTGGATAAGTTACAAGTAGCTAGCTAGATACAAAATCAAACCATGTAAGTCTGTAAGAAATAAAATCACTGAAGTTCCACTAGATATGTTAATAAAACCCAAAGTTGAACAATAGATATCTAAAAGAAATAGAACCCTTGCAGTCTGTTAGATTAGTTCAAAAGACAAGATTAAACAATAGGTGTCTCACAGTTTGTTATTTACCTTAGTAAATCCAATTCACTTGTGAGAATCATGTCATCTGAAGGTTGCATAGTAGCTACTTTTTTGTGATGACAAAAAAAAACCCACTTGTAGAAAAAATTATACATGTCAAAACAGCTGGTATGGCTAGAGAAAGCACTATGTAGAGAAACGAACGTTTCAACCTTCTTCGGTCATCTTCAGGTTCACAAAGACAAAGGGATACTGACCGATAGCTGACCACATGTTGTGTAATTGAGTGTTGGAATGTAGAGGGCGAGCTTAGATGTTGGATATATTTATTAATATAGGGTATAAAGGTGTTCCTTTGTATTGGTTTATTTAGGGCTTGAGTTGTTGTACAAGTAAGGCTTCTTTAACTTTGCATTTGTTTATGTTTTTTCTTTATTTAGTATTTGAGTATTTTCTATGGTTATTCTGCGTTTATTTGATTTGCAGTACTTGAAAACATGTGAAGGTGACTTTTTATGTTCTTTAAATCTGGTTTCCAATTTTCTACTTGTTTCTCCAATATAGAAGTCGTGGCAGTTATCACATTGTATTTTATAAATAATGTTGGTGTGGTGTTTGTCAGTGTAGTTTTTACATAGTATAGACCTCAGGTTTGTGCCTGGATTTTGAATAAATTTGGTACTAACTGGAATGCCATATTTTGTTACTAGTTTTTGCCAAATGTTGGTTATTTTTCTGCTGATGTCAGGAATATATGGTATGCAGCAGTATATGGTTTCGTGATTTTTTAAAATCGTGGGGTATATTTATATACCCTAACTTTGTTAGTTGATTTTGCTTTTTATCTAGGTGTGTGTATATGTTTTCTACAGTTTGTGGAGGAAACTTGTTGATGTTGATGAAGTATTGTTTTATTTTGTCTAATTCATCATTAATTTTATCTGGTGAGCATAGTTTTATGGCTGTTTATTTGGTTTTTTTAGTATGTTGAGTTTTTGTTTTGTTTCACGTGCTGAGTCCCAAGGAATGTATAGTTACTCACCAGCATGGGTGAATTTTCAGTGGATTCCTGTTTTAAATTGTGTATTGGTTCTTGTAATTTTGAGGTTAAGAAATAATGTTTGATTGCTTTCTTCCTGTTCACATAGTGCTTTCTCTACCCATACCAGCTCCTTTTACATATACAAGTAGCTACTTTTGTTTCATTTAATTGAATTTAGTTGTATCTGTTTGCCTAAACTGTTTACATTTTTGTAAAATAAAACACTTATGATTATAATTTAGCTAACATTATGTGAAATACAGAAAGAATTACCAACACACATTAAACTAATGTTAGCCCTTTATCATATCCACCCCTATATTTATGCATGCTAGACATCTCTACCTGTATGTATACATCAATTTTTTCGCATACTACTTAAAACACCTTATGTTTGATTTGTTGTGGTCAAAGCATCGCTACTACAATAAAAGAAACAAGGTGTTAAGTAATCTGCAGAGAGAATTACCAGCACACATTAACTTTATGATTAAGCTAATATTAAGTAACCTACAGTACACATTAAGATAACTCTATATAACCTGTAGAAATAATTACTAGCTATTTCCAGTTTGAAAACACAACAGGTACACATGGATTTTTATAATGGGAGAAATCAAATAAATCTGAAATACACTAAATTTTATACTGTAAGATGTTTTTAGTTCAGCTGATTTGAAAGATACAACTTCGAAAATTACAGTTTAGAAAAGTAAAAGGACCCTACAATCTTCAATGACTTTTCACCTTAACTTTAAATAGTAAATTACAGTTTTTAAACTTTTAGTAACTTTTACATTCATGTTTGTTGGCCTACATATACAATAACATGGCATAAAAATGTATCTCAGGATGGCTGGTATGGGTATTAACACTTTTACTAATGAAACAAAGAACGACGTTTCGACCTGAAGATAACCTTAGATCGAAACATTGTTCACTGCTTCATTAGTAAAAGTGTTAATACCCATACCAGCCGTCCTGAGATACATTTTTATTTCAAGTGGGTTTCTTGTCATCACAAATTAACACAGAGTACTAGTACTAATAAACACGTGTGAGAAATTGGATTACAACAAATGATGGAATTGTTAATATACCACAAACAATTAACATCATTAGTATTGTTATACCTAATAACATTAGTATACAATTATTTAAGAAAACTTTTAAAATAATATATAATGAACTTATGAATGATGAATTGGTGTTTCGAAAAGGTAAAAAAAGAATTGTTCTTTCCCACTTTAACTTACCAAAATCTTTTCAGTATGACAATTGACACAAGTAGAAAATTACTTAGTTAAAATATTTTATGAAAATAATATATAAATCATATATTAAACTTTAGAAATTCAAGTGGAGCAAAATGCTATAATCACTTGGTCTACAAAAAACAACAACTTAGAATCTGAAGACAATTGGAAATACAATTTATGAAAATAAAATAAATTTCAAATATATAAAATAGACATTTTCCTTATAATTATGCAAACAATAAAGAAATATTATGAAACTATAGTTGTGGTCTAACACAGAAAACAATACTTCAAAATACCATTAAACTGTTCTTGATGCACACAAGTGTTTATATTTCTTTAACATGATAAACAAGTTTAGTTACTTACAAATCTACATAGTGAGCTGGCTATCTATGCTAAGTCTTCCATAGGTATCGAAATCTGGTTTTTAGTGTTATAATTTTTCATACTTGCAGCTAATCTACTGTGAAGTCTCTAATATTTAAGCAATTATTCCTTGATAAAACTAAATGAAAAATAATCAAATCCCAAGTTTCTGAATCACAAAATTAGAAGAACAAGGATTTGCATTACCCAACCACCAACGAATATGTTACGTTGGAATAAAATTTAAGTAAATGAAACCTATTTGTTTTTAATAGAAATATTGGAAGTGTGGATGTTTAGTCATAAATGTTTCAACCAACTGCAGATCTAAAATCACACAATAGTTTCAGGTATCTATACACTATGTGAAAGAACTGTTATATAATAACTCATATAATTGGTCCCATTTTTAAAATATTTTGTATTTACCCAGAGATCTCAAGATTGGAAATTTTTACAAGTTTCTTCAAGTAGCAACAAAATTGTATTTAAGTGATGAGATTTGGTAATATGTTCTTTTTTTGTAGTTAAATACAAAGAGCTATCCATGCACTGCCAAACACGGGTATCAAAACCCGATTTCTAGCATTGTAAATCCGCAGACATACCGCTGTGTCACTGGCAGATTTGCAATGAGTTGCAACTACAATGTAAAAATACTATTACTTAGCTGGGTGCTTTTCATGATGCTCATACAATATACCTAGAAGGTTCATGAAAGTTAAAGTCTCTACAGAATACAGCAGTGAAGGATTTAGAAACAAGGATAAATATAAATACACAATATTTTGTTTAGTGTTAGTAGAGAAGAGGTATTGCCTATAATCAGTTAATCTTAGTGAGTAAGAGTTTGGTTATCTGTGATCTGCTTACCATGGGTATCGTTTTCAGGCATGAATTTCCTGGTTGCTGTTTCCAGTATAGAAGCTAATCGGACCTTCCCTATGTCACCTTTATTACCTTGCATCTCTCAGCAGTCAGGGAAGGGGCTACTCTCAGTTGAGTCTGTCCACGGTCTGATTCATTGTAAAATAAGACAAATGTATTCGATCCAGGGGTTATGAGCCTGCATCATCAGGAAAAAGCAGGACATTCTGGAAAGAATTTGGATCTGTTTTTTCAGGCTCCTTCGTTTACTAGGTCGGCTTCTCATGAGGTCAATTTGGATCAACCATTTTGTGCTCTTTTTTTTTTTCAGTAAATCAACTGGTTTTTGAGGGCTCCCCTGGTAGCCTCTGAGTCTATTCCTTATATAAGAGCGACTACTTAGCGTTTCCTCCTTTACCTGATATTTCCATTTATGCTGGTTGATTTACCTCTCAGTTATGTGACAGGATGGCTATGCCTTGTTTTCCACATTTGTTGGAACAGCAGGCCTTGACTTACCACTGCCAAGAGGACATATATTCAGATCTCTAGTAACATATCACAACATTCTCAGATTCGTCTAACTCTCACTACTATTCTGAGATATTTATCTTCATTTCAAAGTTCGTCAGAAAAATCTCCGCAACCTCTAACTCAATTTGATGATAAATTAGGTTCTTTGCTGATTTTTACTTTGGTAAGATTGTTAGATTTTGCTCTTTCTGGCTTGTATGATGTTAGGATTTACTGGATAAAGATGTCTTATTGGAGGAAGTTCATCCAGTTGTCACATTCCATGAGTTATGTAAAGCTCCTTTTCTTTGTCTCTTGATATTTGTGGGCATTCCAAAGGCATTGGAATCATGGATTGATATAGCCTGTTTACATTATTTCTTGTTGTCACTGGCTTCTCGACTTTCTTTGGCTCCTGCTGGAAGTCATGGAGTGATTTCTCATTGTGTGTTTCAATCCCCAGCTTCAGCTCTTTGATCTATTGATATTTAGAATATATTCCATCCTTGTCTTAGAGGCTTCTCTGCTCGGACAGACCATCATCAATGTCATTTGTGACTCCCTTTTCCTGTTGGGGTCTATGGGAGCACAGTTGCAATATTTTCTAAACATTTAGAATTCCTTAACCATAGATCCATGTATACTCCAGGTTTTAGAGTTATAATTGGTCATTCAAGTTCACACCTTCACTTACATTATTCTTCCAACCTCCAACAGATCACTGGATTGTGGGTCTTCATTCAAGTTGTTGAGTAGGGGGAAGTATAGTGTTTATCCTGTTCTTCCAAAATTTTATTTTCTGTTTATTCGTTGTGACCAATAAGGTGGGAGATTGGCTTCTGATGATCAATATTTCTCATTTTAACCAATTTTGCAGTTCTCCCAGGTTCACAATTGAATCATTTCTCAATCTACATTGACATTCTTACCAGGTCTGTGGATGACTAAGTTTGATGTTGCTATTGCATATTTATACATTCCCATAACAAAATTGTCTTACTGCTACCTACATTTCATGCAAAAGGGTCAGGTTTTGCAGATTAGGACTCTGCCCTTTGGCCTAGCATCTGCAGATTTGGATTAACATTTCTTGTCTCCTTTATCTTTTGGCCTGTGCACTCACCCTTATATGGAAGACTAGCTATTTCTAGCTCTGTAACATCAGTAAGTGGAATGGCACACCCAGATTCTCTTTTCAGCAACCACCAAGACTAGATTTCTTATCAGAGTCAAGAAATCCATTCTGGTGACGACTCAATACATTGTTCATCTAGGTGTCTTTTTTTAACACATATTTAAATTGGGCTCAGCTGACTCCTATCTGGCTTCATGTCATGGAATAGGCAGTTAGGCTCTTACATCTCCTTCTCCTACTGCATAGATGGAACTCTCTTTTGAGGATGTGAGCATCCCTTGAATCTCTAACTTTTTGGGACAGCACACAAATGCAATCCCTTCATTAGTTCCAGACTATGATCCACTGGATCATCTAGCCTCCTTTCTCAGGAGCAACATCTTGGATTGCAAGTGGTGATTGGATCAGAAAAACATTACAATAGGTGTTTCCATATCAACCCTTCGTCCCAAAATTTCTCTCCTCACAATCAGGAATTCCAGGGTCTATGGATGGACAATGAATCTCCCTTCCACATAAGCATTTTAAAACTTCTTGCTGTCCAATAGACAATGGCTCAAGGTCTACTTCTACTGAAAGAATAAATATTCATGATTCATTCCAACAGTTTTAGAGTGGTATCTTATACTTCTCATCAAGGGGATATGCATTCTAAAACCTTTGTTTTCAAACTTTGAATATTCTCTAATGGGCTGATTCCTATCACATCAGCTTCCAAAATTCTATTGTTTTAGGAGTGATGAATTAAATAGCAGATCATTTGTATCATTCCAACGTAATGGATGCTACATTGTGAAGCCTTCCAGTGGATTTACTCTCAGTTTAAGACATTGATAGTTGATGGATTTGTCACCTATTGGAACTTTCAACTACAGGCATTTTGGTCTTTGGTACCTTATCTTCAGGCCTTGGTGATAGACGCATTCAGTCAAGACTTGACAGGATTGTATCTCTCTGCCTTCCTTGCAATTTTTCTGCCACCCAAAGTACTGGTCAGGGTTCAAACTATTCTTTTTCAAGTGCTGTTTGTATCCCCAGGTTGGCCATCCCAACCATGATGTTATTTTCTTAAATATCTTCAACATCACCCATCCCTGCCACTTCCTCTTTGGCAATCTCTGAAGCAACCTTGATCCAATAGTCTACACCCAGACATTCTAAAACTCGTAATTCCTGCATGGAAATTTTGTGATTCTTTGCATGACATCAGGGTTTAACTTCTGAAGTTATTTTTCTTGATCTCTCCTTAGACTCACAATAGCCATTTATCACCAATGGTATCTAGTGAAAATATTAAACTCACTTCATCCAAAAGCACCAACCATACCTCGATTTTTGACAAAGATTTGGCCCCTTCTACTATCACCTTATATAAGGCAGTTTTCTCGACTACTTTACAATATTTTAAATATGAGTTCCCAGTGTTATCCAGCCTTCTCAAATTGGTTCACGCCTTTCATCCCAAAAGGCATCTTCTATTACTTAACATAGATATAAAGGTGGTGTTATGTGCTCTGTCCCAACATCTATTCGAGGATTTTCTCTCATACACAACGTATTATCTTCTCATAAAATGTATATTTTTTGTTGCTGGCTTGAGGACTTTATAGGTCAGAGTTGTTTGCACAGCCTGTGTACAGGTCTACCATTATACTTATGCCCTCCCTTCTTGAGGCTCTGTCAGCAAGGGTAGGGGATAAATTCTTTTCACCAATTGATTTAGTGGAAATTTCTCATCTCTACAAACACTTGTCCCTTGATCATTTCTTGCATCTTGCCAGGACTTTGAAGTGTTATGTTGCTTGCACTAATTCATTACATTTCTATGTCTCTAGCTATCTGACTGAATTGCCTGCTGGAGGACATCATGCAGACTGGTATGTGAACTTCTCCCACTAGGGTACCAATCTTATCTGTTTATACCCTTTCTTCATGGATGATGCACTCACTAGCTTCTCCATCTTTTCATTGTGAGATTCTAGCTATAAGCATCAGTGAATGTAAGAATGTTTTGACAATAATACTTACCTCCACTGGTACTCTCCAGCTCTTTCTCCCTATTAAGAGATGGCATTAGTAACTGGGATGGTATCAGTCTCAAAAAGTGATAACATTATTGCTTATATACAATACTATGATAGTGGACACATTGATGTTGGTGGAGAATATCACAGTACAACTATCACATAGCACAACTGAGTGGAATATAAAAGATAAAATCAGATCAACGTTTAGATGGGTAAAGAAACAACCGTTTACCTTGAACAACTGCTACAAGAGTAAATAGAAGTAGGTAATATTGGAAATACATTTTCAATTTAGAAAAATGTTAACCTTCAGTATTTGAATTTTTATGTTAGCTAGAGGGCACATGATGTTAAAACTGATGTCTAGACGTGGACTCGTCAGTTATTAATACCAGTTAATTTAGTAAAATTTTCTTGAGAAGTTATTGATAATTTAATAAAGTGTGAAAGATTGCATCAAACTAGTCAGATCAGCTTTAATTTAATAAACATTTCTTAAACATTATTATTGTATAAGGACTACAACAGTTTCAGTTTATGATGAAGTGTTTTTATGAATATAGGCTTACAATTTGTGTTAAAATGAAAGAAACCTGTATCAAATGTTATCAAAACTTAATTCATTATGGTTACATGTGGTATTTTTACCAGATAATCCAAAATATCTATTCAAGAATGTATTTCGTTACAATACGATAAACATCTGTGAACTCTGTGATGCTAATATTCAACTGCAAATAGCTTTATACGAATATAAATGATATTTAAATGATAATTCTAATTTCTTTCCACTACTTGGAATGATATAATTACACATGTTGATACAGTATAGAATGAGCCTTCTTCATAACCTTAGTTTAATCAGTGCTGAAATTGTTATCAATAAAATCCTGTCAAACTTCCTGATTTGGTTCAGTAAGAACTAAACATAAATAAAGTTATGACAACTTATTGGTAACAAAGTTTGTTCCATTTCATAGATTTTTATTATGTGACAACCATCTCGTCAGTCACCTGGTAACAAGAACAGTTAATTTTATTAAATTACAATTCCAATACAACAGGAGTTTTTTTATTATTTTATCCTGGGCATCAAAGATTTGATAGATATTGTTTCCCATATACCACAGTGGTATGACTGTGATATTTTAAAATTCTTATCACTTGATTATTCTCTTGCCATTTGACTGATAAAAAGAACAACAGTTTAAGACACTATGAAGAAGTGCAAAGTCACAACTACTTAACAAGAGAGAATTGTAAGAAATGTCATTATTTTAATAGAATTAAACCAAATGCTCTACATAGTTTGGACCACTTAACATTAAATATCATAACAAAATTACACCTTAATATTTGTTATTCAAGTATACTGCAGAACCCCTTTCTCATCCTGATGAAGTCGACTTTAATCAAAACTGAAAAGAAGAAGATGATATTGATGTTAAAAATGTTAATATCTTACAACTGTTGCAATACAAAAAAGGCCTTGTCATTGCAAGCAAACTAATTATAGTATATACTTAAATGATGAAATAACTAATTATTTGATTAGTTAGTCAATGTTTTTCTATTTATTACTTCTGTCCCACAAATACTGATTAAGGGCTCAGAAAACTTATCACAGTGTTACAACAAGACACAGTATTACTACAGATCTTGTACATATGTTAAGTACTGGCCTAGAAAACATTACTACACTGTCAAAACATAGCAATGAAGCACTTTAAACAATGCAAGTTGGTAAGGTTTAAAAATTGTTGAACGGAAAGCACATGCTCCTATGAAATATATGTGGATTTTCTGATATAGTTTACATATCATACTAGTATCACAGGTCAAAACCAATGTGTTGTACAAGTATTACATATTAAAATCAATGTGTTGTTACCCGTTTCAAAAATTCTTCAGCACAAATTCGAGCTCTGGCATTTAATGTCAGTTTCATCTCGCTGATTTCCTTGTCAATTTCCTCCATGAAATGAATGACAAAGTCCACTAGTTTGTGTTTATACATCTGTTCTGTGTGGAAGTTAGTAATCAAGAAGGAGATGTCATAACCCTGCACAGATCATGGACCAAACTTTCAGAACAATTTACAAAGACCAATAAGACACTAACTGTTTTACTTTAAAACCACACAAACAAACCTCAATGTATATAAATACAGAAACAGTTACTGGAATAAACACAACAAGAATAATATCTAATTAATGTGAAAAAAAATCCTATTATGTACAAAAATAAAAGTTCAAAATGATTATATTTCATGCTATTATTTTGACAAATAATTAAACGATCTCACAAAAACCTTTTCTCAATGTCTATATATATATATCTTAATCGCTGGCTATGCACACAAAACACATTTCTATTTGAAATGTATACATGTTACAACTTAAAGGCCTTTTTAACATCAAGCTACCAAGAGCTAACCTCAAGTTACCAGTCACTGTTTAACACTCCCACATCTGTAAAGCAGTCAGAGCATCACAACTACTGCTATCAATGAGTGTTTCTGAACATCTGGATTACATTATGAATGTTACAAGTCTAGCTGTTTATCAGTTTACTGTAACAGCTGTATAAGACTAGAGAAAAATTAATTCTAATTGGTTTTATTATAAAAATAGTGATAAACTATTACTTTAAATGTGATAAAAACAGTACTCTAACCTCTACTGGTTTTCTTCTTAAAATCACAAAATTTTCTGCTCTCATCATCATAAACCTCATAAACTTGTGACAAAGGATCCGTTCTATCTCATCAGCCTGTTTAACAGCAATACTGATTCTTAGAGAGTTCACTGATCCCTCAATTAAAACCTTTTCCTTTTCATTTCGACTTATTACAACAGGTGTCAGGAGGAGTTCCTTGCTTGTTCTATAAAAATTAAAACATATAATAATTTAGCTACTTGAAAAATGTCTACAAAATAACATATTAAAATTATGAAATTCATATAAATAATTTAAGTAATTTATCTAATATTCACAAATGGTAATTTAAATTAAAAATATTTCTAGAAGGCTCATAAAAGAAATACATAGCAAAGAGTCTAAAGATTTAATACTAGTGAGTGTGTGTGAGTTTATATCAAACTATTGTTTTACTGTACTAAAATGAACTAAGTACATGCCCACACCTGTTTTACAAAATGTACATCAAAAGCATGAAACTTACATTGAAGGGAAAAACAAGAAACAAACTAAACATTAATAAATTTCATAACATTTAAAAGGGATACAAAGGAATTATGTCTCTTCCAGCTTCCAACTATAGCCATCCCTATTTACTCACATATTCATCAATCTTTTCTTGAACTCAGTTAATGGTTTTGCCTCCCTCATTCTTGAGGACATATCATTCCAAAAACCAACTACTCTGTTCAAAAATTGTCTAAACTGAAGACAACTCCTACACTACCAAAATTTGAATTTATGACCCCCTTGTCCTATTATTTTCACTGATAAATACACAAAAGTTTGATAGATCTATATTATCAATACCCTTAGTAATCTCAAACACTTCAACCAAATTCCCTATGACCCTTCTCCTATCCAGAGAAAACAAGTTTAGACATTTTAGTCTCCTTACAGGACAATCACACCATCCCAGGTAACATCCTGAAATCTCTTCTCTGAACCTTCTCCAACAATTCAGTGTCCTTGTTGATCAAGGGAGATGAAAACTGTACACAGTACTCTAAAAGAGGCATTATAAGAGATCTATACAACAAAACAATAATATGCTTTTTCTCATGTTCAGTGTTTCTACAGATGTTACCCAAAGTACTATTATCCCTACTACTAGCTACAGAACATTGTTTATATGACTTAAGTAATTTTTTCCCATCACAACACCAAGAACTTTTTTTTAATGTATACCCATTTAAACTGTAACAGTAATTTCAATTGTGAAAACCTGCATGCATTCTGGTAAATCATGTTGAAAATATTATATGAATGGAAATGTTAATGTTCATCAAGGGTATTATTAGTAACTACATGGGTTGAGGTGGTCAAACTGTAATTTTACATGGATTGGAAAGAGATAAAGTTTTAATACAGGTAAAAAAAGGATGCATGTAAACCACTGATTCTACAACATTTTGCTAATATGTTTGTTAAGAAATAGTGATTCACTTCGACACTGATACCAATTAAAAAGATCTTTTATTACGTGAATTGCTACTTGTGTATAATTTGTTAAAAATCTAATCAATGGAAAACATGCACAGATTTTTAGTAAAGTTGTCAATGTCAATTTGATAGACTAAAGAAATGAACTTGAATATTCCTTGAATGACAGAAAACTTTGGAAAATCATCCTCTAAATTTGAATTTCTACAACAGGCAGTTTCCATCTATTCAACTGAACTGGAATGTGTTAGGAATTTTAAAAATGTCAAAATAAATTTCTTAGATAAGCATTCAAAATTAAGCATTCAGGTCTGACCACTTTATATAACACAGACTATCTGACTTTTAAGAATGTATACCCTGAAAGACACTCATACAGACTAACTATCAAGAATGCATACCCTGAAATACAATCACTAATACAGACTATATGATTATCAAGAATGTATATCCTGAAAGACGATTACTTACATAGACAATATAACTATCAAGAATGTATACCTTGAAAAACAATCACTCATAGACAATCTAACTATCAAGAATGTATACCCTGAAAGACAATCACTCACAGACAATCTAACTATCAATGTATACCGTGAAAGACAATCACTCAAATGGACTATATGACTTTCAAGAATGGTTTATAAGAAAAACAGTCTCTTATATAGTTTACCTGACTTCAACTTCAGGTTTATTGTGCCGTTCTACAACCTGTGATGAAAAGTTCTCAAGACACATGGCAGCATTAAGGGTGTGACGGACTGCTGTTAGGTATGGACGCAGAGTAGCAGCCTAAAAACAGTCAACATTTTCTATTATGATGAAAAACAGTTTTTTTTTTATCACAAGAGTTATTTTCAAGATTAGAAATTTGGTGTCTTTTTAAAGGTTTAAAAGTTTTGAGACAAATTTATTTTCAACATACACAGATGTAACTGAAAAGGTGTGTAAAAATGTGTTAAATTAATAATTAATTATTTTCCTCATGATATTAATAATGACGAAGTTACCCACATCTTAAACAGACTGTTACCTGTCAAGACCAAATTATCTACCATACAATCATGATATATATTAAAATATAACTTGTGAACTTTAGAATGAGCCCATTGAATTAGATACAATGACTGATGGCATGTTATCTCAGCCTAAGTAATAATAGTGTAAACATCTAATAACAATAAAGTGTTTACTGAAAATATATTAAACTCAACAAAACATTTTCACAAATTCTGAAAATCAACTTAATTTTAATTCATGTTAGAAAAATATGTAGGTTTTATAATACCAGTTAAAGAGAAAAATACTAAACCTTACAACCCAAGCACTTTCAGATAAGTAAACCTAAGTGTGAGAGTGGTGGAGGACCATTATGGATACGGTAATGGGTACTGATAACGTAAAATGCAAATAATATGTGAAGATCAATTAAAAAAAAGAATGTGGAAAATCATATAAATAAATAAATAAACGTTATGAAAGAATAGGGTAAAAATAAAGATTTCACAAAACATGAGAAAGAACAGAGAATTAATCAATGGTCAAAGGTCAGTGTAGATTTATTCCAGAAGGCCATGGTTTTTAAAATAGTTATTCAACAGGCTTCTTTCATTTCTATATCAGCTTTAGTTTTAAAACTAGTCACAATACCTATTAGACTAACATAATTAACAGAATGAACCAAGCTGGTTATAGGGCTCAGCAACATGGAGGCCTTTACCAGTGTCAAGAAGATTTGGGTCTGCCCTACATATTGGTGATTGGATTGCATTTGTTACACTGTGCATGGTAAATGTTGTTGTACAAGTAATTTATTTAGCAACTTTAAAGTGTCTGAGTCATAGTGGTTGAAGAAAGAGTCCACAGTTTTCATGAATTTGCAGGTTAGATGATGGGATTTATTACAAGGATCAAAAACATTTAATGGTGTAATTCCTTTAGCATGAAGGTGGATATCTTTAAGGCTTTTGCTATTCTAGGAGACAACATGAATTATTTCACAAGTGTATGGGAAAAACACTACACCCACTTGAATATAATTCATTGATTGTAAATATATCATAGTTCTAATTGGTAATTTAATCTGGAAGCATTAAAATAAAGTTAGTTGGTTGATTTAGTGTTTTATGGCACAAAACAGCAAGGCTATCTGCACCAAATGTCCAGTAAAAGGTAAAAATAAAGGAAATGTAGTAAAATTCATGAAAGGAAATGAAGGTAAAACAAAACAGCATTGAAAAACAAAAAAGCATAAAACTAATGTTAACACCCAGTCTACACTGTTAAAAGAGAAAGCAGAGTAAGAGAAGTTGTAAAGGATTTTCTGTAGCATAATAGTAATGATCATAACCACCAGGAAGAATAACAGGTAAGTACAAGAACCACCGTCAGTCACCTGAAGTTAGCCTTTCCAGTCCTGGTGTCAAGTTATTTAATGTCATGGTCATTTTCCAATTTCAAATTGAACTAGAGAGATTGAGACTCTTAAAAGGGAACCACAATTAAAAAGGTGTAATGAATAAATATCAAACACTTAAATGAATTTTAAAAAGATTAATGGCCATTAGAAACCTAAAAACTTTATCAAGGTGGACAGTGTCACTGTCACCAATAACACTGTCTAATGTTATGGACAAACCCTGGGACAGAACATGTTTAAAATAGTGCCTTCATTGAGAGTCGTAATGATGGCAAGAAAGTAAAATGTGGCTTACAGAGATTTGAGTGTTACACAAACTACACACTGATGCATCAGTTCCAGCTAAAAGAAAACGATGAGTTAAAACTGTGAACAATGCATAATCTCGTTAGAACAACTTCCTCCTTTAGAAGCTTATGGAAGCTAGACGGCCAAAGTCCAACATAGGGTTTTATTTGGAAAAGCTTGTTGTCGCGTTGCTCAATCCAAGTTGACTACCAGCTGGTACAGAGCCAAGCCTTGAATACAGGACCATAGTCCATGTATGGAATAGGCACAGTGGTAATAGTGCCAGAGCAGATAGATTTAGCTGCCATGTCTGCAAGCTCGGTTCCCAGCGAAAACTAACGTGGCCTGGTATACAGAAAAACTGGATAGAAGTTGATGTTAATGAGAAATAGGCCAGTTGGTTTTGAATATCAGCGAGAACAGGGTGTGAGCCAACGTGAAGCGATTCCAGGGCCAGTAGAGAACTAAGCAAGTCAATATAAATAATGCAGTTAGAGTACTGCTTAGCTTCAATATTATCCAGGGAAAGAGAAATGGCATACAGTTCAGCAGTGAACATAGAAGCTGTAGAGGGGATTCTGCGAGTAGCCACTGAACCGCAACAAACCATGACAGAGCCCACAGAGTTATATGATTTGGAACCATCCGTATAAATTGCAATGGAAAGATTGTTCAAAAGATGTTAAGTAAATAAAAGATAGTACTTCCAATTGGGAGTATCTGCCTTTCTAAGATGACTTAAAAAAAGGTTACAGTTGGGAACTATAATAAGCCATGGTGGAATGGGCTGACCAGTGGATTCTGCAAAGATATCCAAGGACAGACCCAATTCATCCAATTGCACCTAGATGTGGAGCCCAAAAGGAGCAATGGCAGATCATTTGTTCTGAAAAAGTATGGCCCACCAAGGAAGGAAAACACATCCCTAGGAGGGATGCTTTGGTAAGAAACAAAGTTTTGAAGAATATAGTAAAGATAATTGCAAACAGTGAAGGTGCGGAGAAGGTTCATGAGATTCTATGTATAAGCTCTGAACTGGGGAGGTGCAGAAAGCCCCAGTGCAGAGTCGATGTCCTTGATGGTGAATGGTCCCAGCATCTTTAAGGCTGAGGGTCTGTCAGAGCCATAGACCATTGATCCATAGTTGAGTTTTGATCAAATAAGAGCACGATATATCTTTAACACAGAACATTGATCTGCTCCCCAACTGGTGGAAGAGAGGACATGGAGGATGTTCAGTGGTCTTGTGCATTTGACCCATAGCTGCTTTAAATGCGGTATAAATGTCAGCTTATAGTAAAAAATAAGCCCCAAGAACTTGGTCTCAGGGACCACTGGCAGCAAAACTTCACCAATACAGAGTTCAGGATCAGGATAAATACCTCGTTGATGGCAGAAGTGCATGCAAACGGTTTTAGAGAGAGAGAAATTAAAGCTGTTTGCCGTGGTCCACTTCAGTACACGATTGAGGGCAGTTTGTAGTTGCCTCTGAATATATCTCATGTTCGATGACTGACACAAGATGTGAAAGTCGTCAACATAGTGCCCGTTTGCAACAGTGAGAGGGAGTTGTTCAATGATGGCATTAATTTTTATACTGAAAAGTGTGATGAAAAGTGTCGAACCCACATGAACTTGGAATCTCTTGTCCATTAAAATTTTTTTTAATAAACATGGGTAAATGGCCACATAACTCACATATATGGAGGTCTCGCAAAATGCCATACTTCCATGTTGTATTATAAGCCTTCTCAATGCCAAAGAATATTGATACAAGATGTTGTTGTTTGTGAAAGGCTTCTCTGATTGATGTTTCAAGTCGAATTAGATGGTCTGTGGTGGAGTGCTGTCATTGGAACCCAAACTGGGTGGGTGAGAGGAGGTTGTTTGATTCGAGGAACCAAACAAGGCGAGCATTAACCATCCTCTCTAAGGTCTTACAGAAACAGCTCGTCAAAGCAATTGGACGGTAGTTTGAAGGAATCTTGGGATCTTTCACAGGCTCAGAGAAAGGTAAGATAATATCCTGGAGCCAGGCATTAGGAAAAACATTCTCCTGCCAGATCCAGTTAAAAACAATTAGAAGAATATCAAGAGAAGCAGGAGAGAAATAGTGCAGCATGTCACAGTGTACATCATCAGGTCCAACAGATATACTTCCAGACCGATGAAGGGCCATTTTCAGTTAAACCAATGTAAAGGGACAATTATAGTAAAAAAAACAGTCAGTTAAAGAGAAAAGATGTGAACACTCTGCCTGAGTCTTGATGGCCAAGAAGGTGGAGGAACAAGCAGAAGTGCTAGATACTCAGCAAAATCTTTCACCTAAAGTATCAGCAATGCTCCAGACATCAGCTACCTCTTGGCCATCAGAGAGTAAGATCAAGAGGGGGACAGAATTGTAGTGCCCACTGACCTTTCGAACCCTATCCCATATGACCTTGGAACTGGTGGTAGAAGATATGCTAGTTGTGAACTTAATCCAAGATTCCTTCTGGCTTTGATGTCTTACCCACCAAGCATGTGCACGGGCCCATTAAAAAACGATGCGGTTCGAAAGTGTGGGATATCTACGGAAAGTAACCCAGGCCCGTTTTTGAGCCTTCCTAGACAAGTGGCAAGCAGGATTCCACCATGAAGAAGGATATCGTGGAAAACGTGTTGAGGCTTTAGGAATGCACTGAGCGGCTGCTTGTATAATACAGTTAGTTACCTCTGCCACACAATCGTCTATTGATGGCTGACTGACGATGGCAGTATCAAGTTCTGCGAGAGCAGTGAAAGTGGACCAGTCTTCCTGATCCAGCTTCCACCGGGGCACGCGGGTAGGGTGGCATCAATCATGGCCAGTCTCTCTCAAAAGTATAGGAAAATGATCACTGCCTAGTGGATTATTGTCAACCCTCCATGAAAAATGGGAGAATAATGAAGGGGAGAAAACCAAGAGATCAATAGTGGTAAAGGACTGACTAGGTGCGTGAAAATAAGTGGAAGAACCAGTATTGAAAAGAGAAAGATTGTGATCAGAGAGCATACGCTCTACAGAGTGACCCCTCCTATCAATAACAGCACTTCCTCAGAGGGGATGATGTCCATTAAAGTTCCCCAGGATTAGAAAGGGAGACGGCAACTGTTCAATGAGAGCATCAAGGTTTGATTGATCATATGTCTCTCCAGGTGACAGGTAGAGAGAACAAACAGTGATGGTACGATCCAAGGAAACACGGATGGCTACGGCCTCCAAGGGTGTGTTGAGTGACAAAGACAGGGTGGGCACATGTTGATCAACCAACAGTGCCACCCCTCCATGTACTCATCCATCACACAGCCTGTCATTTCTGTACAGAGAAAAAGTGACTGTATCAGCAGGTTTCAGAAATGTTTCTTGTAAGGAAAGACATACAGGATGGTGGGAAGCAATCAGTGCTTTGATGTCATCCAGATTAGAATGTAAATCTATGGAAAGAACAGAGATGGGTATAGAAGTTGATTCATCAACCTTTTTAACCAAGGAGGTCAAAAGGCTTTTCATTTGTTTTGAAAACGATTCTCTTGGAGGTACAGAGAGATCTGTCTGCACTCCCACTGTAGTTGTGGAACAAAGTGCAGTAACAAATGTCTGAGATAAAGTGGCATACAGCAATTTCCGAGCCTCAGGATAACTAATGTTATGAGTTGTTTTCAAATGCTGCACCTCTTTTTCCTCCAACCATTTAGGGCAAGAACTAAAGTAGGAAAGGTGAGAACCATTGCAGTTGACACAAAGTGGGTCTGTGTCACACTCATAGGCATCATGGTCCTTGCCACCAGAATGAGCACGTCAGGGAACCATGAAATGACGTCTTTGAGTGACCGAACCTCTGACATTAGAAACATCGGAGAGGGTTTGGAATGTACGATCATACCCTACAATTTAAATAACCTGCCTTGAGGGTGGCAGGTGCATGTGGTAATGTAAATGTCAAAACAAGGATATTTGTCGGTAGTGTAACTCCATCTTTATGAGTGGGAATGCGCCTCACTGCAGAATCTCCTTGAATGGAGAAACTAGCGAGAATCTCTGACTCCTGGATGTTCTTCAAATCCCTCTCAACAATAACTCCTCATGATGAATTCAAGGTAGCATGAGGGGTAACCTCAATAGGTACATCTGCAATTGCCTTTGAATTCAAGAGGAGTTCACTGTGTTGGGATGTGGATGTTTCAACCAATATGTCTCCAGATCGAAGCTTCTTTACTGACTTTGGAGAGCCAGCAAGTCCCTTCTGAATAAAAAAGGGGAACATTTGCCATAAAGGTTTTTCTGAAAGAGAATGTAATTTTAGAAAATGAGATAAGTGTGTTACAGATGTTGAAGATTACTGCTCAGAGTCTTCAAGACAGTCATTTACCTAGTGACTGTTTTTCACTATTTTATTTAAATTTTTCGTAGGAGGATCCGTAAGAACAAAGGAAAATTTTGGTACCCACTGACCCCACCCACCATGGAGCCCTACGAGGAGACGTACTACAATGTCATACAAGGACATTGCAGCAACTACAAGGTTTTGTGACCACTATACCCAAACACCAGCATCAGACACAATGTCCACAACACCCGTTGAGAACTTCCAACACTGGTACTTGGTTGACTCTAGCCCAAGTGGACCAGCAAACTGACCCAAGGGGAGCCACCCAAAGGTCGCTTGTCAACAGGAATTCAAGGACAAAGTGGTGTGTTAGGGTTGGACCTCTCAACCACCAGGATCCTCTCCTCTCCTTCACGGATTGCCACGCACGGCAAACTCGCGGGTGGATGTTTAGTTCCCAGAGGAGGTAACCAGAAAGAATAGAACCTTCCCTGGGAGGTCCCCTCACCACTATTAATTAATACACTCTGCAAAATTGTTCTTTAATAAATTTCAAAACTTTTTACATCTTGAACTATACATGCATGTCTAAATAGGATCTGATGTTGCACCCTGTAGGTTAGGACTAATTGAAATTCACTCTTGGAATTTCAAAGCTTTACATTTCTTGGAATTAGCATGCATTACAGTAACGAACTATTAAGCTCTGGATTCCTGTTCCAACAAGTTAATAATGTTATAGTTGTCTTGCACTTTACCATCTGAAGTTACCAGTTAATGAGTTTTATATTTTCATTTATTATTTACAAGAATTTGAAACGTACTAGAACTAGAAGCTTCTTAGCTAAGACTTTTATAGACTGAGAACGCTAATTATTAATCTTATTATTATTTTTAAGAATGTTAAAAGTTGTCAGTGAAATACTTAATTCATATATCATCTATACATAATTTATATCTTAGAAATAAATATTCTGTATGTTCACCACACCCACCATTCTCGTAATCCTTCAAAATGAATATCACCTTCCTATCACAGCTATGAATACATGTAAGCATCAAACTGCCATCTAGTGGCTATTGAAAGCTTCGCGATAGAATTATTTTGAGCGTGATAGAAATGTGGTGTGCATTTTAAACCGTATTTTTTGTATCGTAATCTGACGATAATTTTTCTGTCACAATTAATAATACATATTTATAGATAAGGAATTTAATTTTAACTATATCATCTTCAAAGTCGGCTCTGCAAAAAGTTGAAATACATATTAAAATTCAAAATCAAGTCAGTGAAGAGACCCAGGCCTGGCATGGCCAAGCGCGTAAGGCGTGCGACTCGTAATCCGAGGGTCGCGGGTTCGCGCCCGCGTTGCGCTAAACATGCTCGCCCTCCCAGCCGTGGGGGTGTATAATGTGACAGTCAATCCCACTATTCGTTGGTAAAAGAGTAGCCCAAGAGTTGGCGGTGGGTGGTGATGACTAGCTGCCTTCCCTCTAGTCTTACACTGCTAAATTAGGGACGGCTAGCACAGATAGCCCTCGAGTAGCTTTGTGCGAAATTCCAAAAACAAAAAAACAAACAAACAAAAAGACAAAGACGAAGAGACTTAAAATAAGTACATAGTATGCTAAAAGTAGTAGCGTCTTTGGTACCATCATACATAAAAAAGCTCTATTAACAACTTCCGGTAAAGGTAGTAACTCAAAATCAGAGAGATCTGTTTCTAATTCCACTTGTGGCAAACGTATTGACAGAGAACGACCTAAGCCCCTAAGATTTGGAAGTACGAAAACAAAAATCAGAATATCTGAAAAAGCTTTGAAAAAAAGGAGATATATAGAAAATATATTTTGCTTTTTTTAAACTTTGATATCATATGCACTTTTTTATATTCTAAGTGTAGACTACATGCTGTGATTCACATGATATAAGCTTGCTTCTGCAGTTCTACTCTAGCAAATATTGTACACTAGTGTTTTTCACACAATATAACTTCATATTAAGACAGATATAGATAATAATTTAGTTAATAAGTGTGGTTACTTTATACTTGACACTTGCCTTAATTAGCTTAAAGTTATAAATTTTTGTACTAATTTAATTTTTCTTACATATCTCCTGATTCATCAATGAATGAGCATTTCAAATATCAATAGTCTAATGATGTTAAACTCGTTACACGATGGGGCCTGTAAAGTAGCTCTTATAACTTAGGCAGAGGCCTGGCATGGCCAAGCGTGTTAAGACGTGCGACTCGTCATCTGAGGGTCGTGGGTTCGCATCCCCGTCGCGCCCTTTCAGCCGTGAGGGCGTTATAATGTCACAGTCAATCCTATTATTCGTTGGTAAAAGAGTAGCCCAAGAGTTGGCGGTGGGTGGTGATGACTAACTGTCTTCCCTCTAGTCTTACACTGCTAAATTAGGGACGGCTAGCACACATAGCCCTCGAGTAGCTTTGTGCGAAATTCAAACAAACAAACAAACTTAGGCAGTAATATCATTAACGAATATGCAGGATAGAAAAAAGTTAACAAATAAAAAAGGGAACACAGTATCAGATAAAGATATTTTATTTGGTTTATTATTTTGAATTGTTTTCTTAATATTAGAAGGTAAACTCTGTTTTATACGTGTTTAGTAAAATTTTAACTTTTGCCGTTTTAATGAAATACTAAAATTAGACCTGTTAGAGGAATATTAACAGTAACTTACCTCTTTACTGTTAATAATATTGTCTGTTATGTTCTAATATTGGTAATTCAAAGTTGAAACACTTAAGGCTAAAAATGTAATTTCCCCAATATTTTTTAAGGAGATATTACAACATTTTACTCGAAGTTTTGTTTGTTGTTTTTGGAATTTCGCACAAAGCTACTCGAGGGCTATCTGTGCTAGCCATCCTTAATTTAGCAGTGTAAGATTAGAGGGAAGGCAGCTAGTCATCACCACCCACCGCCAACTCTTGGGCTACTCTTTTACCAACGAATAGTGTGATTGATCGTCACATTATAACGCCCCCACGGCTGGGAGGGCGAGCATGTTCACTCGAAAGTAAGGACTTTTGAATCCTCTAATAGTATATATTAATTTTTATAGAACTACAAATGTAGAGCTTAAAACTGTGGTCAAAACCATACAGATTGGGTTAAACAACTAAGAACGTGTTCAGTGAACCCAGTTTTTCATTTTCTTGACACTTATCTATGTAATGGACATTAATACCTGAAGGCTTAAAATTGTAATTTATTATTTCTAAACATATCCCACAATGCACCAAGAGGATAATACGTTTTTCTGCTTTGAGTTTGTGGTTGTTGTTCAAGAGATGTCACTAATATCTTGTGTGTATAATATAAACTATAAAGCGTTAAGATATTAGGTACAGAATTCTTTAAGAGCCATTTCAGTTTGGCAAATTAGTTATATTTAAAACATCAGTACTGAAAATTTCTATGTTTAAAGGTATCCTATAAATAGCCAGTGGTTGAAACAGTGGAAGAAATACGTTTGTTACGATGACCAGGATATTAGTAATGCAGACAAAGAGAACACCCATTCAGGTCTCGTCAATAACTCTGCTCGTTATTAAAGTTTACCTTATACACTTTCTAAATGTTCACTTTATACACTTTGTAACTATTTACCTTGTTTATAAATATTTACCTTATACACTTTATAAATGTTTACCTTGTACACTTTATAAAGGTTCACTTTGTACACTTCATAAATGTTTACCTTATACACTTTATAAATGTTTACCTTATATGCTTTATAAATGCATGTAAAATAACACATATCAACATATTACCATATGTGGTATGCATTAAAGTAAGTATCTTTCACCTTTCTTCTACCAGACTTGCAACCTTCACTTTTTATCCATATATTTCAAACTTTGACTTATCCAACCATAACACTCTTTTCCAGTCATCATCAGTCCAGTTTCTCAACAATATTTAGAAATTAAAGTGAAGTTTTTTCAACTGCTGCATAACCAAATATTCCATTCTTGTTGAGTCTTCTCAATACTATAGATCTGGACACTTTTCTGTCATTTGGTACATGGTCGTTCATCTCATGCTTGAAATCAGTGGTAGTCTTCCTTCTATCCCAAAGGCTGCATAAATGAAAATACTTAACATCAGTATCACCGAACTTAGGTCTTCTGCCTTTTACTTTCCTATTTTCAAATTTACCTGTCTTGGTCTCACAATCTAGCTTCTTTCTGTGTAGTTATGACACTGCTTGGGATACCATGATATTAATTTCAAACCCTGAATTTGATCAGTATGTTAATTTAAGCAGAATTTTTATGACATGTTTTTTGGTACAAGTATATGGGAATTCTAAAGAATGATATGTATTCTCACCCTGGCTCATTAAATTATTAATAGGGAAAGTGAATCATTACCATAGTGTTAAAAAGTACATTCTGTAATGGCATGGAAGAATTAGCCCCATAAAATGGAAAGAATAGCAAAATATTATCTTATTCTGACATTTTTGCACAATTTTGTTTATGTAGTGTGGAACACTAATTTAGTATCCTTTGAGTTTCTATTAGTTCTTGAATATAGTTCACCCACTCATAAAATCTAGCCTTGTTTGTACTTATCTGTCAGAATGGGTTGTTTTCATTCTACTGTTTGTACTTATCTGTCAGAATGGGCTATTTCCATTCTACTGTTTGTACTTATCTGTCAGAATGGGTTGTTTTCATTCTACTGTTTATACTTATCTGTCAGAAAACTTGTACATCATTGAGCTGACCTACTCTGTATGACATTGTGCTCTTTCATACATAAAAACAATCACTTTACAGGTATAAGTTTACCTAATGGAGGTCAGCCTCTATCGGAATAAAGATGTGGAATGTTGTATAAGTCGTAAGTTCAGTTTGAGGAACACTGTTGGCAAGTAAAATTTCTGTCCTGTAATTTTAAACTTCATGACAATGATAAAACATAAGTTATTAAAGACACAAATGAGAAACCATATAACTCAACTGCCTTTAAATTTAATAATAACTTCCAATCAAATCAAGATACCTACTGTGAATGAGACTGAAATTCAACCTCAGTGTAGTCATGAATGCACTTGACTGAGTATGATTCCCTTGATCAGTTATTTATAGAGATTAGAATACATTGTTTTGCACTTGACTAAGTATGATTCCCTTGATCAGTTATGTATAAAGATTAGAATACATTGTTTTGAACTTGACTAAGTATGATTCCCTTGATCAGTTATGTATAAAGATTAGAATACATTGTTTTGCACTTGACTAAGTATGATTCCCTTGATCAGTTATGTATAAAGATTAGAATAAATTGTTTCATCTGGCCAACTTGGGAGGTTTAGGTTAGACTGGCTAACATAGGAGATTTATCTTAGACTTGACAATTGGAGAGGTTAAGATGAATGTGGCCAATTCAGGAGATGTAGACTAGTCTTGTCAGTTGGGTAGAGTTAGGTTATTCTGGTCAGGTGAGTAGAGTTAGTTTAGTATGATCAGGTGGGTAGAGTTAGATTAGTCTGATTAGGTGGGTAGAGTTGGGATAGTCTGATCAAGTGTGTAGAGTTAGCTTAGTCTGATCAGGTGGGTAGAGTTAGGTTAGTCTCGTCAGCTCAATAGAGTTAGTTTAGTCTGATCAGCTGGGTAAAGTTAGGTTAGTCTGATCAAGTGTGTAGAGTTAGGTTAGTCTGATCAGGGGATAGAGTTAGGTTAGTCTGATCAGGGGATAGAGTTAGGTTAGTCTGATCAGGTGGGTAGAGTTAGTTTAATCTGATCAGGTGGGTAGAGTTGGGTTAGTCTGATCAAGTGTGTAGAGTTAGGTTAGTCTGATCAGGGGATAGAGTTAGGTTAGTCTGATCAGGTGGGTGGAGTTTTAATTTGATCAGGTGGGTAGAGTTGGGTTAGTCTGATCAAGTGTGTAGAGTTGGGTTAGTCTGATCAAGTGTGTAGAGTTGGGTTAGTCTGATCAAGTGTGTAGAGTTGGGTTAGTCTGATGAAGTGCGTAGAGTTAGGTTAGTCTGATGAAGTGTGTAGAGTTAGTTTAGTCTGATCAGGTGGCTAGAGTTAGGTTAGTCTCGTCAGCTCAGTAGAGTTAGTTTAGTCCAATCAGGTAGGTAGAGTTAGATTAGTCTGATCAGGTTGCTAGAGTTAGTTTAGTCTGATCCAGTGTGTAGAGTTAGGCTAGTCTAATCAGTGGATAGAGTTAGATTAGTCTGATCAGATGGGTAGAGTTGAATCTGATCAGGTGGGTAGAGTTGGGTTAGTCTCATCAGCTCAGTAGAGTGAGATTAGTCTGATCAGCTGGGTAGAGTTAAGTTAGACTGGTCAGTTGGGTAAACACAGGTTATACAGATTTTCCCTGATGAAAAAAAAGGTATACCTTTTAAAAGTGTTTGATTTATAGAGATTCTTATTTTTTGTCTCTAATTGATTTTTGGACCAACATGTTTTCCAAAAATCGTAAGTTATTTTGAGACTTACTAGGTTCAAATGTTAAATGTAAGTATAAAAATTGACATTGTATGTCATTTGATTATTACAGTGATCATCGAACACTTGAACAATGAAGATTTTACAACAGAGAACTTGAGTCTCTACCAAAGGCAGTTACTTTTATCATTAGTTTCTAAACATAATTCAAGTTTATACCTAGGACAGGTACTTTTATCATTAATTTCTATACATGATTGAAGACTGTACCCAGGACAGGTACTTTTATCATTTGTTTCTTTACATGAATCAAGTCTCTATCTAAGATGTGTATTTTTGTAATTAGTTTCTGTACAGGATTCAAATATATACCCACGATAGGTAATTTTATCGTAAGTTTCTATGGATGACTAAAGAGTGTAATCAGGACAGGTACTTTTAACTTTTGTTTCTATGCATGATTCAAGTTTATTTCAAAGGTCGTGTCTTTTATCATTTGTTTCTGTATATGAGTCAAGTCTCTACCAAAGGCACGTACTTTTATCATTTGTTTGTATTCATGAGTCAAGTCTCTATTAAAGACAGGTACTTTTGTCATTAGTTTCTATACATGATTCATGGCTATCAAAGACGGGCACTTTTGTCATTAGTTTCTATACATGATTCAAGGCTATCAAAGATGGGCACTTTTGTCATTAGTTTCTATACATGATTCGAATCTTTACCCAGGACAGGTACTTTCATCATCAGTTGCTATACATGATTGAGGTCTGTATGCATGTATGTATGTTTATACACATGATTCAAGTCTATCAAAGTCAAGTTCTTTCATCCTTTGTTTTTATACATGCGTTAAGTCACTATCAAAGGAAGGTACTTTTATTATTTGTTTTTATACCCGAGTGAATTCTTTACCAAAGGCAGGTACTTTTATAATTTGTTTCTATACATTAGTCATGTCTCTTCCATAGGGAGATACTTTTATCGTTAGTTTGTATACATAACTGAAGTCACTACCAAAGGCAGGTTCTTTTATTATTTGTTATATTATATGCATCAAGTCTGTATCAAAGGCAGGTACTTTTATTATTTGTTTCTGTACATGTGTCAAATCTCTACCATAGTCTCGTACTTTTATTGCTTTTTCTATGCTTGAGTCAAGTCTCTAGCAAAGGCAAGTACCTTTATATACTGCTGAAAAAAATTAAAGGAACAAGTACATATTTCAATGTATTTTTTAAGCTTGTGAGTCAAGTATGAAGCAACTCAAACGCAACTCACGTCACTCAATTAGAATACAACTCAAGGTAATCTATATAAGGTTGTTATGTAAAACTATGCCTTCCTCATTAATTGTTGAAAGAAACACTAACATGGATCTTTTGCGGCTCGTGTTGTCAGCGTATATCTTCATCTTGTGTACCAAAGCAGTCAGGCACCATCTGACAGAGAATGAGGTGGCCAGGGTGGTCTAGATGTTGGAGGATGGCCAGACCCAAAGAAGGGTGGCAGAGCGTGTCGGTGTGTCACCAAGCATTATGAATCAACTTTGGTGACACTACCAGGAGACGAACTCTTATGGCAGGAGACCAGGTTAAGACCATCATCGCTGCACAACAGCCAGAGAGGACCGCTACATCATGACTACTGCTCTGCAGGACGGATTAGCTACAGCTCGGTCACTGCAAAATGATCTTTAGCATTCCACTGGAACCCATGTCTCGACCCAAACAGTTTGCAATCGTCTGCAGGAAAAATGCCTTAGGGCCAGGTGGCCTGCAAGAGGCATTATTCTGACAGCTCGACACCGTGTAGTCAACTTGGTATTTGCTCGTCAGCACCTGGACTGGGAACTTCCTCAATGGGTCACCGTGCTGTGGACAGACGAGAGCAGGTTCTCTGTGTCTCGTGGTGATAAACATGCGAGAATGTGGAGACACTGAGGAGAGTGATTTTCCACTTGTAACATTGTGCAAGTCGACGCTTATGAAGGAGGTTCTGTAATTGTCTGGGCAGGCATATGCTTTGGTGGCCGCATGGACTTATTCATACTCGACAGGAGTGCTCTGAATGCACGACGATATAGAGAAGAAATTCTGGAACCCATTGTGAGGCCTTTTGCCGTTGCTGTCAGCTACGGGTTCATTCTCATGCATGTTAACATGTGAGCCCACGTCGTCAGACTGTGTATGGACTTCCTTGACGAGGATGGAATAGAGACTTTGGAGTGGCTCGCCAGATCTCCAGATTTAAATCCAATTGCACATTGTTGGGATATGTTGTCGAGGCATGTTGGTGAATGCCAGCACCATTCTCAGAATGTACAGGAACTCCGACAAGCTCTGGTAGACAAGTGGGCTACCATACCCCAAGATAACATCGATAGACTGATTCAAAGTGTGCCAAATCGGTGCCAGGAGTATGTCACAGCCTATGGAGGTCACACTAGATACTGAATGTTTAAACATTTCTTCAATACATGCATGTAAACTGTTTAAAGTATTTTTTCATATAGGATATCAGTTTTGGTGATATTGGTCATTTAAAAAAAATTATTTCTCCATGTTTTACTGTTCATCACACATTAAAAAATGGATATAGATGTAACTGAAATGAGGCAAATTACCTGAAAGAATAAAAGTATTATCACATTTGGAACACTGAGAAAAATTATATAAGAAAACGTACTTGTTTCTTTAATTTTTTTGAGCAGTTTAATTTGTTTCTATACATAAGTCAAGTCTCTTCCATGGGAAGGTACTTTTATCATTAGTTTGTATACCAAAGTGAAGTCTCCACCAAGGCAGGCTCTTTTATTATTCGTTTCTATACATGCATCAAGGCTCAATTGAAGATCAGAACTTCTATTATTTGCTTCTATACATGAGTCAATTTTATACCAAAAGCAGGCACTTTTATGATTAGTCTCTATTAGGGCAGGTACTTTTATCATTAGTTTCTATACCTGAGTCAAATATATAACCAGGAAATATACATTTATGATTTCTTTCTGTACATGATTCAAGTTTCCATCAAAGGCAGGTACTTTTATTATTAGTTTCTATACATGAGTCAAGTCTGTACCAAAGGGAGGTATTTTTATGGTTTGTTTATATATGATTCAAGTCTCTATCAAAGATGGGTACTTTTATCATTTCTTTCTATACAAGATTCAAGTTTATACGAAAGGCAGGTGTTTTTATTATTTGTTTCTATACATGATTTATGTCTCTATCAAACACAGTTACTTTAATCATTTGTTTCTCTACATGAGTCAATTCTCTACCAAAGACAGGAACTTTTGTCATTTGTTTCTATAGATGATTCAAGTTTCTGTCAAAGATGGGTACTTTTGTCATTAGTTTGTATTCATGATTCAAATTTATACCCAGGAGAGGCACATTTATCATCAGCTTCTATACATGATTGAAGTCTGTACCCGGGACAGGTACTTTTATTACTTGTTTCTATCCATGATTCTACTTTATACCAAATGTAGGTACTTTTTATCATTTCTACCTATACATGACTCTTGTTCATACCAAAGGCAGGTACTTTTATTATTTGTTTCTATACATGACTCAAGTCCCCACCAAAGGTATTTTTATCATTTGTTTTTATACGTGAGTCAAGTCTCTACTAAAAGCAGGTACTTTTATCATTTGCTTGTGTATATGATTGATGTCTCTACTTAGAACTGGTACCTTTAATATTTGTTTCAATACATGATTGAAGTTTATTTCAAAGGAAGGTACTTTTATCATTGGTTTCAATAAATGATTGAAGTCTCTATCAAAGACAGGTACTTTTATCATTATTATCTATACATGAGTCAAGTCAATGCAGAAGGGCGATACATTCATCATTAAACTAATGATGAGTCAAGTCTATACACAGGACAGATACTTTTATCATTTGTTTGGATACATGATTCAAGTCTTTATGACACTTGGGTACTTTTATCATTTGTCTCTATACATGATTTAAGTCTCTAGGAAAGACGGGTACTTTTGTTGTTTGTTTCTTTACATGATTGAAATCCATACCCAGAACAGGCACTTTTATCATTAGTTTCTACACAAAAGTCATGTCTCTACCAATGGCAGGTACTTTTATCATTAGTTTCTACACATGAGTCGAGTCTCTACTAAAAGCAGGTTCTTTTATCATTAGTTCCTATACATGAGTCAAGTCTATACCCAGGAAAGACACTTTTATTATTTCTTTGTATGCATGATTCAAGTTTCTATGAAAGATGGGTACTTTTGTCATTTGTTTATATACATGATTCAAGTCTATCAAAGACATGTACTTTTATCATAAATTTCTATACATGAGTCAAGTCTGTACCAAAGGGAGGTATTTTTATGATTTGTTTCTATACATAAGTCAAGTCTCTACCAACTCAGATACTTTTATCATTTGTTTCTCTATATTAATTTAAGTTTATATAAAAGGCAGGTACTTTTATTGATTGTTTCTGAACATGATTCAAGTTTATACTAAAGGCTGGTACATTCAGCATTAGTTCTGTACATGAGTCATGTCTATACCCAAAACAGATACATTTATTATTTGTTTCTATACAGTATTCAAGGCTACATTAAAGGGAGGTACTTTTATCATAAGGTTCTAAAGGTGAGTTAACCCTTTATCAAAGGCACGTACTTTTATCATTAATTTATATACAGCTGTCAACTCTTTACCATAGGCAGGTACTTTTATCTTTATTTTCTATACATGAGTCAAGTCTTTACCAAATCAGTTACTTTTATCATTCGTTTCTCTATACTGATTCAAGTTTATAACAAAGGCAGGTACTTTTATCATTTGTTTCTGAACATGATTCAATTTATACTAAAGGCAGGTACTGTTATCATTTGTTTATGAACATGATTCGAGTTTATACTAAAGGCAGGTACTGTTATCATTTGTTTATGAACATGATTCGAGTTTATACTAAAGGCAGGTACTGTTATCATTAGTTTCTCTGCATGATTGAAGTTTGTACCAAGAGCATATACTTTTATCATTAGCTTCTCTGCATGAATCAAGTCTCTACCAAAGGCTGGTACATTCGTCATTAATTTATACACATGTCTCAAGTTTATACCCAGGACACATACATTTATCATTTGTTTCTAAATGTGATTGAAATATATGCTCAGGACAGTTACTTTTAACATTAGTTTCTACACATGAGTGAAGTCTCTATCAATGGCAGGTACTTTTATCATAAATTTCTATATACGAGTGAAGTCTTTACCAAAGGTAGGTACTTTATATGTTTATAAAATATGTTTATATAAAGAGTCAAGTTCTTCCATAGGCTGGTACTTTTATCATTAATTTGTATACATAAATGAAGTTTCTACCAAAGGCAGGTACTTTTATCATTAATTTGAATACATAAATGAAGTTTCTACCAAAGGCAGGTACTTTAATTATTTGTTTCTGTACGTGAGTCAAATCTCCACCAATAGGCAGGTACATTTATCATTTGTTTCTGTACAGGATTGAAGTCTCTATCAGAGGTGGGTACATGACTGAAGTCTGTACTCAGGACAGGTGCTTTTATCATTTGTTTGTATATATGATTGAAATTTATACCAAAGGCATACACGTTTTATTTGTTTCCATACATGATTCTAATCTGTACAAATTGTAGGCACTTTTGTCATTAGCTTGTATACAAGAATCAAGTTTCTACCAAAGGCAAGTACTTTTATCATTTGTTTTCATACATTAGTCAAGTCTCTACCAAAGGTAGGTACTTTTGTGATTTGTTTCTATACACGAGTCTAATTTCTACTAAAGGCAGGTACTTTTATCATTAGTTTCTATATATGAGTCAAGTCTCTATGAAAGATAGTTATAAAGATAATGAGACGATGAACATTTTAAAGGTAAGAAGTTCTTTGTAAGTTGTGTTGCTTTTGTTAGTTAATGCTTAAAGTTTTTGCTCATGTTAGACACCTAAAGTTAAATATTAGTTCACAATTGAAGTGTTTTACAGATGTTGAACACCTATAATTCAATATTAGTTAATGCTCAAACTGTTTTACCTATGTTAGACACCTGAAATTATATATTGGTCAACGCTTAGTGTTTTTGTGATGTCGTAGACCTGAAATTAAATGTCAGTTAATGCTTAAAGTGTTTTACTAATGTTGAATGCCTGAAATTAAAGATTAGTTACTGCTTGAAGTGTTTTATCGATGTTGAACACCTGAAATCAAATATTAGTTAATGTTTAAAATGTTTTACTGATGTTGATCATCCAGGATTGAATATTAGTTGACTCTTAAATTGTTTTACTAATATTAAACATCTAGAATTAAATGTGAATTAATGCTTAAAGTGTTTTACTGAAGTTAGACACCTGAAATTAAATATTAGTTAATGCTTAAAGTGTCTTACTGAAGTTAGACACCTGAAATTAAATATTAGTTAATGCTTAAAGTGTTTTACTGAAGTTAGACACCTGAAATTAAATGTTAGTTAATGCTTAAAGTGTTTTACTGAAGTTAGACACCTAAAATTAAATATTAGTTAATGCTTAAAGTGTTTTACTGAAGTTAGACACCTGAAATTAAATGTTAGTTAATGCTTAAAGTGTTTTACTGAAGTTAGACACCTAAAATTAAATATTAGTTAATGCTTAAAGTGTTTTACTGAAGTTAGACACCTGAAATTAAATATTAGTTAATGCTTAAAGTGTTTTACTGAAGTTAGACACCTGAAATTAAATATTAGTTAATGCTTAAAGTGTCTTACTGAAGTTAGACACTTTAAATTAAATATTAGTTAATGCTTAAAGTGTTTTACTGAAGTTAGACACCTGAAATTAAATATTAGTTAATGCTTAAAGTGTTTTACTGAAGTTAGACACCTGAAATTAAATATTAGTTAATGCTTAAAGTGTTTTACTGAAGTTAGACACTTTAAATTAAATATTAGTTAATGCTTAAAGTGTTTTACTGAAGTTAGACACCTGAAATTAAATATTAGTTAATGCTTAAAGTATTTTACTGAAGTTAGACACCTGAAATTAAATATTAGTTAATGCTTAAAGTGTTTTACTGAAGTTAGACACTTTAAATTAAATATTAGTTAATGCTTAAAGTGTTTTACTGAAGTTAGACACCTGAAATTAAATATTAGTTAATGCTTAAAGTGTTTTGCTGAAGTTAGACACCTGAAATTAAATGTTAGTTAATGCTTAAAGTGTTTTACTGAAGTTAGACACCTAAAATTAAATATTAGTTAATGCTTAAAGTGTCTTACTGATGTTAGACACCTGAAATTAAATATTAGTTAATGCTTAAAGTGTTTTACTGAAGTTAGACACCTGAAATTAAATATTAGTTAATGCTTAAAGTGTTTTACTGAAGTTAGACACCTAAAATTAAATATTAGTTAATGCTTAGTGTTTTACTGAAGTTCGACACCTGAAATTAAATATTAGTTAATGCTTAAAGTGTTTTATTGAAGTTAGACACTTTAAATTAAATATTAGTTAATGCTTAAAGTGTTTTATTGAAGTTAGACACCTGAAATTAAATATTAGTTAATGCTTAAAGTATTTTACTGAAGTTAGACACCTGAAATTAAATATTAGTTAATGCTAAAAGTGTCTTACTGATGTTAGACACCTGAAATTAAATATTAGTTAATGCTTAAAGTGTTTTACTGAAGTTAGACACTTTAAATTAAATATTAGTTAATGCTTAAAGTGTTTTACTGAAGTTAGACACCTGAAATTAAATATTAGTTAATGCTTAAAGTATTTTACTGAAGTTAGACACCTGAAATTAAATATTAGTTAATGCTTAAAGTGTTTTACTGAAGTTAGACACTTTAAATTAAATATTAGTTAATGCTTAAAGTGTTTTACTGAAGTTAGACACCTGAAATTAAATATTAGTTAATGCTTAAAGTGTTTTGCTGAAGTTAGACACCTGAAATTAAATGTTAGTTAATGCTTAAAGTGTTTTACTGAAGTTAGACACCTAAAATTAAATATTAGTTAATGCTTAAAGTGTCTTACTGATGTTAGACACCTGAAATTAAATATTAGTTAATGCTTAAAGTGTTTTACTGAAGTTAGACACCTGAAATTAAATGTTAGTTAATGCTTAAAGTGTTTTACTGAAGTTAGACACCTAAAATTAAATATTAGTTAATGCTTAAAGTGTCTTACTGATGTTAGACACCTGAAATTAAATATTAGTTAATGCTTAAAGTGTTTTACTGAAGTTAGACACCTAAAATTAAATATTAGTTAATGCTTAGTGTTTTACTGAAGTTCGACACCTGAAATTAAATATTAGTTAATGCTTAAAGTGTTTTATTGAAGTTAGACACTTTAAATTAAATATTAGTTAATGCTTAAAGTGTTTTATTGAAGTTAGACACCTGAAATTAAATATTAGTTAATGCTTAAAGTAGTTTACTGAAGTTAGACACCTGAAATTAAATATTAGTTAATGCTAAAAGTGTCTTACTGATGTTAGACACCTGAAATTAAATATTAGTTAATGCTTAAAGTGTCTTACTGAAGTTAGACACCTGAAATTAAATATTAGTTAATGCTTAAAGTGTTTTACTGATGTTGAACATGTGAAATTAAATATTAGTTGACACTTAAACTGTTTTACTGATATTAAATATTAGTTGACTCTTTGAGCCCATTTTATTATTGTGCAGTAAGTATATGTTTGCTGAAATTAGATTTACAGTTGTTGTGTTTGAAACTGAATTTATGTAGGATGTTTCCAGATGAGTTACAGTTCTTAGAAAAGGAAGTATAAAAGATCTATGCAACATATTAAAAAAACTGACAGGAATTTCAACAGACAATACAAGTTTTCAGATTTTTGGAACAAATATTTCCATTAATATTTTTATATACATTATAAACTTTTATAATTAAGCTTATTTTAAAGAAGAATGTGAAACTTGACAAAATTGTATACATTAGAAAATTAAAAGTGTTAATTTTTATGTGAGTATTATGCAGGTTTAGCATTACTAACTACAAGATAAAGCAACAGTTGAACTTAAGTAGTAGAGGTACATTCATGATGTTAGAAATCTTGATAGAAATGAAATAAAAACCCTATAACCCAAGTGCTTTTAAAAGGTTCACCTTTCTTCTTTTCCCAGTTTGTCTCTGAAGAAGAAAGGCGAACCCTTGTAAAACACTTGGGTTATAGGGTTTTTATTTCATTCATATAACAGAAGTGATAGTATTGAGTTTTAGTGTACTGGGCTGTGTACCTGAGGGTCTTGAATTTTAGTGTGCTGGGCTGTGTACCTGAGGGTCTTGAATTTTAGCGTGCTGGACTGTACACTTGAGAGTCTCAAGTTTTAGTGTGCTGGGCTGTGTATCTAAAGGTCTTTTGTTTTAGTGTGCCAGACTGTATACCTGATTGTTTCAAGTTTCAGTGTGCTGGACTGTTTACCTGAAGGTCTTGAGTTTTACTGTGCTGGACTGCGTACCTGAAGGTCTTGAGTTTTACTGTGCTGGAGTGCGTACCTAAGGGTATTGAGTTTTAGTGTGTTGGACTGTGCATCGAAGTGTCTATGGCTCAATCCCTATTAATACTAAATAAAAACTGCCCATCAAAATTTAGGGGCACAGGTGCATTATGAGTATGGCAGTCAAATCTCATTATTCATTCAGGTTAGTGTAAAAGTTAACAATGGGTGGTGTTGAGTAGCTGATTTCCCTTGTGTCTATGGCTTCAAAACTTGGGACGAAAAATACAGCCAGACCTTGAGTATCTTCTCACAGACTTCAACAAACAAACAGTACAGCCAGACCTTGAGTATCTACTCACAGAATTCAACAAACAAACAGTACAGTCAGACTTTGAGTATCTTCTCACAGACTTCAACAAACAAACAGTACAGCTAGACCTTGAGTATCTTCTCACAGAATTCAACAAACAAACAGTACAGCCAGACCTTGAGTAACTTCTCACAGAATTCAACAAACAAACAGTACAGCCAGACCTTGAGTATCTTCTCACAGAATTCAACAAACAAACAGTACAGCCAGACCTTGAGTATCTACTCACAGAATTCAACAAACAAACAGTACAGTCAGACTTTGAGTATCTTCTCACAGACTTCAACAAACAAACATATAACTAGGTACATACAAAACTGAAATGATAAATTTCAGAATATTTGCAAAGTTTTAATGTTTTATATAAAAGGTTTTTTTCTGTTTAATGTCACCATGACAATTAGGTGACATTGCACAATCTTTTTTTTTTTAATACCATGATATTTGTGGTTTACAAAGCTTGTAATGACAGCTGTGTTTATTCACTGGCTCCATAAAGTGTATCAAAGATACAATGGACTAATCAGCATTATGATAAAGGACAAAAACCTTTGTGTGAGTAATGTTGTAGTGAATTAAGATAATTCAGGGTAATCAGATAATAATAACATTAACAACCTTATCAACAACAGTGTACATATAATTTTATAAACAGAATGAACTTTGGAGGGCATTAAGTTTTCTTCACTGTTTTTAAACATATCTGAACTTGAAGGACATGATACTTCTCCCAGAAATATGTTGCCTCACTTGTTCACAGTCAGAAGTTTGAACAATATTTCATTTAGTCAAAATTCTTTCATTTTCCAACCAGTGTACAGGCAGTAAAATGTTTAGTTAACTCTTGGTGTCACTGAGTTAGTTTATTATACATACACAAGCATCATTTTTTGAAATAGTTTCTCAATGTACCTAATTAATTTGAATATGTCTGAAATTGTTTAATAAAATGAAGTGTGCAGTAAAGTTAATTACTTATATATTAGTAGTTTGTGAATTAGTTTATATCAACCATTCTATCTTCTGAAGCTGGTATACTGACAACATACGAGTACTGTGGTATCAGTCACTTCATCACACAGAAACCTGATGGCTGAATGTTAGTATTAACGTCCTGATCTACTGCTGGTGGTCTTTCAGTAGTTTTATTGGCTACTTTCTAATGATGAATATGACTTTAGCTAGTATCAAACATTAAGAAGTTTGTATGTTCAGTAGTATCTCTTGATGTAACAAGCTTTTCTTCACTTGTATTTGTTAGTTTGTAATGTATAATAAATTACATTTATCACAACTAAAAACATTCCTAATGTTAGAGGCAGATCAGTGTTTCTGGTCACCACTCTTCGAAAGTCATATGTGTTATTTACAGTACTGTACTCTAGATCGTTAACTATTTCTCATTTATTTTACCTTCTTTAATCTTGGATCTTATGTTAACAAGGTATTAGTATTAGTGTTATATATTACACATACCAGAATCTTCTTTCTAGTAGGTGTGAACTAGCTTCAGCTCTGAACAGGGACTCAGAACATTTTATACTACCTGTATACATGAGAGAGAAAAATATTCTCTATTGGAGTTACCTACTAAACAGAACTTTACTATGACTAACTAGTTCTTTTTTTCTAACATCAGAATAAACAGTGCAGTTTTTAGTTTGTTTTGTAAAAATATTAATTTTGTGTAAAAGTTTTCTGAAAATCTTTGTGTTATGGTTAGAGCTAGGCAGTTAGCAGACCACCCTATCTGATTATTCTCACAAGACAAAAATTAATCCATTCGTCTCTGACAAGATGGCTACGGAAAGTAGAAAAATGGTGAAAAACATGTGGCACAATACGTTTTAAATGTAATATAAACATTTACTGTTTTACTAACTGTTAGTGTTGAGATGGTCAGGATTTTCTTTGTTTTGAAATACCAGTAATCTCCTCTGATGTTTGAAATCATGTAATGAAAACATGTTATACTATTGCTATTTAAGATGATAATTTGTGTATTTAAAATATGCTTAATGTTAGAATGAACTGTGTAGTCAGTTTGTGTGTATTATTTGAATAATATAAACACTGAACCATGTAGTCAGTTTATGTGTGTTATTTGAATAATATAAACAATGAACCATGTAGTCAGTTTACGTGTATCATTTGAATAATATAAACAACAAACCATGTAGTCAGTTTGTGTTATTTGAAAAATATAAACAACAAATCATGAAGTCAGTTTATGTGTATCATTTGAGTAATATAAACAATGAACCATGTAGTCAGTTTATGTATTATTTGAATAATATTAACAATGAACAATGTATTTAATTTATGTGATGTGTATTATTTCATTAATATAAGCATACAAATAATATTCAGTAAATAAAGATTTGAGTTATTAAGCGGCTTAACATTACCACACCAAATGCACACATTGAACAAATCCTATCCTTACCACACCAAATACGTTACCTTACTTTTACCTAACCATATACATTGAACAAACAATACCTTACTATTACCTAACCACTTACATTGAACAAACAATACCTTACTATTACCTAACCACATACATTGAACAAACAATACCTTACTATTACCTAACCACATACATTGAACAAACAATACCTTACTATTACCTAACCACATTGAACAAACAATACCTTACTCTTACCTTACCACATACTTTGAACAAACAATACCTTACTATTACCTAACCACATACATTGAACAAACAATACCTTACTATTACCTACCCACATACATTGAACAAACAATACCTTACTATTACCTAACCACATACACTGAACAAACAATACCTTACTATTACCTTACCACATACTTTGAACAAACAATACCTTACTATTACCTAACCATATACATTGAACAAACAATACCTTACTATTACCTAACCACTTACATTGAACAAACAATACCTTACTATTACCTAACCACTTACATTGAACAAACAATACCTTACTATTACCTAACCACATACATTGAACAAACAATACCTTACTATTACCTAACCACATACATTGAACAAACAATACCTTACTATTACCTAACCACTACATTGAACAAACAATACCTTACTATTACCTAACCACATTGAACAAACAATACCTTACTCTTACCTTACCACATACTTTGAACAAACAATACCTCACTATTACCTAACCACATAATTTGAATGTAATAAAACCTCATGTTATGTCTTCTTGTACATGACATTTGAAATTAAGCCAGCTATAGAATAATAAGAACTACATTGAAGCTACGATAACTTGTACTTTATTGTCTTTATTTACATTTTGAATATTTAAGTATTTTAGTAAATTAATTTAGAAACATATAATTAGCCAAGATTTTAACACTGTGTTAAGGTTTCAACTAATGTATCTGTGTTAAGTCCAAAACAGACTATGCCCTGTTTTATCTATAGAAACCAGAATCATTGAGGAAAGAAGAAACAGCAACCATTTCTCAAAATGGACAAGTATTAATGAACACACAGCTTAGTGATGAAGCATGGCTATTTTGGAGAAGAAAGCAGTTGAAATGATAAACCAATGACACATAACAGATTAGTTGATTTAAACCTCACCAAGGGTACACTCCTCTAAATACTGGCAAGGTGCAGTTTTTGAAAGATTGAAACTGTTGTTTTAGTCTTATTGTCATAAGATATGCTGTTTTTAATTAATACAATGTATTTTAACTCATTGGGAAAGTTTTTACCTGTTACTTTCAGGAAGCACATAGAACAGAATAAATAAACAATGCTATTAAGTGTATAATATAAAATTGAGTACAGTAAAATGAAATGTTCATAAAAACCATCCACTGTTTTATTAATATAGTTATGTTTTAAGAACATCTAATTAAGTCATTTTTAATAATCAAACTGTGGGTGCTTAAACCAGTGAACTGGCTCTGTATACTTCACAAAGTAAACAACTTCCAGGTATCTACTTAATGTCACAGAACTCTTTATACAAAAACATAACTGTTGGAAAATGAAGAATCCTTTTCAATGTTAAGATAAAAGCAGTATTATAGATATTTCTTGTATTGGAAAATAATTTATCATAGAAACTATAATGATGGTTATTAATATTTAAATGCATTTTCTTTTTCACAATGAAATTAATAATTAAAAGAAGTAACAGCAGACTTAATAATTCATTGATTGTTTTACTGTTTACCCAGCACAGTAACTGTCTTAGTGAATGAGCAAGTGTAAATAAATAGATTTTCCTTAATTCAACTAATGAACCAACCATGGTTATTGAAGATTTTGAAAGAAAAAAGTTGCTACTACCAGGATATCTGGACTAGGTCATTTTGGGTTATAAATTTTCTTTATGTACTCTTCTCTGTCTTCAACATAATACTGACCAGTTTTACCTCTCTGTAAAACTATACTTTTTATAAAATATTTATAACATAAGATTCACAGCAATTAAATTTACTCATCACTTAAGTAAACAAGTTGTATACAAATTTGTACAATTTCAAAACTGATGAGCAGAAAGATGAAGCACCACATAAATCACTGATTAAATTTTAGTCTGAACTAACTACCAACTGGAGTGTCTTCAAACTGATCCATGTGATAGTTACTGATTCAGTACTAGTCTCAACAAACAACCAATTGGAGTGTTTCTCTGAGTAAAGTATATGGACTACCTTCAAACTAAAATCTACCTGATTAATTCTCTAAACTTACTAACTATAGATGCTTTCCACATTTCTAAAGATGAAAGTAACTCAACATTTCATAAAGTTTCTGAGCATGTGTACTAATCTCTTCATCACCGGTGGCTGACAATGTCACCATCTTTTTGGATATAGCATCTTTTCCTAGATGTCCAAAGATTGTAGAGTAGAATGTCTCTGGAGATGGTGCTTTGTCATCAACAGGCAAGTCCTGAACACGAAGGCTTTGCTTGGCAGCTAAAGCTGTCACATTTTCCAAAAACGTGAGTAGTCGTAAAGTGACATCTCTACCATTCTTGTTAATGTCCAACATGTCACTGAGTGGAGGACACTACATATAAAGAAAGCTTGTCTAAAGTAATGATAGAGAATGTTCTATACATACACTGCTAGCCAAAATCTTAAGGCCAATGAACATAAAGAAAAAATATGCATTTTGCATTTTTAGACTCAACCACTTATTTGAGTAGAGCTTTGAAAGATGACAATAAGAAAAGGGACAATATAAATAAAAACCTTTTTTAGCATTTAAAAGGGAAAATGTGAACACTATGAAATTAGCCTAAAAACTAGCTGGTCAAAAGTTTAAGACCATACCAAAAAGAAGTCCTAAACAGGGTAGGAAATGCCAAACAAGTGGTCTAAGTAGTGAGTTGCATGGCCGTCATTGCAAATAACTGCAAACATTCCCTTTGGCATGATTGATAAAGCATTTGCAGAAGACTGACTGGAATGTTATTCCAAGTGGTGAAGATCATAAAGATCATGCACTGTTTGGAACTGATGTCCATTTCTATAGACTTTCCTTGCCATCCACTCCCAAATATTTTCAATGGGGGTTCAGTTTGAGCAAACATGCTGGATGGTCCAAAAGAATCACGTTATTCGTCATGAAAAAGCCCTTTGTCCCGTGGGCATTGCGGATTGCAGCGTTGTCCTGCTGTAAGATCCAGTCATTTCCACACAAGCAAAGGCCTTCAGTCAATAAGGATGCTCTCTCCAACATGCTATGTAGCCAGCTGCTGTTTGATATCCCTGTATAACCTGAAGCTCCATTGTTCCATGGAAGGAGAAAGCACTCCACATCATGATGGAACCTCCCCTGCTACATCGTGTAGAAAATGTCTCTGGTGGGATATCCTTATCTTGCCAGTAATGTTGGAAGCCATCTAGACGATCCAGATTAAATATTTTCTCAGCAGAGAACAAAATCTTCTTCCACTTTTCTACGTCCCATGTTTGGTGCTATTCAGCAAAGTTTAACTGAGCTGTTTCGTGGTGTGGAAGGAGGCGTGGCCTTTGAAGACGTTTACAGATTTTAAAGCCTTTTTCTCATAGATGCCATCTTGTTGTTCTTGAGCTGCATTCTGCGTCCGTAAGGGCCTTAATCTGGTTCGATGATTGGCTGGTATCTTGCCGTACAACCCGTCGAATCTTCCTGTTTAACGCCGTCGAAATTTTCTTGGGCCGACCACTTGAAATTCTCATTTCGTATCCCTCAGGGCCTTTTAAAAAATTTGCAACAGCAGTTTTACTACGCCCAATCTCACCAGCAATGGCACGTTGAGAGAGACCTTGCTTTCGCAGGTCGACAATTTTGCCACGTTCAAACTCTGTCAACTTTTTAGCCTTTGCCATGTTTTTACCCAATGTAACACAGGAGATGTCAGTGGGAGATGTTGACAACGCTAATGCTTGAACACAAATGATACGTGTTTACTGATTAACGCTTCGTTTCAGTATGGTCTTAAACTTTTGATCACCTGGTATTTAGGCTAATTTCATAGTGTTTGAATTTTTCCTATTAAATGCTAAAAACTTTTTTTATTTTTATCTTCCCTTTTTTTTATTGTCATCTTTCAAAGCTCTACTCAAATAAGTGGTTGAGTCTAACAATGCAAAATGCATATTTTTTCTTTATGTTCATTGGCCTTAAGATTTTGGCCAGCAGTGTGTATAACATACTTTCATACTGAACAAATAGCTGTATTCTCTTCATTTCACATAATGTAACACACCATACCACTTTTAAAATAGAAGTTATGTATGTGGTATGGTTTTCATAGTTACTTCGTTTTAACATACTTTATACAGACATATTACACAAAAAAAGAAGTGGAAAGCTTTGTTAACAAAACATTAGGGGAATATTTTCTTAGTACTTAAAAGTAAAAAATGTGCGACTTTAATATGTAAAAAATGGTGGTTTCGTCAGTTTTAAGATTTCCTGGATAAAGTGTTTCAACTAGTCCAACATGTATAATCTAATGAATTCTCTGAAGGTCTCACCTTGGAAGCTAATAAGAAAGGAATCATGTCTGGGCTACAGGATAAGTTGTTTAGAAGCTTCAGGGCTTGGATTTTGATAGTGTTTCCTTCTTCTAAAAGTTCGAATAGAGAATGAAGTTTTCCTTTATAGGGGGTCACTGTTACTTCTTCAAGTGCCAAGTTTGCAAGAGCTGTTAAACTGAGAGCTCGGAGATAGGCACCTGCCTCAGGGTCTGTAGCATATCTCAATAAAACTGGGACACATGGCTGTAAAATGAAACAAGATCTGTTTTGTTGTGAATGATCAAACCTGATATATGTTATGAAAAGCCTAAAGGAAATTAAATCATTTCAGTTTACACATCTTACATATAAAAACAGCTTACTATTATTACATGCGTAAGTTAGCTATACAGGATATTTAGGTATTACAAAAAGTGCACGGAAGATAATTTCAATTTAATCAAGTCTGACATAATGTGTGACTGTGTCTTGTGGTTTTATGTGTTTTCTCTTGAATTTATAAATACAGTAAACTACACTTAAGAAGAAAAAACATGAATGTCTTAGCTTAAGAACAAAGAAATAAATATAAAAATTGAAACATTTAAAAAGTTGTCATTAGACAGCTTATGAAGTATTAAAAACCAAGATATCCAAGATTTATCATAAAAGTTAACTGTAAATGTTTCTTTTCCACATTCTTCTTAAACTGTAGATTTCAAATAGTCTTCTAGCTCTACTTTTCCAAAATACCGTTGTTCAAGAAGCTTTTCATACAATACCAAAATTCATCAGTTGGGATGGATAATGAGAGACTAAACCAATGGTGCACAAAGTCCGGCCCGCAACGAGTCGTCGAGTGGCCCGCGATGTCCAACGGGAATGTCAAACATAGAGAGTTTGTGCGCTTAGATTTCGCGCCTGCGCGAAGATTAAGCGCTATAGATAAATATGCATTAGATTAGATACTGGATGGTTCCATATTTGTGTCAAGCAATAAAGACAATTTAATAAGCAAATCTCGTTAATGCATAGGCATTTAATCATTGGCGCAATGACATAATATTTCCGTAATTACGAAATCTCACGCGTTCCAATTGTTCTTCGAGATTTACTTACAAGCCATATTTTGATATTATTTCATAACAAAAATGGCAGCTAATTGTAAAAGAAAAGTTGACGACGAAAACCGGCAGTTTCATGATGATTGGACTGTGGAATATTGTTTTGTTCAACAACAGAAGAACGTGATTTCTCTGCTGTGTCATTCGACAGTAGTAGTGGCATAGGTATCCAATATAAAGCATCATTATGAGTCGAAGCATAAAGATTTCCACAACGTTGTCAGTGTTGAACGAACAGCTCGAATTGAATCTCTGCAGTGGTTGCTGAATCACCAGTAGAACGTTTTCTCAAAGCACTCAGCAGATTCAGGTGCAGCATGTGATATTTCATTGATGATAGCAAAATCTGGCTGACCGTTCACTGATGGTGATTTTGTCAAGCAATATATGATTACTTCATCGGAAAGGTTGTGTCTGGAAGCAGTTCGCAAGCTACAGATGGTGGCTTTGAATCGTATGACAGTTCAATGAAGAATTTCACACCTCTCAGCAGACGTGACAAGACAGCTTACAAATAAAGCAGCCAACTGTCTACTTCTCTTTGGCAGCAGACGAGTCGACTGGCATCAGTTCAACAGCACAGCTACTAGTTTTTGTTTGTGGCGTGTCGTCATCGTTTGATATCACAGAGGAACTAATCGGCATGGGTTCCATGAAGGGTCAGACAAATGGGTCTGCTCTATTCGAGGAGACAGTACGATTGTGTAGTAATGTTTCATTGGACTTCACGAAATTGGTAAGTGTGATAACTGATGGAGCACCAGCCATGACCGGAGATAGTGGCGGGCTGGTAGCACTGTTGATGAAGCATCGAGGAAAGCAGAAGAGACAGTTGATGAAGTTGCACTGTATTATTCACCAACAGAACTTGTGCAGTAAAGAACTTGGTCTTCAGGCACTGATGGCATTAGTGATGAAAACCATTAATTTCATGAAATCACGAGGGCTCAATCACCATCAGTTCCGAAGTCTTCTTGAACAAATTGATTCAGACTATGGTGACCTTGTGTATCACTATGAAGTACACTAGCTGAGTCGAGGAAAGATGCTCAGAAGATTATGAGGTGATAGAATTCCTCAGAAGCAAGAACAAAGACATAGAAGTGATTTCCATGACTGATCCAGCATGGCAAGCTGATTTGACCTTTCTGGTCGACATGACACAACACTTGGATGATCTTAATTTGAAGTTGCAAGGCAAAAAATCAGCTTGTCTGTCAGCTTGCAAATCACGTCTCAGCTTTCAGGACAAAGTTGCAGTTGTTCTGGCAGCAAGCAGCATCAGGCAACTTTGTGCACTTTCCCACTTTTCAGTCACAGCTACAGAAGAATTAGGACATTGACACACAAGTTAATGTTGGGAAGCTAGATACCTTGATTCATTCCTTCAACTCATGGTTTCATGACTTTGACCAATGCAGATTGTTGATCAAAATCAGTGTGTCAATGGATGACTTGTCAGCAGAATATCAGCTCAAACTTACTGATCTCCAGGCATCTGACGAACTGCATGCTATTTACCGAGAAAACGGTTTGCTTGACTTCTACAAAACGTTGCCTGATACCTTTGCTAATCTGAAAGAGAACGCACTTGTCCACACCAGCATGTTTGGCAGCACGTACTTCTGCAAACAGGCTTTCTCGCATATGAAACTGAACAAAAACAACACCCGCAATCAGCTGACTGATGATCATCTGGAAGCAGTCTTGCATCTTTCAACGTCAAACATCAAGCCGGACATTTCTAAGCTCATAGATGACATGCAGCACCATCCATCGCACTGACATTGTGACAGTTGACGTATCATAACATTTCTTAGAATAAGGTGCAAACTCTTTGATGTAATCGTTATTTGTGTGTTCTTAAATGTGATGTCCATCTTGTGTGAAACAACTGTGGGATGATTTAATCTTCACTTTTTTGTGGCCCCCAACAGTTACGAGAAGTCTGCTTGTGGCCCCGGACTCAAAAGGTTTGTGCATCACTGGACTAAACAAAACTTACTGTTCACATAATTCTTATCACGAATTTTAAGTCTAAAATTTCTAATGCTTTGGAGTTTATTACACAGTATAACTTTCAAAGTGTTATACTGCATAAATAAATGGCATTTTAGAGAATTAATTGTGTTACATTGGCCATTGTAACTGACAAGCTCTGACATTAAAAGAAAGTGCCTCTTGGGCATTGACTTGAAAGAGACAAGAGACAGGTTTGAAATGTTATTTTCAGATGACTCTTGTTTTTATTCCACAAATAAAGATGATAAAATCCAAAACATTCTTATCACAAATATAGCATGTTGTTTGTATTAAAACTTATAACATAGATATATTAATACATATAAAATATATACATCGACTGATACAGTTTGTTTTAAAACTCATAATATAGATATATTGATACATAAAAAATATACATGGACTGATACAGTTTGTTTTAAAACTCATAACATAGATATATTGATACATAAAAATATATACATGGAATAATCTTAACATAAAAACTTTTTCAAATATACACAGATCCACACATTATTAGCACCAATTTCATAAATATTAATGAAGAAATGACATATGGTGAAAGTATTTCTTTCACATTAATATAAATAGTGTTTCATTTGTTATCATAAGTGTTTCATAAACTAAACACAATAGTGCTTAGTATGTCGGGATGGGTGAAGAAAGAATAGTTGCTGCATTCAGCATGATTCTATATGATGGTTAGAAATAACCAATAAAACTGAGTTACAGCCATTATCAAGTGTTCCACACTTTTTGAAACTCCCAATATTACTGAAATGTGTTGTTAAAGTGGATAACTAGGAACTAGCTGAAGTGTTAATCTTTCTTTTTTCTCACATGCTTGCCAGAAAAATGAGTGATGTTTATGCACAACAGAAAAGCATTTTAAAAATTAACAAGCCTAATATGTATGGATTGGTCAAGAAATAAATTACTGTTGTATTCAATCCATTACACTTTGATAGTTACAAATAACTGTTTTAGTTGACTCGTAACCTCATCTGAATACCTAATTACTATTATTGAGTGTTTTACAGTTTGAGTAACAGTAATATCGTTCTGTTAATCTAACACACGTATTTTTTGAGGAAATAATAACAAATAAAACTACTGCTACTTAGCAAGTGTTAGTAACAACTTGGCAGTGAATTCAGTTTATAAACATATATTTTTTCCATGTTTCATAAACAAATTTCATTTATGCTTGCTAGATGACAGTCCAAATGGTTATTATATTTTCCCAATTAATATTTTATAACTTGTAGCAAATTTTTCTATCATTACAGAGATAAGATCTGTATAACATTCAATCCCTTTTATGTCAAAACAGCAAAAATGCATGTTAATACTGGATTTATAATCTATATACTGTATGAAAATAAAAATATTTGTTAGTTTTTCACCATGTCTTTAAAAATCAAATAGTAAAGATTGTGTAATATACAAATACCTGCAGAAGGGCCTGGTTTTGTGAATTAACAGCTAAATTAGATATTGCTTGTACACTGGACACTTGGACTGGAGGTATTGGAGAAACAATCAAATCCCTGAGTATCAGAAAACAACCAGTATCTGCAAAGTGATCCTAAAACATTCCATATGTCAGTGCTTGAGTTGACAATACTTATTGCTATAATCTTTAATACACATTGACATACAGTGGAAATAAAAGAGGAATTTCACCAAACGTTTCACTGTGGTGAAGAAATAGTGTTAAGAATGTTAACTAATACATTCTCAAAACATTAATTTTAGTGAAGAGACAAGTGTAGGAATTTTAACCAATACAATCTTAAAACATTGATTTTAGTGAAGATACAAGTGTAGGAATTTTAACCAATACATTCTTAAAACATTAATTTTAGTGAAGAGACAAGTGTTAAGAATTTTAACCAATACATTCTTAAAACATTAATTTTAATGAAGAGACAAGTGTTAAGAATTTTAACCAATACATTCTTAAAACATTAATTTTAGTGAAGAGACAAGTGTTAAGAATTTTAACCAATACATTCTTAAAACATTAATTTTAGTGAAGAGACAAGTGTAGGAAATTTAACCAATACATTCTTAAAACATTAATTTTAGTGAAGAGACAAGTGTTAGAATTTTAACCAATACATTCTTAAAACATTAATTTCACTGAAGAGACAAGTATTATGAATAACTCATAACATTTTCAAAACATTAATTTCACTGAAGAGACAAGTATTATGAATAACTCATAACATTTTCAAAACATTAATTTCACTGAAGAGACAAGTGTAAGGAATTTTGACCAATACATTCTCAAAACATTAATTTCAGTGAATAGACAAGTGTAAGGAATTTTGACCAATACATTCTCAAAACATTAATTTCAGTGAAAAGACAAGTGTAAGGAATTTTGACCAATACATTCTTAAAACATTAATTTCTGATATGTTTTGTTTAAAATATACTTTTATGTACTTGTTTACCTATGAACAAAACACTGGGTTTACTTAAATCTTGTAAGTAATTATATTACTTTTTTCATTTATGTTTTACAATAATAAAGTGTATGCCTTCTAGTTACTTTAAATATTATAAGTATGGCATGACTTTTACTGTGTTATACATATTTCACTGCTGTTTCTCTCCTTTCATAACTACAGATTTTCTATGAACTATAGAACTGATATTGAATAATTGTGGATACTGTACAGTCAAATACTGTAAATAGAGTAAGGTAAAAATGTCCTTCTTAAGTCAAATAGCCTTGTCTGATTACAATCAAAATTATCTTATTTTTAATCCTAATTAAAAAAAACACTTTATAAATAATTTGTAACTTGGAAATATTATATATTTCTTAAAAAATGTGTTAATATAACTTAACATTAAGTACTAAGATTGGGAAATAGAATTGATAGTAATGCAAATTAAACAAACTCAAAAACCAGTTGGTTAGTTAGTGTCAGAAATAACTGCAAACTCACAAATAACATAGTGTTTCAGATTACACCTTTTCTTATTAGCCCTAGAATAAATATTGTTTCAGCTTATATCTTTGGTTAATCCTATAACTGCCAGGGTTTCGCTGATATTCACTTTGGTTAACTCTGGAATTATGAATATTACAGTTTATATCTTTTGCTGATTAACCCTATAATTGCCAATTCTTCAGGGTTATTTCTTTTTCTGAATAACCCTAGAACTCCCAATTTTTGAGCTTTTTATCTTCTGATCAATTCTAGAAGTATCATTCTAATTCCTTTGGGCCTGCCCATTTTAAAAAAATTTTTTGAACACTATTTATGCACCAAACTCCTCTGGGTTCCATGACTGTCTAAGTTTAAGGGCCCCTAATAACACAAGTCACACAAACAAAAATACTGTTAATGAAGTAATTAATCTTGCTAATTTGGCAGGGAACATTGTGCACTTTATAGAGAAAATAAAAAGCTTCACTCAGTTTGTTAGACTAACTATTAATATTGAGTGTGATAACAAGTAGAAATATATAGTACAATACATTATTTTAAAATTTTACAAAGAAAAATCACTCATACCAAAATGAAGTATTTTTAGAACTTTCACAGAATATACTCATAATCTGAAAATGCCAAGACCAGACTCTTAGAAATGACAAAACTGAATTTTAAATTTCTACCTTAACAGTATGTACAAGATGTTAGGAAACAAATAACTCTTTAAACTATCACAAGTTTGACAGAGAATTCAGAAACTTCTGATTAATTATAACTAATATTTGTAAACTAGCAAAGAATTTATAGCTCAACAGTATAACCTTTGTAATAACTTTGTAAACTATCATAAATCTGATATAGAACTCAGAATCTTCAGATTAATTATAACTAATATTTGTGAACTAGCAAAGAATTTATAACTCAACAGTATAACCTTTGTAGTAACTTTGTAAACTATCATAAATCTGACATACAACTCAGAATCTTCAGATTAATTATAAGTAACATTTGTAAACTAACAAATTTATAACTCAACAGTATAACCTTTGTAATAACATTGTAAACTATCATAAATCTGACAGAGAAGTCAGAAACTTCAGATTAATTATAACTAACATTTGTAAACTAACAAAGCATTAAACAGTATATAATTTAAAATGACATATTCTCAAGTGTCTTCAGTTTTATTTTAAATTTCAACACAGTTTTATTAGATATGAGACTAAGTTATTACAATTCTATTTGAAATAATTATTGGTTACTGACTGAGCATATGACCAAATTACTTACATATAGACATAGTAATATTTTATCACACACAACAATTAACTAGATTATGTGGCTGAAGTTTCTGTGAAAAAAACAACAACAAAACCCTCAGTAACACCCAGTGTCAGCAACACTGTGATGTTAGTATTACAATATCTAATCCCATGGAGAAATATCTCAACTACATGACAAAGAAACACAAATGTAAGATATGAATGCTATAGTTACGACAACCACACTAAGTCTTGAAATACATAGGATATAAAAAATTAAACAGTCTTTAAGAATTATACTGATTACAACATTCACCTTCTAAGATATTAAAAACTGATGTGGACATAACAGAAGCTTAATTCAGTGATAACTCACACAATAGTTCATTAGAATACAACTATTAACACACACTAATATAGGTCTACCTATTCACTATTTAGTAAATATATAGTTAAAGAAAGCTAAATTCTTAAGTATGCTGTTTCTGGGAAAGATTTCAAATGACAAGTTTTCTTCAGATACTATTGCTTATAACACAAGTATTCCACACTTATTACTTAATATTATCCTAAGCCTACCTGATTCACAGTGAAAGCTGCACAGTTAGATATTGTTGTCAGCACCTTTACAAGAACTTCGTCATCGTCAGAATATAGCAGTGTTACTAAACTTTTTGCTTCATAGGGAGTCATAATTCTAGCTTTACTGTAGAGACTTTCTAACTGTTTAAGAAGGACTTTTTCTGGTTCTCTCAGTAGTGGATTACAAGAACCATCTTGTTCAACCAGTAAAGTTTCCTCATTATCTTGAGGAAAGCCAGACGAGAACTCTCTTGCAATTCCAGTTTTTGGCATGCTCTTCCGTTGGTGGTAAGGAGAGTTGCCATCTACTGAAGAGCTGAGGCTCTCCACCGAACGACTCATGGCTTGTTTTCCATCCGCAGGGCTCTGAATTCGTGGAGAACTCCATGGAGTATTCTGAAGACTTTTTGCTTTGTTTTTTACAGAAAAGTTAAAGCCTGCTTCCTTAAATTCCCGAGCCCTGAGGTTCAACTCTCTGATTCTGTCTCTTACTGATGTTCCTGGAAGTGGAACTGGCTGTGAAGTCAGTGGAAGAGAGACATCTGTCTGGCAACTCTCACTCTTGAGAGTTGGGCCTGGTAAAACATTTTACTGTGACTGTTTAAAAACACATTTTGGAAGTATACTATGTATTTAAAACTGTTATTATTACTTTGTAGTAATGTGAATTATTCACTTATTTAATGAAAGAATTACATCAAAAGTTAACTCCTGCTTGGAAGTGAGATTACATACACTATAAAATATTATTCTATAAAAATTTACTGAGTTTTCATTTTCTTTAAAGATTGCAGTTGCACACACTACATTTTTATTATTCAAAAAAGAGAGAAATCACAAATTTATAGAAAAAAATATCATAAGCATAAAAGATATATATTTATAAAAAAATAATTTGAATAAACCTACATTTTGGTATTAATCATTATATATTAAAAGGAGTTTTACTTGGTGATTGAAGAATATTATACATGAATGAATAAAACATCTGTTAATACTAATAAAATGTTTTAAAATAAGTCATTATATACACCTAACAGTAGGGTATTCAGTGACCAAAGGAAATGAAGGACTTTGAGCAGTTAGGAAGAAATGTACACAAAATTAAGAAACAAGAACACCAAATCTCATTTGCAACAACAAAAAATTATTAAATGGACTATTTTGATTAAATTACTGTACTCAGTTCACAATGCTGGCCAGATCAACCAAGTATGGCTGTTAGTCAGAGAATTTTAATGATGCATATTTTACATACCAAGTACTTTTAAATTTTAAGTTTATGCCCTCCCCTGCAAAAAATATTTGGCTATGCCATTGGCTTCAAGTTTCAGATGATTACTTACTACATTTAGAATTTATTTATTTATATACGAAATATGTTTTTTAAGTCGTTTGCTAGTAATACTGGAAGAATTAACACCAAAATACAACTAATTAATTCCACTGTTTCTAAGCGCAATTTGAAACAAATGAGGAAGCTTCAGTAATAAGACACAGTTTAATCTGACACTTAGTTAAGTCTGTAGTTTATATGCTTCCAAATTTTTCATAAGTTGTTTTAAAAGTTATATTAACTGTTACAGTATTATCAATAAAATATTCTTTTCTTGACATGGGAAAGATCCGTTACAAATAAAAGCTTTGACCATAATTATAAATTCGCGACTCTTTATTTTAACGTTCTGTTGTATGCATTTTATATCACATTATATTAATAATGTTTTTTTTCGTTCATATTTTTGTTCTTTGATCATAAAATTATAAATCTGTCTGTGACTTAACAACACATACAACTATAGAACCCCACTCAAGCACGCTTCAGAGCGCTTAGCAACATGCATACCCCTGATATCAATGATGAATAACATCTAACTTTTAGTCTTATGAGTTTAAATTTTACAGTTTGCTCACTTTTCGCTTGTTCAGACCTCCATCCAACTTCACAGAGTGCTGATTTAATAAATGAATACCCTAAATAAGCAATACCAGCTGCAATTCCTGAACATAACGCAAATTTGCGTAGTCTTCCATCATCTGTCGTCATGGTCACAGCATGTATATAGATATTCATATATATATATATATATTCATACAATATTTCGTCACTAGAAAACGTATTAAAGACATTAAATAAATCAGGAATCATTTAATAAACCAATTTTTTTTTTATCAAATAGCAGATACAATACCATACATCCAATGATTGTATTTTAATTATAGGGGTAAATAAAAAAATATTTCACCATGATTAATTTCTTTTGAATGTTCACTCAAAGCTACATACAGTCTATCTGCATTAGGTATTCCTAATTTCGTGCTGATTGACAAAAGGTGAAGTAATTTCATGTAAAACTGATTTCCGCAGGAGTATCGAGTATGATAATAACACTAGGATCGACCAAGAAATTATGAAGCGATCTGAATTTAAAGGTTTGTAGGAAATTTTGTCTTAAAAATAAAAATACTGGACAAACTTGATAACCTTAATATAAAGTTTTTTATAAGTGAACAACAAGAATATGCAGTGTACCTTATTTGCACAAACAAAAGGACTCTTACTGTTAAGTAGATTGTCAGCTTTCTATCTTTCAAGATAAATCTCTGCCAAATTAGTTACGATCAGAAACCAGGCAGAGCTAAAGACAAATATTGCTTCGATTTTACAAGAAAGCTTGTATTCTTTATTTTGCGAGGGCGCCACTACATGACTGTTGTTCTCTGTAACATACAGATATCGTTCATTCAGCAAAGAAAATATGTTGCAGGCACTATTTGTTTGTTTGTTTTTGAATTTCGCGCAAAGCTACTCGAGGGCTATCTGCGCTAGCCGTTCCTAATTTAGCAGTGTAAGACTAGAGGGAAGGCAGCTAGTCAGCACCACCCACTGCCAATTTTTGGGCTACTCTTTTACCAACGAATAGTGG